>NC_091299.1:61563519-61672344 GCF_038502225.1 Cherax quadricarinatus
TGAGTGGAACAAACTCCCGAGTACAGTTATAGAGGCTAAAACGTTGTGTAGTTTTAAAAATAGGTTAGATAAATACATGAGTGGGTGTGAGTGGGTGTGAGTGGATGTGAGTGGGTGTGAGTTGGACCTGATTAGCTTGTGCTACTAGGTCAGTTGCCGTGTTCCTTCCTTAAGTGAATGTGACCTGACCTGACTAGGTTGGGGCATTGGCTTAAGCCGGTAGGAGACTTGGGTCAGTAAGCCTGCTGCAGTGTTCTTTCTTTCTTATGTTCTTATGTTCAGGTTGGCTTTCAAATGGTTTAAGCCGGACCGAAACGTCGTAGTAAGTTTCACTCTGTCCCCTATATGCAGGTTATTTGTATATTGTTCCAGTCACAGTATTGTGGCTTTTTGTATTTAACATTAACCGTAGTGAGTTCTCAAAATATATTTCCCATTTCCACCTGTTAGTGTAATTAACACCATTAATCTCCCCATCTGTAAAACCTTGTAAAAACTCCATATAAACTCACTCTTATTGTTCCTAACTTCAACGTCATTATTGAATTTTTTATAAATTTATTATCCTCTAAAGTTGCAATTCTCTCGACGTCCCACACCAACAGTTATACCATCATCTCTCTAAGCACCTTCATCTACCCGACCACATTATCAACTAAGATTATGTCCCGTTACAGCACACAAGGTCCGGACTGCGAGCATTGTCTCTAGCACATCTTCAGGGTCCCTTCTTACTGCTTGCCTTCGGGATGCTGCTGGCGGCCTTGATATTTCTTGGCGAAAATTTTGTCCACATGCATCGTGCTCCACCAACACAGCACTGGCACCATCACAGTTCGTTAGGGACAACAGTGGTGTCTTACCCAGTCAAAGGCTTCTCCGAGGACGATCTACAGCGTAAGAAACGGAGTAGTTTCTCGTTCACTGAACAACAAATGTAGCCTGGGTGATGTTAGAACAACAAATGTAGCCTGGGTGATGTTTGAACAACAAATGTAGCCTGGGTGATGTTAGAACAACAAATGTAGCCTGGGTGATGTTAGAACAACAAATGTAGCCTGGGTGATGTTAGAACAACAAATGTAGCCTGGGTGATGTTAGAACAACAAATGTAGCCTGGGTGATGTTAGAACAACAAATGTAGCCTGGGTGATGTTAGAACAACAAATGTAGCCTGGGTGATGTTAGAACAACAAATGTAGCCTGGGTGATGTTAGAACAACAAATGTAGCCTGGGTGATGTTAGAACAACAAATGTAGCCTGGGTGATGTTAGAACAACAAATGTAGCCTGGGTGATGTTAGAACAACAAATGTAGCCTGGGTGATGTTAGAACAACGAATGTAGCCTGGGTGATGTTAGAACAACAAATGTAGCCTGGGTGATGTTAGAACAACAAATGTAGCCTGGGTGATGTTAGAACAACAAATGTAGCCTGGGTGATGTTAGAACAACAAATGTAGCCTGGGTGATGTTAGAACAACAAATGTAGCCTGGGTGATGTTAGAACAACAAATGCAGCCTGGGTGATGTTAGAACAACAAATGCAGCCTGGGTGATGTTAGAACAACAAATGTAGCCTGGGTGATGTTAGAACAACAAATGTAGCCTGGGTGATGTTAGAACAACAAATGTAGCCTGGGTGATGTTATAGCCTGGGTGGTGTTAGAACAACAAATGTAGCCTGGGTGATGTTAGAACAACAAATGTAGCCTGGGTGATGTTAGAACAACAAATGTAGCCTGGGTGATGTTAGAACAACAAATGTAGCCTGGGTGATGTTAGAACAACAAATGTAGCCTGGGTGATGTTAGAACAACAAATGTAGCCTGGGTGATGTTAGAACAACAAATGTAGCCTGGGTGATGTTAGAACAACAAATGTAGCCTGGGTGATGTTAGAACAACAAATGTAGCCTGGGTGATGTTAGAACAACAAATGTAGCCTGGGTGATGTTAGAACAACAAATGTAGCCAGGGTGATGTTAGAACAACAAATGTAGCCTGGGTGATGTTAGAACAACAAATGTAGCCTGGGTGATGTTAGAACAACAAATGTAGCCTGGGTGATGTTAGAACAACAAATGTAGCCTGGGTGATGTTAGAACAACAAATGTAGCCTGGGTGATGTTAGAACAACAAATGTAGCCTGGGTGATGTTAGAACAACAAATGTAGCCTGGGTGATGTTAGAACAACAAATGTAGCCTGGGTGATGTTAGAACAACAAATGTAGCCTGGGTGATGTTAGAACAACAAATGTAGCCTGGGTGATGTTAGAACAACAAATGTAGCCTGGGTGATGTTAGAACAACAAATGTAGCCTGGGTGATGTTAGAACAACAAATGTAGCCTGGGTGATGTTAGAACAACAAATGTAGCCTGGGTGATGTTAGAACAACAAATGTAGCCTGGGTGATGTTAGAACAACAAATGTAGCCTGGGTGATGTTAGAACAACAAATGTAGCCTGGGTGATGTTAGAACAACAAATGTAGCCTGGGTGATGTTAGAACAACAAATGTAGCCTGGGTGATGTTAGAACAACAAATGTAGCCTGGGTGATGTTAGAACAACAAATGTAGCCTGGGTGATGTTAGAACAACAAATGTAGCCTGGGTGATGTTAGAACAACAAATGTAGCCTGGGTGATGTTAGAACAACAAATGTAGCCTGGGTGATGTTAGAACAACAAATGTAGCCTGGGTGATGTTAGAACAACAAATGTAGCCTGGGTGATGTTAGAACAACAAAATGTAGCCTGGGTGATGTTAGAACAACAAATGTAGCCTGGGTGATGTTAGAACAACAAATGTAGCCTGGGTGATGTTAGAACAACAAATGTAGCCTGGGTGATGTTAGAACAACAAATGTAGCCTGGGTGATGTTAGAACAACAAATGTAGCCTGGGTGATGTTAGAACAACAAATGTAGCCTGGGTGATGTTAGAACAACAAATGTAGCCTGGGTGATGTTAGAACAACAAATGTAGCCTGGGTGATGTTAGAACAACAAATGTAGCCTGGGTGATGTTAGAACAACAAATGTAGCCTGGGTGATGTTAGAACAACAAATGTAGCCTGGGTGATGTTAGAACAACAAATGTAGCCTGGGTGATGTTAGAACAACAAATGTAGCCTGGGTGATGTTAGAACAACAAATGTAGCCTGGGTGATGTTAGAACAACAAATGTAGCCTGGGTGATGTTAGAACAACAAATGTAGCCTGGGTGATGTTAGAACAACAAATGTAGCCAACAACAAATGTAGCCTGGGTGATGTTAGAACAACAAATGTAGCCTGGGTGATGTTAGAACAACAAATGTAGCCTGGGTGATGTTAGAACAACAAATGTAGCCTGGGTGATGTTTGAACAACAAATGTAGCCTGGGTGATGTTAGAACAACAAATGTAGCCTGGGTGATGTTAGAACAACAAATGTAGCCTGGGTGATGTTAGAACAACAAATGTAGCCTGGGTGATGTTAGAACAACAAATGTAGCCTGGTGATGTTAGAACAACAAATGTAGCCTGGGTGATGTTAGAACAACAAATGTAGCCTGGGTGATGTTAGAACAACAAATGTAGCCTGGGTGATGTTAGAACAACAAATGTAGCCTGGGTGATGTTAGAACAACAAATGTAGCCTCGGTGATGTTAGAACAACGAATGTAGCCTGGGTGATGTTAGAACAACAAATGTAGCCTGGGTGATGTTAGAACAACAAATGTAGCCTGGGTGATGTTAGAACAACAAATGTAGCCTGGGTGATGTTAGAACAACAAATGTAGCCTAGGTGATGCTAGAACAAGAAAACAACAAATGTAGCCTGGGTGATGTTAGAACAACAAATGTAGCCTGGGTGATGTTAGAACAACAAATGTAGCCTGGGTGATGTTAGAACAACAAATGTAGCCTGGGTGATGTTAGAACAACAAATGTAGCCTGGGTGATGTTAGAACAACAAATGTAGCCTGGGTGATGTTAGAACAACAAAATGTAGCCTGGGTGATGTTAGAACAACAAATGTAGCCTGGATGTGATAGCCTTAGAACAACAAATGTAGCCTGGGTGATGTTAGAACAACAAATGAAGCCTGGGTGATGTTAGAACAACAAATGTAGGGTGATGTTAGAACAACAAATGTAGCCTGTAGCCTGGGTGATGTTAGAACAACAAATGTATGATGTTAGAACAACAACAAATGTAGCCTGGGTGATGTTAGAACAACAAAAATGTTAGAACAACAAAGCCTGGGTGATGTTAGAACAACAAATGTAGCCTGGGTGATGTTAGAACAACAAATGTAGCCTGGGTGATGTTAGAACAACAAATGTAGCCTGGGTGATGTTAGAACAACAAATGTAGCCTGGGTGATGTTAGAACAACAAATGTAGCCTGGGTGATGTTAGAACAACAAATGTAATGTAGCCTGGGTGATGTGAACAACAAATGTTAGAACAACAAATGCAGCCTGGGTGATGTTAGAACAACAAATGTAGCCTGGGTGATGTTAGAACAACAAATGTAGCCTGGGTGATGTTAGAACAACAAATGTAGCCTGGGTGATGTTAGAACAACAAATGTAGCCTGGGTGATGTTAGAACAACAAATGTAGCCTGGGTGATGTTAGAACAACAAATGTAGCCTGGGTGATGTTAGAACAACAAATGTAGCCTGGGTGATGTTAGAACAACAAATGTAGCCTGGGTGATGTTAGAACAACTAGGGTGATGTTAGAACAACAAATGTAGCCTGGGTGATGTTAGAACAACAAATGTAGCCTGGGTGATGTTAGAACAACAAATGTAGCCTGGGTGATGTTAGAACAACAAATGTAGCCTGGGTGATGTTAGAACAACAAATGTAGCCTGGGTGATGTTAGAACAACAAATGTAGCCTGGGTGATGTTAGAACAACAAATGTAGCCTGGGTGATGTTAGAACAACAAATGTAGCCTGGGTGATGTTAGAACAACAAATGTAGCCTGGGTGATGTTAGAACAACAAATGTAGCCTGGGTGATGTTAGAACAACAAATGTAGCCTGGGTGATGTTAGAACAACAAATGTAGCCTGGGTGATGTTAGAACAACAAATGTAATGTAGCCTGGGTGATGTTAGAACAACAAATGTAGCCTGGGTGATGTTAGAACAACAAATGTAGCCTGGGTGATGTTAGAACAACAAGCCTGGGTGATGTAGCCTGGGTGATGTTAGAACAACAAATGTAGCCTGGGTGATGTTAGAACAACTAATGTAGCCTGGGTGATGTTAGAACAACAAATAGCCTGGGTGATGTTAGAACAACAAATGTAGCCTGGGTGATGTTAGAACAACAAATGTAGCCTAGAACAACAAATGTAGTGATGTTAGAACAACAAATGTAGCCTGGGTGATGTTAGAACAACAAATGTAGCCTGGGTGATGTTAGAACAACAAATGTAGCCTGGGTGATGTTAGAACAACAAATGTAGCCTGGGTGATGTTAGAACAACAAATGTAGCCTGGGTGATGTTAGAACAACAAATGTAGCCTGGGTGATGTTAGAACAACAAATGTAGCCTGGGTGATGTTAGAACAACAAATGTAGCCTGGGTGATGTTAGAACAACAAATGTAGCCTGGGTGATGTTAGAACTTAAAATGTAGCCTGGGTGATGTTAGAACAACAAATGTAGCCTGGGTGATGTTAGAACAACAAAACAACAAAATGTAGCCTGGGTGATGTTAGAACAACACATGGAGCCTGGGTGATGTTAGAACAACAAATGTAGCCTGGGTGATGTTAGAACAACAAAACAACAAATGTAGCCTGGGTGATGTTAGACCAACAAATGTAGCCTGGGTGATGTTAGAACAACAAATGTAGCCTGGGTGATGTTAGAAAAACAAATGTAATGTAGCCTGGGTGATGTTAGAACAACAAATGTAGCCAACAAAATGTAGCCTGGGTGATGTTAGAACAACTGGGTGATGTTAGAACAACAAATGTAGCCTGGGTGATGTTAGCAACTAGCCTGCGTGATGTTAGAACAACAAATGTAGCCTGGGTGATGTTAGAACAACAAATGTAGCCTGGGTGATGTTAGAACAACAAATGTAGCCTGGGTGATGTTAGAACAACAAATGTAGCCTGGGTGATGTTAGAACAACAAATGTAGCCTGGGTGATGTTAGAACAACAAATGTAGCCTGGGTGATGTTAGAACAACAAATGTAGCCTGGGTGATGTTAGAACAACAAATGTAGCCTGGGTGATGTTAGAACAACAAATGTAGCCTGGGTGATGTTAGAACAACAAATGTAGCCTGGGTGATGTTAGAACAACAAATGTAGCCTGGGTGATGTTAGAACAACAAATGTAGCCTGGGTGATGTTAGAACAACAAATGTAGCCTGGGTGATGTTAGAACAACAAAAATGTAGCCTGGGTGATGTTAGAACAACAAATGTAATGTTAGAACAACAAATGTAGCCTGGGTGATGTTAGAACAACAAAAGCCTGGGTGATGTTAGAACAACAAATGTAGGGTGATGTTAGAACAACAATGTAGCCTGGGTGATGTTAGCCTGGGTGATGTTAGAACAACAAATGTAGCCTGGGTGATGTAGCCTGGTTGATGTTAGAACAACAAATGTAGCCTGGGTGATGTTAGAACAACAAATGTAGCCTGGGTGATGTTAGAACAACAAATGTAGCCTGGGTGATGTTAGAACAACAAATGTAGCCTGGGTGATGTTAGAACAACAAATGTAGCCTGGGTGATGTTAGAACAACAAATGAAGCCTGGGTGATGTTAGAACAACAAATGTAGCCTGGGTGATGTTAGAACAACAAATGTAGCCTGGGTGATGTTAGAACAACAAATATAGCCTGGGTGATGTTAGAACAACAAATGTAGCCTGGGTGATGTTAGAACAACAAATGTAGCCTGGGTGATGTTAGAACAACAAATGTAGGGTGATGTTAGAACAACAAATGTAATGTTAGCAACTAGGGTGATGTTAGAACAACAAATGTAGCCTGGGTGATGTTAGAACAACAAATGTAGCCTGGGTGATGTTAGAACAACAAATGTAGCCAGGGTGATGTTAGAACAACAAAAGCCTGGGTGATGTAGCCTGGGTGATGTTAGAACAACAAATGTAGCCTGGGTGATGTTAGAACAACAAATGTAGCCTGGGTGATGTTAGAACAACTAGCCTGGGTGATGTTAGAACAACAAATGTAGCCTGGGTGATGTTAGAACAACAAATGTAGCCTGGGTGATGTTAGAACAACAAATGTAGCCTGGGTGATGTTAGAACAACAAATGTAGCCTGGGTGATGTTAGAACAACAAATGTAGCCTGGGTGATGTTAGAACAACAAATGTAGCCTGGGTGATGTTAGAACAACAAATGTAGCCTGGGTGATGTTAGAACAACAAATGTAGCCTGGGTGATGTTAGAACAACAATTGTAGGGTGATGTTAGAACAAAATGTAGCCTGGGTGATGTTAGAACAACAAATGTAATGTAGCCTGGGTGATGTTAGAACAACAAAAATGTTAGTAGCCTGGGTGATGTTAGAACTACAAATGTAGCCTGGGTGATGTTAGAACAACAAATGTAGCCTGGGTGATGTTAGAACAACAAATGTAGCCTGGGTGATGTTAGAACAACAAATGTAGCCTGGGTGATGTTAGAACAACAAATGTAGCCTGGGTGATGTTAGAACAACAAATGTAGCCTGGGTGATGTTAGAACAACAAATGTAGCCTGGGTGATGTTAGAACAACAAATGTAGCCTGGGTGATGTTAGAACAACAAATGTAGCCTGGGTGATGTTAGAACAACAAATGTAGCCTGGGTGATGTTAGAACAACAAATGTAGCCTGGGTGATGTTAGAACAACAAATGTAGCCTGGGTGATGTTAGAACAACAAATGTAGCCTGGGTGATGTTAGAACAACAAATGTAGCCTGGGTGATGTTAGAACAACAAATGTAGCCTGGGTGATGTTAGAACAACAAATGTAGCCTGGGTGATGTTAGAACAACAAATGTAGCCTGGGTGATGTTAGAACAACAAATGTAGCCTGGGTGATGTTAGAACAACAAATGTAGCCTGGGTGATGTTAGAACAACAAATGTAGCCTGGGTGATGTTAGAACAACAAATGTAGCCTGGGTGATGTTAGAACAACAAATGTAGCCTGGGTGATGTTAGAACAACAAATGTAGCCTGGGTGATGTTAGAACAACAAATGTAGCCTGGGTGATGTTAGAACAACAAATGTAGCCTGGGTGATGTTAGAACAACAAATGTAGCCTGGGTGATGTTAGAACAACAAATGTAGCCTGGGTGATGTTAGAACAACAAATGTAGCCTGGGTGATGTTAGAACAACAAATGTAGCCTGGGTGATGTTAGAACAACAAATGTAGCCTGGGTGATGTTAGAACAACAAATGTAGCCTGGGTGATGTTAGAACAACAAATGTAGCCTGGGTGATGTTAGAACAACAAATGTAGCCTGGGTGATGTTAGAACAACAAATGTAGCCTGGGTGATGTTAGAACAACAAATGTAGCTTGGGTGAGGTTAGAACAACAAATGTAGCCTGGGTGATGTTAGAACAACGAATGTAGCCTAGGTGATGTTATAACAACAAATGTAGCCTGGGTGATATTAGAACAAATGTAGCCTGGGTGATGTTAGAACAACAAATGTAGCCTGGGTGATGTTAGAACAACAAATGTAGCCTGTGTGATGTTAGAACAACAAATGTAGCCTGGGTGATGTTAGAACAACAAATTAGAACAACAAATGTAGCCTGGGTGATGTTAGAACAACAAATGTAGCCTGGGTGGTTAGAACAACAAATGTATGTTAGAACAACAAATGTAGCCTGGGTGATGTTAGAACAACAAATGTAGCCTGGGTGATGTTAGAACAACAAATGTAGCCTGGGTGATGTTAGAACAACAAATGTAGCCTGGGTGATGTTAGAACAACAAATGTAGCCTGGGTGATGTTAGAACAACAAATGTAGCCTGGGTGATGTTAGAACAACAAATGTAGCCTGGGTGATGTTAGAACAACAAATGTAGCCTGGGTGATGTTAGAACAACAAATGTAGCCTGGGTGATGTTAGAACAACAAATGTAGCCTGGGTGATGTTAGAACAACAAATGTAGCCTGGGTGATGTTAGAACAACAAATGTAGCCTGGGTGATGTTAGAACAACAAATGTAGCCTGGGTGATGTTAGAACAACAAATGTAGCCTGGGTGATGTTAGAACAACAAATGTAGCCTGGGTGATGTTAGAACAACAAATGTAGCCTGGGTGATGTTAGAACAACAAATGTAGCCTGGGTGGTTAGAACAACAAATGTTAGAACAACAAATGTAGCCTGGGTGATGTTAGAACAACAAATGTAGCCTGGGTGATGTTAGAACAACAAATGTAGCCTGGGTGATGTTAGAACAACAAATGCAGCCTGGGTGATGTTAGAACAACAAATGTAGCCTGGGTGATGTTAGAACAACAAATGTAGCCTGGGTGATGTTAGAACAACAAATGTAGCCTGGGTGATGTTAGAACAACAAATGTAGCCTGGGTGATGTTAGAACAACAAATGTAGCCTGGGTGATGTTAGAACAACAAATGTAGCCTGGGTGATGTTAGAACAACAAATGTAGCCTGGGTGATGTTAGAACAACAAATGTAGCCTGGGTGATGTTAGAACAACAAATGTAGCCTGGGTGATGTTAGAACAACAAATGTAGCCTGGGTGATGTTAGAACAACAAATGTAGCCTGGGTGATGTTAGAACAACAAATGTAATGTTAGCAACAAATGTAGGGTGATGTTAGAACAACAAATGTAGCCTGGGTGATGTTAGAACAACAAATGTAGCCTGGGTGATGTTAGAACAACAAATGTAGCCTGGGTGATGTTAGAACAACAAATGTAGCCTGGGTGATGTTAGAACAACAAATGTAGCCTGGGTGATGTTAGAACAACAAATGTAGCCTGGGTGATGTTAGAACAACAAATGTAGCCTGGGTGATGTTAGAACAACAAATGTAGCCTGGGTGATGTTAGAACAACAAATGTAGCCTGGGTGATGTTAGAACAACAAAATGTAGCCTGGGTGATGTTAGAACAACAAATGTAGCCTGGGTGATGTTAGAACAACAAGCCTGGGTGATGTTAGAACAACAAATGTAGCCTGGGTGATGATAGAACAACAAATGTAGCCTGGGTGATGTTAGAACAACAAATGTAGCCTGGGTGATGTTAGAACAACAAATGTAGCCTGGGTGATGTTAGAACAACAAATGTAGCCTGGGTGATGGTGATGTTAGAACAACAAATGTAGCCTGGGTGATGTAGAACAACAAAGAACAACAAATGTAGCCTAGAACAACAAATGGTGATGTTAGAACAACAAATGTAGCCTGGGTGATGTTAGAACAACCAATGTAGCCTGGGTGATGTAGAACAACTGTAGGTGATGTTAGAACAACATATGTAGCCTGGGTGATGTTAAACCACCAATGTAGCCTGGGTGATGTTAGAAAAACAAATGTAGCCTGGGTGATGTTAGAACAACAAATGTAGCCTGGGTGATGTTAGAACAACAAATGTAGCCTGGGTGATGTTAGAACAACAAATGTAGCCTGGGTGATGTTAGAACAACAAATGTAGCCTGGGTGATGTTAGAACAACAAATGTAGCCTGGGTGATGTTAGAACAACAAATGTAGCCTGGGTGATGTTAGAACAACAAATGTAGCCTGGGTGATGTTAGAACAACAAATGTAGCCTGGGTGATGTTAGAACAACAAATGTAGCCTGGGTGATGTTAGAACAACAAATGTAGCCTGGGTGATGTTAGAACAACAAATGTAGCCTGGGTGATGTTAGAACAACAAATGTAGCCTGGGTGATGTTAGAACAACAAATGTAGCCTGGGTGATGTTAGAACAACAAATGTAGCCTGGGTGATGTTAGAACAACAAATGTAGCCTGGGTGATGTTAGAACAACAAATGTAGCCTGGGTGATGTTAGAACAACAAATGTAGCCTGGGTGATGTTAGAACAACAAATGTAGCCTGGGTGATGTTAGAACAACAAATAGAACAACAAATGTAGCCTGGGTGATGTTAGAACAACAAATGTAGCCTGGGTGATGTTAGAACAACAAATGTAGCCTGGGTGATGTTAGAACAACAAATGTAGCCTGGGTGATGTTAGAACAACAAATGTAGCCTGGGTGATGTTAGAACAACAAATGTAGCCTGGGTGAAGCCTGGGTGATGTTAGAACAACAAATGTAGCCTGGGTGATGTTAGAACAACAAATGTAGCCTGGGTGATGTTAGAACAACAAATGTAGCCTGGGTGATGTTAGAACAACAAATGTAGCCTGGGTGATGTTAGAACAACAAATGTAGCCTGGGTGATGTTAGAACAACAAATGTAGCCTGGGTGATGTTAGAACAACAAATGTAGCCTGGGTGATGTTAGAACAACAAATGTAGCCTGGGTGATGTTAGAACAACAAATGTAGCCTGGGTGATGTTAGAACAACAAATGTAGCCTGGGTGATGTTAGAACAACAAATGTAGCCTGGGTGATGTTAGAACAACAAATGTAGCCTGGGTGATGTTAGAACAACAAATGTAGCCTGGGTGATGTTAGAACAACAAATGTAGCCTGGGTGATGTTAGAACAACAAATGTAGCCTGGGTGATGTTAGAACAACAAATGTAGCCTGGGTGATGTTAGAACAACAAATGTAGCCTGGGTGATGTTAGAACAACAAATGTAGCCTGATGATGTTAGAACAACAAATGTAGCCTGGGTGATGTTAGAACAACAAATGTAGCCTGGGTGATGTTAGAACAACAAATGTAGCCTGGGTGATGTTAGAACAACAAATGTAGCCTGGGTGATGTTAGAACAACAAATGTAGCCTGGGTGATGTTAGAACAACAAATGTAGCCTGGGTGATGTTAGAACAACAAATGTAGCCTGGGTGATGTTAGAACAACAAATGTAGCCTGGGTGATGTTAGAACAACAAATGTAGCCTGGGTGATGTTAGATAGCCTGGGTGATGTTAGAACAACAAATGTAGCCTGGGTGATGTTAGAACAACAAATGTAGCCTGGGTGATGTTAGAACAACAAATGTAGCCTGGGTGATGTTAGAACAACAAATGTAGCCTGGGTGATGTTAGAACAACAAATGTAGCCTGGGTGGTGATAGAACAACAAATGTAGCCTGGGTGATGTTAGAACAACAAATGTAGCCTGGGTGATGTTAGAACAACAAATGTAGCCTGGGTGATGTTAGAACAACAAATGTAGCCTGGGTGATGTTAGAACAACAAATGTAGCCTGGGTGATGTTAGAACAACAAATGTAGCCTGGGTGATGTTAGAACAACAAATGTAGCCTGGGTGATGTTAAAACAACAAATGTAGCCTGGGTGATGTTAGAACAACAAATGTAGCCTGGGTGATGTTAGAACAACAAATGTAGCCTGGGTGATGTTAGAACAACAAATGTAGCCTGGGTGATGTTAGAACAACAAATGTAGCCTGGGTGATGTTAGAACAACAAATGTAGCCTGGGTGATGTTAGAACAACAAATGTAGCCTGGGTGATGTTAGAACAACAAATGTAGCCTGGGTGATGTTAGAACAACAAATGTAGCCTGGGTGATGTTAGAACAACAAATGTAGCCTGGGTGATGTTAGAACAACAAATGTAGCCTGGGTGATGTTAGAACAACAAATGTAGCCTGGGTGATGTTAGAACAACAAATGTAGCCTGGGTGATGTTAGAACAACAAATGTAGCCTGGGTGATGTTAGAACAACAAATGTAGCCTGGGTGATGTTAGAACAACAAATGTAGCCTGGGTGATGTTAGAACAACAAATGTAGCCTGGGTGATGTTAGAACAACAAATGTAGCCTGGGTGATGTTAGAACAACAAATGTAGCCTGGGTGATGTTAGAACAACAAATGTAGCCTGGGTGATGTTAGAACAACAAATGTAGCCTGGGTGATGTTAGAACAACAAATGTAGCCTGGGTGATGTTAGAACAACAAATGTAGCCTGGGTGATGTTAGAACAACAAATGTAGCCTGGGTGATGTTAGAACAACAAATGTAGCCTGGGTGATGTTAGAACAACAAATGTAGCCTGGGTGATGTTAGAACAACAAATGTAGCCTGGGTGATGTTAGAACAACAAATGTAGCCTGGGTGATGTTAGAACAACAAATGTAGCCTGGGTGATGTTAGAACAACAAATGTAGCCTGGGTGATGTTAGAACAACAAATGTAATGTAGCCTGGGTGATGTTAGAACAACAAATGTAGCCTGGGTGATGTTAGAACAACAAATGTAGCCTGGGTGATGTTAGAACAACGAATGTAGCCTGGGTGATGTTAGAACAACAAATGTAGCCTGGGTGATGTTAGAACAACAAATGTAGCCTGGGTGATGTTATAACAACAAATGTAGCCTGGGTGATGTTAGAACAACAAATGTAGCCTGGGTGATGTTAGAACAACAAATGTAGCCTGGGTGATGTTAGAACAACAAATGTAGCCTGGGTGATGTTAGAACAACAAATATAGCCTGGGTGATGTTAGAACAACAAATGTAGCCTGGGTGATGTTAGAACAACAAATGTAGCCTGGGTGATGTTAGAACAACAAATGTAGCCTGGGTGATGTTAGAACAACAAATGTAGCCTGGGTGATGTTAGAACAACAAATGTAGCCTGGGTGATGTTAGAACAACAAATGTAGCCTGGGTGATGTTAGAACAACAAATGTAGCCTGGGTGATGTTAGAACAACAAATGTAGCCTGGGTGATGTTAGAACAACAAATGTAGCCTGGGTGATGTTAGAACAACAAATGTAGCCTGGGTGATGTTAGAACAACAAATGTAGCCTGGGTGATGTTAGAACAACAAATGTAGCCTGGGTGATGTTAGAACAACAAATGTAGCCTGGGTGATGTTAGAACAACAAATGTAGCCTGGGTGATGTTAGAACAACAAATGTAGCCTGGGTGATGTTAGAACAACAAATGTAGCCTGGGTGATGTTAGAACAACAAATGTAGCCTGGGTGATGTTAGAACAACGAATGTAGCCTGGGTGATGTTAGAACAACAAATGTAGCCTGGGTGATGTTAGAACAACAAATGTAGCCTGGGTGATGTTAGAACAACAAATGTAGCCTGGGTGATGTTAGAACAACAAATGTAGCCTGGGTGATGTTAGAACAACAAATGTAGCCTGGGTGATGTTAGAACAACAAATGTAGCCTGGGTGATGTTAGAACAACGAATGTAGCCTGGGTGATGTTAGAACAACGAATGTAGCCTGGGTGATGTTAGAACAACAAATGTAGCCTGGGTGATGTTAGAACAACGAATGTAGCCTGGGTGATGTTAGAACAACAAATGTAGCCTGGGTGATGTTAGAACAACAAATGTAGCCTGGGTGATGTTAGAACAACAAATGTAGCCTGGGTGATGTTAGAACAACAAATGTAGCCTGGGTGATGTTAGAACAACAAATGTAGCCTGGGTGATGTTAGAACAACAAATGTAGCCTGGGTGATGTTAGAACAACAAATGTAGCCTGGGTGATGTTAGAACAACAAATGTAGCCTGGGTGATGTTAGAACAACAAATGTAGCCTGGGTGATGTTAGAACAACAAATGTAGCCTGGGTGATGTTAGAACAACAAATGTAGCCTGGGTGATGTTAGAACAACAAATGTAGCCTGGGTGATGTTAGAACAACAAATGTAGCCTGGGTGATGTTAGAACAACAAATGTAGCCTGGGTGATGTTAGAACAACAAATGTAGCCTGGGTGATGTTAGAACAACAAATGTAGCCTGGGTGATGTTAGAACAACAAATGTAGCCTGGGTGATGTTAGAACAACAAATGTAGCCTGGGTGATGTTAGAACAACAAATGTAGCCTGGGTTATGTTAGAACAACAAATGTAGCCTGGGTGATGTTAGAACAACAAATGTAGCCTGGGTGATGTTAGAACAACAAATGTAGCCTGGGTGATGTTAGAACAACAAATGTAGCCTGGGTGATGTTAGAACAACAAATGTAGCCTGGGTGATGTTAGAACAACAAATGTAGCCTGGGTGATGTTAGAACAACAAATGTAGCCTGGGTGATGTTAGAACAACAAATGTAGCCTGGGTGATGTTAGAACAACAAATGTAATGAACAACAAATGTAGCCTGGGTGATGTTAGAACAACAAATGTAGCCTGGGTGATGTTAGAACAACAAATGTAGCCTGGGTGATGTTAGAACAACAAATGTAGCCTGGGTGATGTTAGAACAACGAATGTAGCCTGGGTGATGTTAGAACAACAAATGTAGCCTGGGTGATGTTAGAACAACAAATGTAGCCTGGGTGATGTTAGAACAACAAATGTAGCCTGGGTGATGTTAGAACAACAAATGTAGCCTGGGTGATGTTAGAACAACAAATGTAGCCTGGGTGATGTTAGAACAACAAATGTAGCCTGGGTGATGTTAGAACAACGAATGTAGCCTGGGTGATGTTAGAACAACAAATGTAGCCTGGGTGATGTTAGAACAACAAATGTAGCCTGGGTGATGTTAGAACAACGAATGTAGCCTGGGTGATGTTAGAACAACGAATGTAGCCTGGGTGATGTTAGAACAACAAATGTAGCCTGGGTGATGTTAGAACAACAAATGTAGCCTGGGTGATGTTAGAACAACAAATGTAGCCTGGGTGATGTTAGAACAACAAATGTAGCCTGGGTGATGTTAGAACAACGAATGTAGCCTGGGTGATGTTAGAACAACAAATGTAGCCTGGGTGATGTTAGAACAACAAATGTAGCCTGGGTGATGTTAGAACAACAAATGTAGCCTGGGTGATGTTAGAACAACAAATGTAGCCTGGGTGATGTTAGAACAACAAATGTAGCCTGGGTGATGTTAGAACAACAAATGTAGCCTGGGTGATGTTAGAACAACAAATGTAGCCTGGGTGATGTTAGAACAACAAATGTAGCCTGGGTGATGTTAGAACAACAAATGTAGCCTGGGTGATGTTAGAACAACAAATGTAGCCTGGGTGATGTTAGAACAACAAATGTAGCCTGGGTGATGTTAGAACAACAAATGTAGCCTGGGTGATGTTAGAACAACAAATGTAGCCTGGGTGATGTTAGAACAACAAATGTAGCCTGGGTGATGTTAGAACAACAAATGTAGCCTGGGTGATGTTAGAACAACAAATGTAGCCTGGGTGATGTTAGAACAACAAATGTAGCCTGGGTGATGTTATAACAACAAATGTAGCCTGGGTGATGTTAGAACAACGAATGTAGCCTGCGTGATATTATAACAACGAATGTAGCCTGGGTGATGTTATAACAACAAATGTAGCCTGAGTGATGTTATAACAACAAATGTAGCCTGAGTGATGTTATAACAACGAATGTAGCCTGGGTGATGTTATAACAACGAATGTAGCCTTGGTGATGTTATAACAAATGTAGCCTGGGTGATGTTATAACAACAAATGTAGCCTGGGTGATGTTAGAACAACAAATGTAGCCTGGGTGATGTTAGAACAACAAATGTAGCCTGGGTGATGTTAGAACAACAAATGTAGCCTGGGTGATGTTAGAACAACAAATGTAGCCTGGGTGATGTTAGAACAACAAATGTAGCCTGGGTGATGTTAGAACAACAAATGTAGCCTGGGTGATGTTAGAACAACAAATGTAGCCTGGGTGATGTTAGAACAACAAATGTAGCCTGGGTGATGTTAGAACAACAAATGTAGCCTGGGTGATGTTAGAACAACAAATGTAGCCTGGGTGATGTTAGAACAACAAATGTAGCCTGGGTGATGTTAGAACAACAAATGTAGCCTGGGTGATGTTAGAACAACGAATGTAGCCTGGGTGATGTTAGAACAACAAATGTAGCCTGGGTGATGTTAGAACAACAAATGTAGCCTGGGTGATGTTAGAACAACAAATGTAGCCTGGGTGATGTTAGAACAACAAATGTAGCCTGGGTGATGTTAGAACAACGAATGTAGCCTGGGTGATGTTAGAACAACAAATGTAGCCTGGGTGATGTTAGAACAACAAATGTAGCCTGGGTGATGTTAGAACAACAAATGTAGCCTGGGTGATGTTAGAACAACAAATGTAGCCTGGGTGATGTTAGAACAACAAATGTAGCCTGGGTGATGTTAGAACAACAAATGTAGCCTGAGTGATGTTAGAACAACAAATGTAGCCTGAGTGATGTTAGAACAACGAATGTAGCCTGGGTGATGTTAGAACAACAAATGTAGCCTGGGTGATGTTAGAACAACGAATGTAGCCTGGGTGATGTTAGAACAACAAATGTAGCCTGGGTGATGTTATAACAACGAATGTAGCCTGGGTGATGTTATAACAACAAATGTAGCCTGGGTGATGTTATAACAACAAATGTAGCCTGGGTGATGTTATAACAACAAATGTAGCCTGGGTGATGTTAGAACAACAAATGTAGCCTGGTGATGTTAGAACAACGAATGTAGCCTGGGTGATGTTAGAACAACAAATGTAGCCTGGGTGATGTTAGAACAACAAATGTAGCCTGGGTGATGTTAGAACAACAAATGTAGCCTGGGTGATGTTAGAACAACAAATGTAGCCTGGGTGATGTTAGAACAACAAATGTAGCCTGGGTGATGTTAGAACAACAAATGTAGCCTGGGTGATGTTAGAACAACAAATGTAGCCTGGGTGATGTTAGAACAACGAATGTAGCCTGGGTGATGTTAGAACAACGAATGTAGCCTGGGTGATGTTAGAACAACAAATGTAGCCTGGGTGATGTTAGAACAACAAATGTAGCCTGGGTGATGTTAGAACAACAAATGTAGCCTGGGTGATGTTAGAACAACAAATGTAGCCTGGGTGATGTTAGAACAACAAATGTAGCCTGGGTGATGTTAGAACAACAAATGTAGCCTGGGTGATGTTAGAACAACAAATGTAGCCTGGGTGATGTTAGAACAACAAATGTAGCCTGGGTGATGTTAGAACAACAAATGTAGCCTGGGTGATGTTAGAACAACAAATATAGCCTGGGTGATGTTAGAACAACAAATATAGCCTGGGTGATGTTAGAACAACAAATATAGCCTGGGTGATGTTAGAACAACAAATGTAGCCTGGGTGATGTTAGAACAACAAATGTAGCCTGGGTGATGTTAGAACAACGAATGTAGCCTGGGTGATGTTAGAACAACAAATGTAGCCTGGGTGATGTTAGAACAACGAATGTAGCCTGGGTGATGTTAGAACAACAAATGTAGCCTGGGTGATGTTAGAACAACAAATGTAGCCTGGGTGATGTTAGAACAACAAATGTAGCCTGGGTGATGTTAGAACAACAAATGTAGCCTGGGTGATGTTAGAACAACGAATGTAGCCTGGGTGATGTTAGAACAACAAATGTAGCCTGGGTGATGTTAGAACAACAAATGTAGCCTGGGTGATGTTAGAACAACGAATGTAGCCTGGGTGATGTTAGAACAACAAATGTAGCCTGGGTGATGTTAGAACAACGAATGTAGCCTGGGTGATGTTAGAACAACAAATGTAGCCTGGGTGATGTTAGAACAACAAATGTAGCCTGGGTGATGTTAGAACAACAAATGTAGCCTGGGTGATGTTAGAACAACGAATGTAGCCTGGGTGATGTTAGAACAACGAATGTAGCCTGGGTGATGTTATAACAACGAATGTAGCCTGGGTGATGTTAGAACAACGAATGTAGCCTGGGTGATGTTAGAACAACAAATGTAGCCTGGGTGATGTTAGAACAACGAATGTAGCCTGGGTGATGTTAGAACAACAAATGTAGCCTGGGTGATGTTAGAACAACAAATGTAGCCTGGGTGATGTTAGAACAACGAATGTAGCCTGGGTGATGTTAGAACAACAAATGTAGCCTGGGTGATGTTAGAACAACGAATGTAGCCTGAGTGATGTTAGAACAACGAATGTAGCCTGGGTGATGTTAGAACAACGAATGTAGCCTGGGTGATGTTAGAACAACGAATGTAGCCTGGGTGATGTTAGAACAACGAATGTAGCCTGGGTGATGTTAGAACAACAAATGTAGCCTGGGTGATGTTAGAACAACAAATGTAGCCTGGGTGATGTTAGAACAACGAATGTAGCCTGGGTGATGTTAGAACAACGAATGTAGCCTGGGTGATGATATTCGAACAACGAATGTAGCCTGGGTGATGTTAGAACAACGAATGTAGCCTGGGTGATTTTAGAAGAACGAATATAGCCTGGTTGATGTTAGAACAACGAATATAGCCTGGGTGATGTTAGATCAACGAATATAGCCTGGGTGATGTTAGATCAACGAATGTAGCCTGGGTGATGTTAGAACAACGAATGTAGCCTGGGTGATGTTATAACAACGAATGTAGCCTGGGTGATGTTAGATCAACGAATGTAGCCTGCCCGATGATATTCGAACAACGAATGTAGCCCGGGCGTTGATGTTCAAACAACGAATGCAGATAACGTCACATAACTCAGTACACATATTCCCAAATAACAGATGATATGCTTCATAACCGCAGTGTAGATGAAATGTGAGAAATAGGTTATGGTATGTGCCTTTGCACCTGGCAGGAAGAGTAGTACAACGTAGTGTACAGGAATAGTGTACAGTGTACAGGAGTGTTATATATATGAGTAGATTGTAGTATATTTGTAAGGTTGTAATCAAGTGAGATGAATATTCTGGCTGTACCCAATTCCTCCCTGGGCACTTGAATCGACCCACAGGTCATTCGGATTGGTGTTGCTCTTCGCCTAGCCGCCCCCATCCTCACCGAACATAGGTATATTTGCGGCAGGGCGACGGCTGATTAATTCGGACTTCATGGTCTCGTATGTCACACATCAGAAGGAAAGTACACCAGATATGAGGAAGTCAACGACATCATAAAGAGAAGCCTCATCACAGCCCGTTGCCCAGCCCAACGGGAACCCCAAGTGCAGAGATCTGACGGAAGTCAAAAGCGTCCTGATGGAGCCACTATGCTACCCTGGAAGGATGGAAAGCAGATTGCCTGGGACTATACCTGTGCTGCCACACTAACAGACACCTATTAGCCATACTCCGTAGGTGAAGGAGGTGGAGCTGCCAGCCATAGGAAGACCCAGAAGACCCGCAAACATGAAGAAATAATATATATATATATGTATATATATATATATATACATATATACATATATATATATACATATATATACATATATATACATATACATATATATACATATATATACATATATATATATACATATATATACATATATATATATATACATATATATATATATATACATATATATACATATATATATATTTTTTTTTTTTTTTTTTTTTCAACAAGTCGGCCGTCTCCCACCGAGGCAGGGTGACCCAAAAAAGAAAGAAAATCCCCAAAAAGAAAATACTTTCATCATCATTCAACACTTTCACCACATTCGCACATTATCACTGTTTTTGCAGAGGTGCTCAGAATACAACAGTCTAGAAGCATACACATATAAAGATACACAACATATTCCTCCAAACTGCCAATATCCCAAACCCCTCCTTTAAAGTGCAGGCATTGTACTTCCCATTTCCAGGACTCAAGTCCGACTATATGAAAATAACCGGTTTCCCTGAATCCCTTCACTAAATATTACCCTGCTCACACTCCAACAGATCGTCAGGTCCCAAGTACCATTCGTCTCCATTCACTCCTATCTAACACGCTCACGCACGCTTGCTGGAAGTCCAAGCCCCTTACCCACAAAACCTCCTTTACCCCCTCTCTCCAACCCTTTCGAGGACGACCCCTACCCCGCCTTCCTTCCCCTATAGATTTATATGCTTTCCATGTCATTCTACTGTGATCCATTCTCTCTAAATGACCAAACCACCTCAACAACCCCTCTTCTGCCCTCTGACTAATACTTTTATTAACTCCACACCTTCTCCTAATTTCCACACTCCGAATTTTCTGCATAATATTTACACCACACATTGCCCTTAAACAGGACATCTCCACTGCCTCCAACCGTCTCCTCGCTGCTGCATTTACCACCCAAGCTTCACACCCATATAAGAGTGTTGGTACTACTATACTTTCATACATTCCCTTCTTTGCCTCCATAGATAACGTTTTTTGACTCCACATATACCTCAACGCACCACTCACCTTTTTTCTCTCATCAATTCTATGATTAACCTCATCCTTCATAAATCCATCCGCCGACACGTCAACTCCCAAGTATCTGAAAACATTCACTTCTTCCATACTCCTCCTCCCCAATTTGATATCCAATTTTTCTTTATCTAAATCATTTGACACCCTCATCACCTTACTCTTTTCTATGTTCACTTTCAACTTTCTACCTTTACACACATTCCCAAACTCATCCACTAACCTTTGCAATTTTTCTTTAGAATCTCCCATAAGCACAGTATCATCAGCAAAAAGTAACTGTGTCAATTCCCATTTTGAATTTGATTCCCCATAATTTAATCCCACCCCTCTCCCAAACACCCTAGCATTTACTTCCTTTACAACCCCATCTATAAATATATTAAACAACCATGGTGACATTACACATCCCTGTCTAAGACCTACTTTTACCGGGAAGTAGTCTCCCTCTCTTCTACACACCCTAACCTGAGCCTCACTATCCTCATAAAAACTCTTTACAGCATTTAATAACTTACCACCTATTCCATATACTTGCAACATCTGCCACATTGCTCCTCTATCCACTCTATCCACATATATATATATATATATATATATATATATATATATATATATATATATATATATATATATATATATAGATATATATATATATTAGAAAGGACTTAATTTTAAATAAGTTCTTGCTAATTGACCAGTTTTACCCATTTATAAATATAAAATCAAAAGTAACAGATGGTATGTTGATACGTAATGTGACCAAAGTCAAAAATATTAATTTCAACCATGCAGTCACGCTGCAGAAGTCATATATATTAGAGGTTTAACCTCACATGTACAGATAGTGACTTGTTAGTTACCTCGCTCGCTGGGAGCGACATGTCAGGTAAAAAGAGTGACATGTCAGGTAAAAAGACTGACAGGTCAGTTAAAAAGAGTGACATGTCAGGTAAAAAGAGTGACATGTCAGGTAAAAAGAGTGACATGTCAGGTAGAAATAGAGATATGTCAGGTAAAAAGAGTGATATGTCAGGTAAAAAGAGTGATATGTCAGATGAAAAGAGTGACATGTCAGGTAAAAAGACTGACATGTCAGTTAAAAAGAGTGACATGTCAGGTAAAAAGAGTGACATGTCAGGTAAAAAGAGTGACATGTCAGGTAGAAATAGAGATATGTCAGGTAAAAAGAGTGATATGTCAGGTAAAAAGACTGACATGTCAGTTAAAAAGAGTGACATGTCAGGTAAAAAGAGTGACATGTCAGGTAAAAAGAGTGACATGTCAGGTAAAAAGAGTGACATGTCAGGTAAAAAGAGTGACATGTCAGGTAAAAAGAGTGACATGTCAGGTAGAAATAGAGATATGTCAGGTAAAAAGAGTGATAAGTCAGGTAAAAAGACTGACATGTCAGTTAAAAAGAGTGACATGTCAGGTAAAAAGAGTGACATGTCAGGTAAAAAGAGTGATATGTCAGGTAAAAAGAGTGACATGTCAGGTAAAAAGAGTGACATGTCAGGTAAAAAGAGTGACATGTCAGGTAAAAAGAGTGACATGTCAGGTAGAAATAGAGATATGTCAGGTAAAAAGACTGACATGTCAGTTAAAAAGAGTGACATGTCAAGTAAAAAGAGTGATATATCAGGTGAAAAGAGTGACATGTCAGGTAAAAAGAGTGACATGTCAGGTAAAAAGAGTGACATATCAGGTAAAAAGAGTGACATGTCAGGTAAAAAGAGTGACATGTCAGGTAAAAAGAGTTACATGTCAGGTAAAAAGAGTGACATGTCAGGTAAAGGAGTGACATGTTACTTAAGAGTGACACGCCAGGTAAAAAGAGTGACATGTCAAGTGAAAAGAATTATATGTCACTTAAAAAGAGTGACATGTCAGATAAAAGAGTGACATTTCAGGTAAAAGAGTGACATGTCAGGTAAAAAGACTGACATGTCAAGTGAAAAGAGTGACAAGTCAGGTAAGAAGAGTGACATGTCAGGTGGAAAGAGTGACATGCCAGGTAAAAGAGTAACATGTCAGTTAAGAGTGACATGTCAGTTAAAAAAAGCGACATGTCAGGTAAGAAGAGTGACATATCAGGTAAAATGAGTGACATGTCAGGTAAAAAGAGTGACATGCCAGGTAAAAGAGTGACATGTCAGTTAAGAGTGACATGTCAGGTGAAAAGAGTGACATGTCAGCTAAAGAGTGATATATCAGGTGAAATGAGTGACATGTCAGGTAAAAAGAGTGACATGCCAGGTAAAAGAGTGACATGTCAGTTAAGAGTGACATGTCAGTTAAAAAGAGTGACATGTCAGGAAAAAAGAGTGACATGTCAGGTGAAAAGAGTGACATGTCAGCTAAAGAGTGATATATCAGGTGAAATGAGTGACATGTCAGGTAAAAAGAGTGACATGTCAGGAAAGAAGAGTGACATATCAGGTAAAATGAGTGACATGTCAGGTAAAAAGAGTGACATGCCAGGTAAAAGAGTGACATGTCAGTTAAGAGTGACATGTCAGTTAAAAAGAGTGACATGTCAGGTAAAAAGAGTGACATGTCAGGTGAAAAGAGTGACATGTCAGCTAAAGAGTGATATATCAGGTGAAATGAGTGACATGTCAGGTAAAAAGAGTGACATGTCAGGTGAAGAGTGACATGTCAGGTAAAAAGAGTGACATGTCAGGTAAAAAGAGTGACATGCCAGGTAAAAAGAGTGACATGTCAGGTAAAAAGAGTGATATGACAGGTAAAAAGAGTGACATATCAGGTAAAAAGAGTGACACATCAGGTAAAAAGAGTGACATGTCAGGTAAAAAGAGTGATATATCAGGTGAAATGAGTGACATGTCAGGTAAAAAGAGTGACATGTCAGGTGAAGAGTGACATGTCAGGTAAAAAGAGTGACATGTCAGGTAAAAAGAGTGACATGCCAGGTAAAAAGAGTGACATATCAGGTAAAAAGAGTGACACATCAGGTAAAAAGAGTGACATGTCAGGTAAAAAGAGTGACATGTCAGGTAAAAAGAGTGACATGCCAGGTAAAAAGAGTGACATGTCAGGTAAAAAGAGTGACATGTCAGGTAAAAAGAGTGACATGTCAGGTAGAAATAGAGATATGTCAGGTAAAAAGAATGATATGTCAGGTAAAAAGACTGACATGTCAGTTAAAAAGAGTGACATGTCAGGTAAAAAGAGTGACATGTCAGGTAGAAATAGAGATATGTCAGGTAAAAAGACTGACATGTCAGTTAAAAAGAGTGACATGTCAGGTAAAAAGAGTGATATATCAGGTGTAAAGAGTGACATGTCAGGTAAAAAGAGTGACATGTCAGGTAAAAAGAGTGACATGTCAGGTAAAAAGAGTGACATGTCAGGTAAAAAGAGTGACATGTCAGGTAAAAAGAGTGACATGTCAGGTAAAAAGAGTGACATGTCAGGTGAAAAGAATTATATGTCACTTAAAAAGAGTGACATGTCAGGTGAAAAGAATTATATGTCACTTAAAAAGAGTGACATGTCAGATAAAAGAGTGACATTTCAGGTAAAAGAGTGACATATCAGGTAAAAAGAGTGACATGTCAGGTAAAAAGAGTGACATGTCAGGTGAAAAGAATTATATGTCACTTAAAAAGAGTGACATGTCAGGTGAAAAGAATTATATGTCACTTAAAAAGAGTGACATGTCAGATAAAAGAGTGACATTTCAGGTAAAAGAGTTACATGTCAGGTAAAAAGAGTGACATGTCAGGTAAAGGAGTGACATGTTACTTAAGAGTGACACGCCAGGTAAAAAGAGTGACATGTCAAGTGAAAAGAATTATATGTCACTTAAAAAGAGTGACATGTCAGATAAAAGAGTGACATTTCAGGTAAAAGAGTGACATGTCAGGTAAAAAGAGTGACATGTCAGGTAAAGGAGTGACATGTTACTTAAGAGTGACACGCCAGGTAAAAAGAGTGACATGTCAAGTGAAAAGAATTATATGTCACTTAAAAAGAGTGACATGTCAGATAAAAGAGTGACATTTCAGGTAAAAGAGTGACATGTCAGGTAAAAAGACTGACATGTCAAGTGAAAAGAGTGACAAGTCAGGTAAGAAGAGTGACATGTCAGGTGGAAAGAGTGACATGCCAGGTAAAAGAGTAACATGTCAGTTAAGAGTGACATGTCAGTTAAAAAAAGCGACATGTCAGGTAAGAAGAGTGACATATCAGGTAAAATGAGTGACATGTCAGGTAAAAAGAGTGACATGCCAGGTAAAAGAGAGACATGTCAGTTAAGAGTAACATGTCAGGTGAAAAGAGTGACATGTCAGCTAAAGAGTGATATATCAGGTGAAATGAGTGACATGTCAGGTAAAAAGAGTGACATGCCAGGTAAAAGAGTGACATGTCAGTTAAGAGTGACATGTCAGTTAAAAAGAGTGACATGTCAGGAAAAAAGAGTGACATGTCAGGTGAAAAGAGTGACATGTCAGCTAAAGAGTGATATATCAGGTGAAATGAGTGACATGTCAGGTAAAAAGAGTGACATGTCAGGAAAGAAGAGTGACATATCAGGTAAAATGAGTGACATGTCAGGTAAAAAGAGTGACATGCCAGGTAAAAGAATGACATGTCAGTTAAGAGTGACATGTCAGTTAAAAAGAGTGACATGTCAGGTAAAAAGAGTGACATGTCAGGTGAAAAGAGTGACATGTCAGCTAAAGAGTGATATATCAGGTGAAATGAGTGACATGTCAGGTAAAAAGAGTGACATGTCAGGTGAAGAGTGACATGTCAGGTAAAAAGAGTGACATGTCAGGTAAAAAGAGTGACATGCCAGGTAAAAAGAGTGACATGTCAGGTAAAAAGAGTGATATGACAGGTAAAAAGAGTGACATATCAGGTAAAAAGAGTGACACATCAGGTAAAAAGAGTGACATGTCAGGTAAAAAGAGTGATATATCAGGTGAAATGAGTGACATGTCAGGTAAAAAGAGTGACATGTCAGGTGAAGAGTGACATGTCAGGTAAAAAGAGTGACATGTCAGGTAAAAAGAGTGACATGCCAGGTAAAAAGAGTGACATGTCAGGTAAAAAGAGTGATATGACAGGTAAAAAGAGTGACATATCAGGTAAAAAGAGTGACACATCAGGTAAAAAGAGTGACATGTCAGGTAAAAAGAGTGACATGTCAGGTAAAAAGAGTGACATGCCAGGTAAAAAGAGTGACATGTCAGGTAAAAAGAGTGACATGCCAGGTAAAAAGAGTGACATGTCAGGTAAAAAGAGTGACATTTCAGAAAAAAGAGTGACATGTCAGGTAAAGGAATGACATGTCAAGTAGGAGTGACATGTCAGGTAAAGGAGCGACATGTCAAGTAAGAGTGACATGTCAGGTAAAGGAGTGACATGTCAAGTAAGAGTGACATGTCAAGTAAGAGTGACATATCAGGTAAAGGAGTGACATGTCAAGTAAGAGTGACATGTCAGGTAAAGGAGTGACATGTCAAGTAAGAGTGACATGTAAAGTAAGAGTGAAGTGTCAAGCAAGAGTGACATGTCAGGTAAAGGAGTGACATGTCAAGTAAGAGTGACATGTCAAGTAAGAGTGACATGTCAAGTAACAGTGACATGTCAAGTAAGAGTGACATGTCAAGTAACAGTGACATGTGAAGTAAGAGTGACATGTCAGGTAAAGGAGTGACATGTCAAGTAAGAGTGACATGTCAAGTAAGAGTGGCATGTCAAGTAAGAGTGACATGTCAAGTAAGAGTGACATGTCAAGTAAGAGTGACATGTCAAGTAAGAGTGATATGTCAAGTAAGAGTGATATGTCAAGTAAGAGTGACATGTCAAGTAAGAGTGATATGTCAAGTAAGAGTGATATGTCAAGTAAGAGTGATATGTCAAGTAAGAGTGATATGTCAAGTAAGAGTGACATGTCAAGTAAGAGTGATATGTCAAGTAAGAGTGATATGTCAAGTAAGAGTGACATGTCAAGTAAGAGTGATATGTAAAGTAAGAGTGATATGTCAAGTAAGAGTGACATGTCAAGTAAGAGTGATATGTCAAGTAAGAGTGATATGTCAAGTAAGAGTGATATGTCAAGTAAGAGTGATATGTCAAGTAAGAGTGATATGTAAAGTAAGAGTGATATGTCAAGTAAGAGTGATATGTCAAGTAAGAGTGACATGTCAAGTAAGAGTGATATGTCAAGTAAGAGTGATATGTCAAGTAAGAGTGACATGTCAAGTAAGAGTGATATGTCAAGTAAGAGTGATATGTCAAGTAAGAGTGATATGTCAAGTAAGAGTGACATGTCAAGTAAGAGTGACATGTCAAGTAAGAGTGACATGTCAAGTAAGAGTGATATGTCAAGTAAGAGTGATATGTCAAGTAAGAGTGATATGTCAAGTAAGAGTGATATGTCAAGTAAGAGTGACATGTCAAGTAAGAGTGACATGTCAAGTAAGAGTGATATGTCAAGTAAGAGTGATATGTCAAGTAAGAGTGATATGTCAAGTAAGAGTGACATGTCAGGTAAAGGGGAATTTTTCAACAAAGTTATTATTCTAACAAGTTTAATGCATTATAAATAGTTTCAACAGATACCTGAATGTAAGTCCAAATATATAATCCTGGACTTACACAAGTTTAAGATATATAATCCTGGATTTACACAAGTTTAAGATATATAATCCTGGACTTACACAAGTTAAGATATATAATCCTGGACTTACACAAGTTTAAGATATATAATCCTGGACTTACACAAGTTAAGATATATAATCCTGGACTTACACAAGTTTAAGATATATAATCCTGGACTTACACAAGTTAAGATATATAATCCTGGACTTACACAAGTTTAAGATATATAATCCTGGACTTACACAAGTTTAAGATATATAATCCTGGACTTACACAAGTTAAGATATATAATCCTGGACTTACACAAGTTAAGATATATAATCCTGGACATACACAAGTTAAGATATATAATCCTGGACTTACACAAGTTAAGATATATAATCCTGGACTTACACAAGTTATGATATATAATCCTGGACTTACACAAGTTAAGATATATAATCCTGGACTTACACAAGTTAAGATATATAATCCTGGACTTACACAAGTTTAAGATATATAATCCTGGACTTACTCAAGTTTAAGATATATAATCCTGGACTTACACAAGTTTAAGATAAATAATCCTGGACTTACACAAGTTTAAGATATATAATCCTGGACTTACACAAGTTAAAATACATAATCCTGGACTTACACAAGTTAAGATATATAATCCTGGACTTACACAAGTTAAGATATATAATCCTGAACTTACACAAGTTTAAGATATATAATCCTGGACTTACACAAGTTAAGATATATAATCCTGAACTTACACAAGTTTAAGATATATAATCCTGGACTTACACAAGTTAAGATATATAATCCTGAACCTACACAAGTTAAGATATATAATCCTGGACTTACACAAGTTAAGATATTTAATCCTGGACTTACACAAGTTAAGATATATAATCCAGGACTTACACAAGTTTAAGATATATAATCCTGGACTTACACAAGTTTAAAGTATATAATCCTAGACTTACACAAGTTTAAGATATATAATCCTGGACTTACATAAGTTTAAGATATATAATCCTGGACTTACACAAGTTTAAAGTATATAATCCTAGACTTACACAAGTTTAAGATATATAATCCTGGACTTACATAAGTTTAAGATATATAATCCTGGATTTACACAAGTTAATATACATAATCCTGGACTTACACAAGTTAAGATATATAATCCTGGATTTACACAAGTTAAGATGTATAATCCTAAGACTTACACAAGTTAAGATATATAATCCTGGACTTACACAAGTTTAAGATATATAATCCTGGACTTACACAAGTTTAAGATATATAATCCTGGACTTACACAAGTTTAAGATATATAATCCTGGACTTACACAAGTTTAAGATATATAATCCTGAACTTACACAAGTTTAAGATATATAATCCTGGACTTACACAAGTTTAAGATATATAATCCTGGACTTACACAAGTTAAGATACATAATCCTGGACTTACACAAGTTAAGATATATAATCCTCGTCTTACACAAGTTAAGATGTATAATCTTGGACTTACACAAGTTAAGATATATAATCCTGGACTTACACAAGTTAAGATATATAATTCTGAACTTACACAAGTTAAAGATATATAATCCTGCACTTACACAATTTTAAGATATATAATCCTGGACTTACACAAGTTTAAGATATATAATCCTGGACTTACACAAGTTTAAGATATATAATCCTGGACTTACACAAGTTAAGATATATAATCCTGGACTTACACAAGTTAAGATATATAATCCTGGACATACACAACTTAAGATATAAAATCCTGGACTTACACACGTTAAGATATATAATCCTGAACTTACACAAGTTTAAGATATATAATCCTGGACTTACACAAGTTAAGATATATAATCCTGGACTTACACAAGTTAAGATATATAATCCTGGACTTACACAAGTTAAGATATATAATCCTGGACTTACACAAGTTTAAGATATATAATCCTGGACTTACACAAGTTTAAAGTATATAATTCTGGACTTACACAAGTTTAAGATATATAATCCTGGACTTACACAAGTTTAAGATATATAATCCTGGACTTACACAAGTTAAGATATATAATCCTGGACTTACACAAGTTAAGATATATAATCCTGGACTTACACAAGTTAAGAAATATAATCCTGGACTTACACATGTTAAGATATATAATCCTGGACTTACACAAGTTAAGATATATAATCCTGGACTTACACAAGTTTAAGATATATAATCCTGGACTTACACAATTTTAAGATATATAGTCCTGGACTTACACAAGTTTAAGACATAATCCTGGACTCACACAAGCTTAAGATATATAATCCTGGACTTACTTAAGATAAGATATATAATCCTGGACTTACACAAGTTTAAGATATATAATCCTGGACTTACACAAGTTAAGATATATAATCCTGGACTTACACAAGTTTAATATATATAATCCTGGACTTACACAAGTTTAAGATACATAATCCTGAACTTACACAAGTTTAAGATATATAATCCTGGACTTACACAAGTTAAGATTAATAATCCTGGACTTACACAAGTTAAGATATATAATCCTGGACTTACACATGTTAAGATATATAATCCTGGACTTACAAAAGTTAAGATATATAATCCTGGACTTACACAAGTTTAAGATATATAATCCTGGACTTACACAAGTTTAAGATATATAATCCTGGACTTACACAAGTTTAAGATATATAATCCTGGACTTACACAAGTTAAGATATATAATCCTGGACTTACACAAGTTTAAGATATATAATCCTGGACTTACACAAGTTTAAGATATATAATCCTGGACTTGCACAAGTTAAGATATATAATCCTGGACTTACACAAGTTTAAGATATGTAATCCTGGACTTACACAAGTTAAGATATATAATCCTTGACTTACAAAAGTTTAAGATATATAATCCTGGACTTACACAAGTTAAGATATATAATCCTGGACTTACACAAGTTAAGATATATAATCCTGGACTTACACAAGTTTAAGATATATAATCCTGGACTTACACAAGTTAAGATATATAATCCTGGACTTACACAAGTTAAGATATATAATCTTGGACTTACACAAGTTAAGATATATAATCCTGGACTTACACAAGTAAAAATATATAATCCTGGACTTACACAAGTAAAGATCTATAATCCTGGACTTACACAAGTTAAGATATATAATCTTGGACTTACACAAGTTAAGATATATAATCCTGGACTTACACAAGTTAAGATATATAATCCTGGACTTACACAAGTTAGGACACATAATCCTGGACTTACACAAGTTAAGATATATAATCCTGGACTTACACAAGTTCAGATATATAATCCTGGACTTACACAAGTTAAGATATATTATCCTGGACTTGCACAAGTTAAGATATATAATCTTGGACTTACACAAGTTTAAGATATATAATCCTGGACTTACACAAGTTAAGATATATAATCCTGGACTTACACTAGTTAAGATATATAATCCTGGACTTGCACAAGTTAAGATATATAATCCTGGACTTACACAAGTTAAGATATATAATCTTGGACTTACACAAGTTAAGATATATAATCCTGGACTTACACAAGTAAAAATATATAATCCTGGACTTACACAAGTAAAGATCTATAATCCTGGACTTACACAAGTTAAGATATATAATCTTGGACTTACACAAGTTAAGATATATAATCCTGGACTTACACAAGTTAAGATATATAATCCTGGACTTACACAAGTTAGGACACATAATCCTGGACTTACACAAGTTTAAGATATATAATCCTGGACTTACACAAGTTTAAGATATATAATCCTGGACTTACACAAGTTAAGATATATAATCCTGGACTTACACAAGTTTAAGATATATAATCCTGGACTTACACAAGTTTAAGATATATAATCCTGGACTTGCACAAGTTAAGATATATAATCCTGGACTTACACAAGTTTAAGATATGTAATCCTGGACTTACACAAGTTAAGATATATAATCCTTGACTTACAAAAGTTTAAGATATATAATCCTGGACTTACACAAGTTAAGATATATAATCCTGGACTTACACAAGTTAAGATATATAATCCTGGACTTACACAAGTTTAAGATATATAATCCTGGACTTACACAAGTTAAGATATATAATCCTGGACTTACACAAGTTAAGATATATAATCTTGGACTTACACAAGTTAAGATATATAATCCTGGACTTACACAAGTAAAAATATATAATCCTGGACTTACACAAGTAAAGATCTATAATCCTGGACTTACACAAGTTAAGATATATAATCTTGGACTTACACAAGTTAAGATATATAATCCTGGACTTACACAAGTTAAGATATATAATCCTGGACTTACACAAGTTAAGATATATAATCCTGGACTTACACAAGTTAAGATATATAATCCTGGACCTACACAAGTTAAGATATATTATCCTGGACTTACACAAGTTAAGATATATAATCTTGGACTTACACAAGTTTAAGATATATAATCCTGGACTTACACAAGTTAAGATATATAATCCTGGACTTACACTAGTTAAGATATATAATCCTGGACTTGCACAAGTTAAGATATATAATCCTGGACTTACACAAGTTAAGATATACAATCTTGGACTTACACAAGTTAAGATATATAATCCTGGATTTACACAAGTTAAGATATATAATCCTGGACTTACACAAGTTAAGATATATAATCCTGTACTTACACAAGTTAAGATATATAATCTTGGACTTACACAAGTTTAAGATATATAATCCTGGACTTACACAAGTTAAGATATATAGTCCTGGACTTACACAAGTTAAGATATATAGTCCTTGACTTACACAAGTTAAGATATATAATCCTGGACTTACACTAGTTAAGATGTATAATCTTGGACTTACACAAGTTAAGATATATAATCCTGGACTTACACAAGTTAAGATATATAATCCTGGACTTACACAAGTTAGGATACATAATCCTGAACTTACACAAGTTAAGATATATAATCCTGGACTTACACAAGTTAAGATATATAATCCTGGACTTACACAAGTTAAGATATATTATCCTGGACTTACACAAGTTAAGATATATAATCTTGGACTTACACAAGTTAAGATATATAATCCTGGACTTACTCAAGTTAAGATATATAATCCTGGACTTACACAAGTTAAGATATATTATCCTGGACTTGCACAAGTTAAGATATATAATCTTGGACTTACTCAAGTTAAGATATATAATCCTGGACTTACACAAGTTAAGATATATAATCTTGGACTTACACAAGTTAAGATATATAATCCTGGACTTACACAAGTTAAGATATATAATCCTGGACTTACACAAGTTAAGATATATTATCCTGGACTTACACAAGTTAAGATATATAATCTTGGACTTACACAAGTTAAGATATATAATCCTGGACTTACTCAAGTTAAGATATATAATCCTGGACTTACACAAGTTAAGATATATTATCCTGGACTTGCACAAGTTAAGATATATAATCTTGGACTTACTCAAGTTAAGATATATAATCCTGGACTTACACAAGTTAAGATATATAATCTTGGACTTACACAAGTTAAGATATATAATCCTGGACTTACACAAGATAACATATATAATCCTGGACTTACACAAGTTAAGATATATTATCCTGGACTTACACAAGTTAAGATATATAATCTTGGACTTACACACGTTTAGATATATAATCCTGCACTAACACAAGTTAAGATATATAATCCTGGACTTACTCAAGTTAAGATATATAATCCTGGACTTACACAAGTTAAAATATATAATCCTGGACTTACACAAGTTAAGATATATTATCCTGGACTTACACAAGTTAAGATATATAATCTTGGAGTTACACAAGTTAAGATATATAATCCTGGACTTACACAAGTTAAGATATATAAACCTGCACTTACACAAGTTAAAATATATAATCCCGGACTTACACAAATTTAGATACATAATATTGGACTTACACAAGTTAAGATATATAATCCTGGACTTACACAAGTTAAGATATATAAACCTGGACTTACACAAGTTAACATATATAATCCTGGACTTACATTCAAGGTGTAATCAGCATGATTCCATTTTATCCCGTTCTATCATAGATTTGTTTGATACAACTTTCTCAGTCACTGGGGAGGTCAGAATCTCCCACATTAATCAACACATTATATGACTCTTGGCCAGTTTTCTAATGATGTATTTATGTTTGTGTAATCTTAGAGTCAGACTTTTTACCAGTTTTTCCAGAATAAAATTTATTGCATTTTGTACACGGAATCTTATAGCCATTGCCGGGGGGGGGGGAGATATTTAATGAAATAATTCATGTTTTAGATTCATCATTATTTTTTTGATTCTGAAGTTTGAAGTAAACAAAGAATCACGAGAAAGTTTTCAGAATATAAAAGAGCCAAGATATTCAAGATATTTTTGTCAATAAAAATGTTTTGGACTTGTTAGATCATAAGCTTTTGATGCCATTTTTTCCTTTATTAAGTCTAAGCTACAACTACGCAGATCTCTCAAAAAAAATGAAGGAGAACGAAGAACAGTTAATTCTATTATTTGATGAATAACAGAGAACGTAAGTGAAGATTTGCCACCGTTTAATTATATTACTTGCTTCATCAATTATGTGAACGTTTGTTGCTACAATGTTGATTCCGACTTTATCATCAGCCAATGAAATATTTACTGTTCTTAGGCAGCAACCAGTCCCACTGACACCAACAAGGATGTCAGCAGCTGTCTGGTAGCTAGTTACCTTGGCATCATGTCAGCAGCTGTCTGGTAGCTAGTTACCTTGGCATCATGTCAGCAGCTGTCTGGTAGCTAGTTACCTTGGCATCATGTCAGCAGCTGTCTGGTAGCTAGTTACCTTGGCATCATGTCAGCAGCTGTCTGGTAGCTAGTTACCTTGGCATCATGTCAGCAGCTGTCTGGTAGCTAGTTACCTTGGCATCATGTCAGCAGCTGTCTGATAGCTAGTTACTTTGGCGTCATTTCAGCAGCTGTCTGGTAGCTAGTTACTTTGGTGTTATGTCAGCAGCTGTCTGGTAGCTAGTTACTTTGGCGTCATGTCAGCAACTGTCTGGTAGCTAGTTACTTTGGCGTCATGTCAGCAACTGTTTGGTAACTAGTTACTTTGGCGTCATGTCAGCAGCTGTTTGGTAGCTAGTTACTTTGGCGTCATGTCAGCAACTGTCTGGTAGCTAGTTACATTGGCATCATGTCAGCAGCTGCCTGGTAGCTAGTTACTTTGGCGTCATGTCAGTACCTACCGGGTAGCTAGTTACCTTGGCATTATGTCAGCAGCTGCCTGGTAACTAGTTACCTTGGCATCATGTCAGCAGCTGCCTGGTAGCTAGTTACCTTGGCATCATGTCAGCAGCTGCCTGGTAGCTAGTTACTTTGGCGTCATGTCAGCAGCTACCTGGTAGCTAGTTACCTTGGCATCATGTCAGCAGCTGCCTGGTAGCTAGTTACCTTTGCATCATGTCAGCAGCTGCCTGGTAGCTAGTTACCTTGGCATCATGTCAGCAGCTGCCTGGTAGCTAGTTACCTTAGCATCATGTCAGCAGCTGCCTGGTAGAACATAAGAACATAAGAACATAAGAAAGGAGGAACACTGCAGGAGGCCTGCTGGCCCATACTAGGCAGGTCCTTTACAATTCATCCCACTAACAAAACATTTGCCCAACCCAATTTTCAATGCCACCCAAGAAATAAGCTCTGATGTGAAAGTCCCACTCAAATCCAACCCCTCCCACTCATGTACTTATCCAACCTAAATTTGAAACTACCCAAAGTCCCACCCTCAATAACCCAACTAGGTAGACTGTTCCACTCATCAACTACCCTATTTCCAAACCAATACTTTCCTATGTCCTTTCTAAATCTAAACTTATCTAATTTAAATCCATTACTGCGGGTTCTCTCTTGGAGAGACATCCTCAAGACCTTATTAATATCCCCTTTATTAATACCTATCTTCCACTTATACACTTCGATCAGGTCTCCCCTCATTCTTCGTCTAACAAGTGAATGTAACTTAAGAGTCTTCAATCTTTCTTCATAAGGAAGATTTCTAATGCTATGTATTAATTTAGTCATCCTACGCTGAATGTTTTCTAACGAATTTATGTCCATTTTGTAATATGGAGACCAGAACTGAGCTGCATAATCTAGGTGAGGCCTTACTAATGATGTATAAAGCTGCAGTATGACCTCTGGACTTCTGTTGCTTACACTTCTTGATATAAATCCCAGTAATCTATTTGCCTTATTACGTACGCTTAGGCATTGCTGTCTTGGTTTAAGATTGCTGCTCACCATAACCCCCAAGTCCTTTTCGCAATCTGTATGGCTAAGTTCTACATCATTTAACTTATAAGTACTAGGGTTATGGGCACTCCCAAGCTTCAGAACCTTGCATTTATCTACATTGAACTGCATCTGCCACTTTTCTGACCAAGAATAGAGTTTGTTTAAATCCTCCTGAAGTTCCATAACATCTACGTTTGAATAAATTATCCTACCTATCTTTGTGTCATCGGCGAATTTGCTCATATCACTAGTAATTCCCTCATCAAGATCATTGATATATATTATAAACAACAACGGGCCCAAAACTGATCCCTGTGGAACGCCACTTGTTACAGATCCCCACTCGGATTTAACCCCATTTATGGACACTCTCTGCTTCCTGTCAGTGAGCCATGACTCGATCCACGAGAGCACTTTTCCCCCAATGCCATGAGCTGCCACTTTCTTTAACAGTCTATGGTGCGGAACTCTATCAAAAGCCTTACTAAAATCTAAGTGGCCTCATGTCAGCAGCTGCCTGGCAGCTAGTTACCTTGGCATCATGTCAGCAGCTGCCTGGTAGCTAGTTACCTTGGCATCATGTCAGCAGCTGCCTGGTAGCTAGTTACCTTGGCATCATGTCAGCAGCTGCGTGGAAGCTAGTTACCTTGGCATCATGTCAGCAGCTGCCTGGTAGCTAGTTACCTTGGCATCATGTCAGCAGCTGCCTGGTAGCTAGTAACCTTGGCATCATGTCAGCAGCTGCCTCATAGCTAGTTACCTTGGCCTCATGTCAGCAGCTGCCTGGTACCTAGTTACCTTGGCATCATGTCAGCAGCTGCCTGGTAGCTATTTACCTTGGCATCATGTCAGCAGCTGCCTGGTAGCTAGTTACCTTGGCATCATGTCAGCCGCTGCCTGGTAGCTAGTTACCTTGGCATCATGTCAGCAGCTGCCTGGTAGCTAGTTATCTTGGCATCATGTCAGCAGCTGCCTGGTAGCTAGTTACCTTGGCATCTTGTCAGCAGCTGCCTCATAGCTAGTTACCTTGGCATCATGTCAGCAGCTGCCTGGTAGCTACTTACCTTGGCATCATGTCAGCAGCTGCCTGGTAGCTAGTTACCTTGGCATCATGTCAGCAGCTGCCTGGTAGCTAGTTACCTTGGCATCATGTCAGCCGCTGCCTGGTAGCTAGTTACCTTGGCATCATGTCAGCAGCTGCCTGGTAGCTAGTTACCTTGGCATCATGTCAGCAGCTGCCTGGTAGCTAGTTACCTTGGCATCATGTCAGCAGCTGCCTGGTAGCTAGTTACCTTGACATCATGTCAGCAGCTGCCTGGCAGCTAGTTACCTTGGCATCATGTCAGCAGCTGCCTGGTAGCTAGTTACCATGGCATCATGTCAGCAGCTGCCTGGTAGCTAGTTACCTTGACATCATGTCAGCAGCTGCCTGGTAGCTAGTTACCTTAGCATCATGTCAGCAGCTGCCTGGTAGCTAGTTACCTTGGCATCATGTCAGCAGCTGCCTGGTGGCTAGTTACCTTGGCATCATGTCAGCAGCTGCCTCGTAGCTAGTTACCTTAGCATCATGTCAGCAGCTGCCTGGTAGCTAGTTACCTTGGCATCATGTCAGCAGCTGCCTGGTAGCTAGTTACCTTGGCATCTTGTCAGCAGCTGCCTGGTAGCTAGTTACCTTGGCATCATGTCTGCAGCTGCCTGGTAGCTAGTTACCTTGACATCATGTCAGCAGCTGCCTGGCAGCTAGTTACCTTGGTATCATGTCAGCAGCTGCCTGGTAGCTAGTTACCTTGGTATCATGTCAGCAGCTGCCTGCTAGCTAGTTACCTTGACATCATGTCAGCAGCTGCCTGGTAGCTAGTTACCTTAGCATCATGTCAGCAGCTGCCTGGTAGCTAGTTACCTTGGCATCATGTCAGCAGCTGCCTGGTAGCTAGTTACCTTGGCATCATGTCAGCAGCTGCCTGGTAGCTAGTAACCTTGGCATCATGTCAGCAGCTGCCTCATAGCTAGTTACCTTGGCATCATGTCAGCAGCTGCCTGGTAGCTAGTTACCTTGGCATCATGTCAGCAGCTGCCTGGTAGCTATTTACCTTGGCATCATGTCAGCAGCTGCCTGGTAGCTAGTTACCTTGGCATCATGTCAGCCGCTGCCTGGTAGCTAGTTACCTTGGCATCATGTCAGCAGCTGCCTGGTAGCTAGTTACCTTGGCATCATGTCAGCAGCTGCCTGGTAGCTAGTTACCTTGGCATCTTGTCAGCAGCTGCCTCATAGCTAGTTACCTTGGCATCATGTCAGCAGCTGCCTGGTAGCTACTTACCTTGGCATCATGTCAGCAGCTGCCTGGTAGCTACTTACCTTGGCATCATGTCAGCAGCTGCCTGGTAGCTAGTTACCTTGGCATCATGTCAGCAGCTGCCTGGTAGCTAGTTACCTTGGCATCATGTCAGCCGCTGCCTGGTAGCTAGTTACCTTGGCATCATGTCAGCAGCTGCCTGGTAGCTAGTTACCTTGGCATCATGTCAGCAGCTGCCTGGTAGCTAGTTACCTTGGCATCATGTCAGCAGCTGCCTGGTAGCTAGTTACCTTGGCATCATGTCAGCAGCTGCCTGGCAGCTAGTTACCTTGGCATCATGTCAGCAGCTGCCTGGTAGCTAGTTACCATGGCATCATGTCAGCAGCTGCCTGGTAGCTAGTTACCTTGACATCATGTCAGCAGCTGCCTGGTAGCTAGAGACCTTGGCATCATGTCAGCAGCTGCCTGGTGGCTAGTTACCTTGGCATCATGTCAGCAGCTGCCTGGTAGCTAGTTACCTTAGCATCATGTCAGCAGCTGCCTGGTAGCTAGTTACCTTGGCATCATGTCAGCAGCTGCCTGGTAGCTAGTTACCTTGGCATCTTGTCAGCAGCTGCCTGGTAGCTAGTTACCTTGGCATCATGTCTGCAGCTGCCTGGTAGCTAGTTACCTTGACATCATGTCAGCAGCTGCCTGGCAGCTAGTTACCTTGGTATCATGTCAGCAGCTGCCTGGTAGCTAGTTACCTTGGTATCATGTCAGCAGCTGCCTGGTAGCTAGTTACCTTGACATCATGTCAGCAGCTGCCTGGTAGCTAGTTACCTTAGCATCATGTCAGCAGCTGCCAGGTAACTAGTTACCTTGGCATCATGTCAGCAGCTGCCTGGCAGCTAGTTACCTTGGCATCATGTCAGCAGCTGCCTGGTAGCTAGTTACCTTGGCATCATGTCAGCAGCTGCCTGGTAGCTAGTTACCTTGGCATCATGTCAGCAGCTGCCTGGTAGCTAGTTACATTGGCATCATGTCAGCAGCTGCCTGGTAGCTAGTTACCTTGGCATCATGTCAGCAGCTGCCTGGTAGCTAGTAACCTTGGCATCATGTCAGCAGCTGCCTCATAGCTAGTTACCTTGGCATCATGTCAGCAGCTGCCTGGTAGCTAGTTACCTTGGCATCATGTCAGCAGCTGCCTGGTAGCTATTTACCTTGGCATCATGTCAGCAGCTGCCTGGTAGCTAGTTACCTTGGCTTCATGTCAGCCGCTGCCTGGTAGCTTGTTACCTTGGCATCATGTCAGCAGCTGCCTGGTAGCTAGTTACCTTAACATCATGTCAGCAGCTGCCTGGTAGCTAGTTACCTTGGCATCTTGTCAGCAGCTGCCTCATAGCTAGTTACCTTGGCATCATGTCAGCAGCTGCCTGGTAGCTAGTTACCTTGGCATCATGTCAGCAGCTGCCTGGTAGCTAGTTACCTTGGCATCATGTCAGCCGCTGCCTGGTAGCTAGTTACCTTGGCATCATGTCAGCAGCTGCCTCGTAGCTAGTTACCTTGGCATCATGTCAGCAGCTGCCTGGTTGCTAGTTTCCTTGGCATCTTGTCAGCAGCTGCCTGGTAGCTAGTTACCTTGGCATCATGTCAGCAGCTGCCTGGTAGCTAGTTACCTTGACATCATGTCAGCAGCTGCCTGGCAGCTAGTTACCTTGGCATCATGTCAGCAGCTGCCTGGTGGCTAGTTACCTTGGCATCATGTCAGCAGCTGCCTGGTAGCTAGTTACCTTAGCATCATGTCAGCAGCTGCCTGGTAGCTAGTTACCTTGGCATCATGTCAGCAGCTGCCTGGTAGCTAGTTACCTTGGCATCTTGTCAGCAGCTGCCTGGTAGCTAGTTACCTTGGCATCATGTCTGCAGCTGCCTGGTAGCTAGTTACCTTGACATCATGTCAGCAGCTGCCTTGCAGCTAGTTACCTTGGTATCACGTCAGCAGCTGCCTGGTAGCTAGTTACCTTGGTATTATGTCAGCAGCTGCCTGGTAGCTAGTTACCTTGACATCATGTCAGCAGCTGCCTGGTAGCTAGTTACCTTAGCATCATGTCAGCAGCTGCCTGGTAGCTAGTTACCTTGGTATCATGTCAGCAGCTGCCTGGTAGCTAGTTACCTTGACATCATGTCAGCAGCTGCCTGGTAGCTAGTTACCTTAGCATCATGTCAGCAGCTGCCTGGTAACTAGTTACCTTGGCATCATGTCAGCAGCTGCCTGGCAGCTAGTTACCTTGGCATCATGTCAGCAGCTGCCTGGTAGCTAGTTACCTTGGCATCATGTCAGCAGCTGCCTGGTAGCTACTTACCTTGGCATCATGTCAGTAGCTGCCTGGTAGCTAGTTACCTTGGCATCATGTCAGCAGCTGCCTGGTAGCTAGTTACCTTGGCATCATGTCAGCCGCTGCCTGGTAGCTAGTTACCTTGGCATCATGTCAGCAGCTGCCTGGTAGCTAGTAACCTTGGCATCATGTCAGCAGCTGCCTCATAGCTAGTTACCTTGGCATCATGTCAGCAGCTGCCTGGTAGCTAGTTACCTTCGCATCATGTCAGCAGCTGCCTGGTAGCTATTTACCTTGGCATCATGTCAGCAGCTGCCTGGTAGCTAGTTACCTTGGCTTCATGTCAGCCGCTGCCTGGTAGCTAGTTACCTTGGCATCATGTCAGCAGCTGCCTGGTAGCTAGTTACCTTGGCATCATGTCAGCAGCTGCCTGGTAGCTAGTTACCTTGGCATCTTGCCAGCAGCTGCCTCATAGCTAGTTACCTTGGCATCATGTCAGCAGCTGCCTGGTAGCTAGTTACCTTGGCATCATGTCAGCAGCTGCCTGGTAGCTAGTTACCTTGGCATCATGTCAGCCGCTGCCTGGTAGCTAGTTACCTTGGCATCATGTCAGCAGCTGCCTCGTAGCTAGTTACCTTGGCATCATGTCAGCAGCTGCCTGGTTGCTAGTTTCCTTGGCATCTTGTCAGCAGCTGCCTGGTAGCTAGTTACCTTGGCATCATGTCAGCAGCTGCCTGGTAGCTAGTTACCTTGACATCATGTCAGCAGCTGCCTGGCAGCTAGTTACCTTGGCATCATGTCAGCAGCTGCCTGGTGGCTAGTTACCTTGGCATCATGTCAGCAGCTGCCTGGTAGCTAGTTACCTTAGCATCATGTCAGCAGCTGCCTGGTAGCTAGTTACCTTGGCATCATGTCAGCAGCTGCCTGGTAGCTAGTTACCTTGGCATCTTGTCAGCAGCTGCCTGGTAGCTAGTTACCTTGGCATCATGTCTGCAGCTGCCTGGTAGCTAGTTACCTTGACATCATGTCAGCAGCTGCCTTGCAGCTAGTTACCTTGGTATCACGTCAGCAGCTGCCTGGTAGCTAGTTACCTTGGTATTATGTCAGCAGCTGCCTGGTAGCTAGTTACCTTGACATCATGTCAGCAGCTGCCTGGTAGCTAGTTACCTTAGCATCATGTCAGCAGCTGCCTGGTAGCTAGTTACCTTGGTATCATGTCAGCAGCTGCCTGGTAGCTAGTTACCTTGACATCATGTCAGCAGCTGCCTGGTAGCTAGTTACCTTAGCATCATGTCAGCAGCTGCCTGGTAACTAGTTACCTTGGCATCATGTCAGCAGCTGCCTGGCAGCTAGTTACCTTGGCATCATGTCAGCAGCTGCCTGGTAGCTAGTTACCTTGGCATCATGTCAGCAGCTGCCTGGTAGCTACTTACCTTGGCATCATGTCAGTAGCTGCCTGGTAGCTAGTTACCTTGGCATCATGTCAGCAGCTGCCTGGTAGCTAGTTACCTTGGCATCATGTCAGCCGCTGCCTGGTAGCTAGTTACCTTGGCATCATGTCAGCAGCTGCCTGGTAGCTAGTTACCTTGGCATCATGTCAGCAGCTGCCTGGTAGCTAGTTACCTTGGCATCATGTCAGCAGCTGCCTGGTAGCTAGTTACCTTGACATCATGTCAGCAGCTGCCTGGCAGCTAGTTACCTTGGCATCATGTCAGCAGCTGCCTGGTAGCTAGTTACCATGGCATCATGTCAGCAGCTGCCTGGTAGCTAGTTACCTTGACATCATGTCAGCAGCTGCCTGGTAGCTAGTTACCTTGGCATCATGTCAGCAGCTGCCTGGTGGCTAGTTACCTTGGCATCATGTCAGCAGCTGCCTGGTAGCTAGTTACCTTAGCATCATGTCAGCAGCTGCCTGGTAGCTAGTTACCTTGGCATCATGTCAGCAGCTGCCTGGTAGCTAGTTTCCTTGGCATCTTGTCAGCAGCTGCCTGGTAGCTAGTTACCTTGGCATCATGTCAGCAGCTGCCTGGTAGCTAGTTACCTTGGCATCATGTCAGCAGCTGCCTGGTAGCTAGTTACATTGGCATCATGTCAGCAGCTGCCTGGTAGCTAGTTACCTTGGCATCATGTCAGCAGCTGCCTGGTAGCTAGTAACCTTGGCATCATGTCAGCAGCTGCCTCATAGCTAGTTACCTTGGCATCATGTCAGCAGCTGCCTGGTAGCTAGTTACCTTGGCATCATGTCAGCAGCTGCCTGGTAGCTATTTACCTTGGCATCATGTCAGCAGCTGCCTGGTAGCTATTTACCTTGGCATCATGTCAGCCGCTGCCTGGTAGCTAGTTACCTTGGCATCATGTCAGTAGCTGCCTGGTAGTTAGTTACCTTGGCATCATGTCAGCAGCTGCCTGGTAGCTAGTTACCTTGGCATCATGTCAGCAGCTGCCTCATAGCTAGTTACCTTGGCATCATGTCAGCAGCTGCCTGGTAGGTAGTTACCTTGGCATCATGTCAGCAGCTGCCTGGTAGCTAGTTACCTTGGCATCATGTCAGCAGCTGCCTGGTAGCTAGTTACCTTGGCATCATGTCAGCCGCTGCCTGGCAGCTAGTTACCTTGGCATCATGTCAGCAGATGCCTGGTAGCTAGTTACCTTGGCATCATGTCAGCAGCTGCCTGGTAGCTAGTTACCTTGGCATCTTGTCAGCAGCTGCCTGGTAGCTAGTTACCTTGGCATCATGTCAGCAGCTGCCTGGTAGCTAGTTACCTTGACATCATGTCAGCAGCTGCCTGGCAGCTAGTTACCTTGGCATCATGTCAGCAGCTGCCTGGTAGTTAGTTACCATGGCATCATGTCAGCAGCTGCGTGGTAGCTAGTTACCTTGACATCATGTCAGCAGCTGCCTGGTAGCTAGTTACCTTAGCATCATGTCAGCAGCTGCCTGGTAGCTAGTTACCTTGGCATCATGTCAGCAGCTGCCTGGTGGCTAGTTACCTTGGCATCATGTCAGCAACTGCCTGGTAGCTAGTTACCTTAGCATCATGTCAGCAGCTGCCTGGTAGCTAGTTACCTTGGCATCATGTCAGCAGCTGCCTGGTAGCTAGTTACCTTGGCATCTTGTCAGCAGCTGCCTGGTAGCTAGTTACATTGGCATCATGTCTGCAGCTGCCTGGTAGCTAGTTACCTTGACATCATGTCAGCAGCTGCCTGGCAGCTAGTTACCTTGGTATCACGTCAGCAGCTGCCTGGTAGCTAGTTACCTTGGTATTATGTCAGCAGCTGCCTGGTAGCTAGTTACCTTGACATCATGTCAGCAGCTGCCTGGTAGCTAGTTACCTTAGCATCATGTCAGCAGCTGCCTGGTAGCTAGTTACCTTGGCATCATGTCAGCCGCTGCCTGGTAGCTAGTTACCTTGGCATCATGTCAGCAGCTGTCTGGTAGCTAGTTACCTTAGCATCATGTCAGCAGCTGCCTGGTAGCTAGTTACCTTGGCATCTTGTCAGCAGCTGCCTCATAGCTAGTTACCTTGGCATCATGTCAGCAGCTGCCTGGTAGGCAGTTACCTTGGCATCATGTCAGCAGCTGCCTGGTAGCTAGTTACCTTGGCATCATGTCAGCAGCTGCCTGGTAGCTAGTTACCTTGGCATCATGTCAGCAGCTGCCTGGTAGCTAGATACCTTGGCATCATGTCAGCAGCTGCCTGGTAGCTAGTTACCTTGACATCATATCAGCAGCTGCCTGGTAGCTAGTTACCTTGGCAGAATGTCAGAAGCTGCCTGGTAGCTAGTTACTATGGCATCATGTCAGCAGCTGCCTGGTAGCTAGTTACCTTGGCATCATGTCTGCAGCTGCCTGCCAGCTAGTTACCTTGGCATCATGTCAGCAGCTGCCTCGTAGCTAGTTACCTTGGCATCATGTCAGCAGCTGCCTGGCAGCTAGTTACCTTGGCATCATGTCAGCAGCTGCCTGGTAGCTAGTTTCCTTGGCATCATGTCAGCAGCTGCCTGGTAGCTAGTTACCTTGGCATCATGTCAGCAGCTGCCTGGTGGCTAGTTACCTTGGCATCATGTCAGCAGCTGCCTGGTAGCTAGTTACCTTTGCATCATGTCAGCAGCTGCCTGGAAGCTAGTTACCTTGGCATCATGTCAGCAAATGCCTGGCAGCTAGTTACCTTGGCATCATGTCAGCAGCTGCCTGGTAGCTAGTTACCTTGGCATCATGTCAGCAGCTGCCTGGTAGCTAGTTACCTTGGCATCATGTCAGCAGCTGCCTGGTAGATAGATACCTTGGCATCATGTCAGCAGCTTCCTGGTAGCTATTTACCTTGGCCTTATGTCAGCAGCTGCCTGGTAGCTAGTTACCTTGGCATCTTGTCAGCAGCTGCCTGGTAGCTAGTTACCTTAGCATCATGTCAGCAGCTGCCTGGTAGCTAGTTACCTTGGCCTCATGTCAGCAACTGCCTGGTAGCTAGTTACATTGGCCTCATGTCAGCAGCTGCCTGGCAGCTAGTTACCTTGGCATCATGTCAGCAGCTGCCTGGTAGCTAGTTACCTTGGCATCATGTCAGCAGCTGCCTGGTAGCTAGTTACCTTGGCATCATCTCAGCAGCTACCTGGTTGCTAGTTACCTTGGCCTCATGTCAGCAGCTGCCTGGCAGCTAGTTACCTTGGCATCATGTCAGCAGCTGCCTGGTAGCTAGTTACCTTGGCTTCATGTCAGCAGCTGCCTCGTAGCTAGTTACCTTGGCCTCATGTCAGCAGCTGCCTGGCAGCTAGTTACCTTGGCATCATTTCAGCAGCTGCCTGGTAGCTAGTTACCTTGGCATCATGTCAGCAGCTGCCTGTTAGCTAGTTACCTTGGCATCATGTCAGCAGCTGCCTGGTAGCTAGTTACCTTGGCATCATGTCAGCAGCTGCCTGGTAGCTAGTTACCTTGGCATCATGTCAGCAGCTGCCTCGTAGCTAGTTACCTTGGCATCATGTCAGCAGCTGCCTGGCAGCTAGTTACCTTGGCATCATGTCAGCAGCTGCCTGGTAGCTAGTAACCTTGGCATCATGTCAGCAGCTGCCTGGTAGCTAGTTACCTTGGCATCATGTCGGCAGCTGCCTGGTAGCTAGTTACCTTCGCATCATGTCAGCAGCTGCCTGGTAGCTAGTTACCTTGGCATCATGTCTGCAGCTGCCTGGTAGCTAGTTACCTTGGCATCATGTCAGCAGCTGCCTGGTAGCTAGTTACCTTGGCATCATGTCAGCAGCTGCCTGGTAGCTAGTTACCTTGGCATCATGTCAGCAGCTGCCTGGTAGCTAGTTACCTTGGCATCATGTCAGCAGCTGCCTGGTAGATAGATACCTTGGCATCATGTCAGCAGCTTCCTGGTAGCTATTTACCTTGGCCTTATGTCAGCAGCTGCCTGGTAGCTAGTTACCTTGGCATCGTGTCAGCAGCTGCCTGGCTGCTAGTTACCTTGGCATCTTGTCAGCGGCTGCCTGGTATCTAGTTACCTTGGCCTCATGTCAGCAACTGCCTGGTAGCTAGTTACCTTGGCCTCATGTCAGCAGCTGCCTGGCAGCTAGTTACCTTGGCATCATGTCAGCAGCTGCCTGGTAGCTAGTTACCTTGGCATCATGTCAGCAGCTGCCTGGTAGCTAGTTACCTTGGCATCATCTCAGCAGCTACCTGGTTGCTAGTTACCTTGGCCTCATGTCAGCAGCTGCCTGGCAGCTAGTTACCTTGGCATCATGTCAGCAGCTGCCTGGTAGCTAGTTACCTTGGCTTCATGTCAGCAGCTGCCTCGTAGCTAGTTACCTTGGCCTCATGTCAGCAGCTGCCTGGCAGCTAGTTACCTTGGCATCATTTCAGCAGCTGCCTGGTAGCTAGTTACCTTGGCATCATGTCAGCAGCTGCCTGTTAGCTAGTTACCTTGGCATCATGTCAGCAGCTGCCTGGTAGCTAGTTACCTTGGCATCATGTCAGCAGCTGCCTGGTAGCTAGTTACCTTGGCATCATGTCAGCAGCTGCCTGGTAGCTGGTAACCTTGGCATCATGTCAGCAGCTGCCTCATAGCTAGTTACCTTGGCATCATGTCAGCAGCTGCCTGGTAGCTAGTAACCTTGGCATCATGTCAGCAGCTGCCTGGTAGCTAGTTACCTTGGCATCATGTCGGCAGCTGCCTGGTAGCTAGTTACCTTCGCATCATGTCAGCAGCTGCCTGGTAGCTAGTTACCTTGGCATCATGTCTGCAGCTGCCTGGTAGCTAGTTACCTTGGCATCATGTCAGCAGCTGCCTGGTAGCTAGTTACCTTGGCATCATGTCAGCAGCTACCTGGTAGCTAGTTACCTTGGCATCATGTCAGCAGCTGCCTGGTAGCTAGTTACCTTGGCATCATGTCAGGAGCTGCCTGGCAGCTAGTTACCTTGGCATCATGTTTGGATTCACTTTAACATCAAAAGACCTTCAGATTATGTTTTTCCTAACACATTAAAATGGAACTGAATTATGAGGGGAAATAGCAATCATACTCCCCTCTGTGTGTGTGTGTGTGTGTGTGTGTGTGTGTACTCACCTAGTTGTACTCACCTAGTTGAGGTTGCGGGGGTCGAGTCCGAGCTCCTGGCCCCGCCTCTCCACTGGTCGCCACTAGGTCACTCTCCCTGAACCGTGAGCTTTATCATACCTCTGCTTAAAGCTATGTGTGGATCCTGCCTCCACTACATCGCTTCCCAAACTATTCCACTTCCTGACTACTCTGTGGCTGAAGAAATACTTCCTAACATCCCTGTGATTCATCTGTGTCTTCAACTTCCAACTGTGTCCCCTTGTTACTGTGTCCAGTCTCTGGAACATCCTGTCTTTGTCCACCTTGTCAATTCCTCTCAGTATTTTGTATGTCGTTATCATGTCCCTCCCTATCTCTCCTGTTCCCCAGTGTCGTCAGGTTGATTTCCCTTAACCTCTCCTCGTAGGACATACCTCTTGGCTCTGGGACTAGCCTTGTTGCAAACCTTTGCACTTTCTCTAGTTTCTTTACGTGCTTGGCTAGGTGTGGGTTCCAAACTGATCCACCCACCCCTCTCTCTCTTGTCTTACTGCTGTCACCATGTCATAGAACTCCAGTTGGTTTTGACACAGGATTTCCCGTCCCTGAAGCCATGTTGGCTGCTGTTGATGAGATCATTCCTTTCTAGGTGTTCCACCACTCTTCTCCTTATAATCTTTTCCATAACTTTGCATACTATACCAGTGACACTGGTCTGTAGTTTAGTGCTTCCTGTCTGTCTCCTTTTTTAAAGATTGGGACCACATTTGCTGTCTTCCATGCCTCAGGTAATCTCCCTGTTTCGATAGATGTATCGAGTAGTTTGTTAGGTGTGTGTGTGTGTGTGTGTGTGTACTCAACTAATTGTACTCACCTTATTGTGGTTGCAGGGGTCGAGCTCCTGGCCCCGCCTCTTCACTCATCGCTACTAGGTCCTCTCTCTCTTTGCTTCCAGAACTTTGTCATACCTCGTCTTAAAGCTATGTATGGTTCCTGCCTCCACTACTTCACTTGTTAGGCTATTCCACTTCCTGACGACTCTATGGCTGAAGAAATACTTCCTAACGTCCATCTGACTCTTCTGAGTCTTCAGCTTCCAATTATGACCCCTTGTTTCTGTGTCCCCTCTCTGAAACAACCTCTCTCTGTCTACCTTATCTATTCCACGCTGTATTTTGTATGTAGTTATTATGTCTTCCCTGACCCGCCTGTCCTCCAGTGTCATCAGTCTGATGTACCTCAACCTTTCTTCGTAGGACATACCCCTGAGCTCCAGAACTAGCCTTGTTGCAAGCCTTTGCACTTTCTCTAATTTCTTGACGTGTTTAACCAGGTGTGGGTTCCAAACTGGTGCTGCATACTCCAGTATTGGTCTGATGTACACAGTGTACAGTGTCTTGAACGATTCCTTACTAAGGTATCGGAACGCTATTCTCAGGTTTGCAAGGCGCCCATATGCTGCAGCAATTATATGGTTGATGTGTGCCTCCGGAGACATGCTCGGTGTTATGGTCACCCCAAGATCTTTCTCCTTGAGCGAGGTTTTCAGTCCTTGGTCACCTAGACTATACTCTGTCTGCGGTCTTCTTTTCCCTTCTCCGATCTTTATGACTTTGCATTTGGCAGGGTTGAATTCAAGAAGCCAGTTGCTGGACCACGTGTCCAGCCTGTCCATGTCTCTTTGACGTCCTGCCTGGTCCTCATCTGATTTGATTCTCCTCATTAACTTCAATTCATCTGCGAACAGGGACACCTCTGAGTCTAACCCTTCCATCATGTCATTCGCATATACCAGAAATAGCACTGGCCCTAGGACCGACCCCTGTGGGACCCCGCTCGTCAGAGGTGCCCACTGTGATACCTCGTCCCGTACCATGACTCGTTGTTGCCTCCCTGTCAGGTATTCTCTGATCCATTGCACTGTCCTTCTCGTTATACGTGCCTGATCCTCTAGTTTCTGCACTAGTCTCTTGCGAGGAACTGTGTCAAAGGCCTTCTTGCAGTCCAAGAAAATGCAATCAATCCACTCCTCTCTCTCGTGTCGTACTTCTGTAACTTTGTCATAAAACTCCAGAAAGTTTGTGACACAGGATTTGCCTTCCATGAATCTGTGCTGGCTGTCGTTTATAATTTTGTTCCGTTCCAGGTGCTCCACCACTCTCCTCCTGATAATCTTCTCCATGACTTTGCATACTATACACGTCAGTGACACTGTTGTGTAATTTAGTGCCTCTTTTCTGTCTCCTTTATTAAAAATGAGAACTACATTTGCGGTCTTCCATACCTCAGATTGTTGCCCAGTCTCAAGGGATGTGTTGAAGATTGTGGTTAATGGAACACACAGTATATCTGCTCCCTCCCTGAGGACCCACGGGGAGATGTTGTCCGGTCCCATTGCCTTTGAAGTATCAAGGTCACTTAGTAGCTTCTGCACCTCCTCCTCAGTTGTGTGCATATCGTCCAGCACTTGTTGGTCTATTCCCTGTTGGTGTCTAGCTCTGTCCTGTCTTCCCAGAGTCCTTCCTGTTTCCACTGTGAATACTTTCTTGAACCTCCTGTTGAGCTCCTCGCATACCTCTTGATCGTTTCTTGTGAGTTCCCCACCTTCTTTCCTCAGCCTGATCACCTGGTCTTTGACTGTTGTCTTCCTCCTAATGTGGCTAAACAGCAGTTTTGGGTCAGACTTTGCTTTAGATGCTATGTCATTTTCGTACTGTCGTTGGGCCTCCCTCCTTATCTGTGCATATTCGTTTCTGGCTCTTCGACTGATCTCCTTGTTTTCCTGATTCCTTTGCCTTCTGTACCTCTTCCATTCTCTAATGCACTTCGGTTTTGCCTCCCTGCACCTTCGGGTAAACCAAGGACCCGTTTTGGTCTTCCCATTGTTTCTGTTGCCCTTGGGAACAAACCTTTCCTCTGCCTCCTTGCATTTTGTTGTTACATATTACATCATTTCATTCACTGTCTTTCCTACCATTTCTCTATCCCACTGCACCTCCCGCAGGAGGTTCCTCATACCTGTGTAGTCCCCCTTTTTATAGTTTGGCTTTTCCCATATGACCCCTGTTGCCCTCTCCACCTGTAACTCTACTGTGATCAAAACTCAGGACTACGCGGTCACTAGCCCCGAGAGGCCTCTCATATGTGATGTCATCAATGTCTGAGCTACTCAGGGTGAACACAAGGTCCAATCTTGCTGGTTCATCCTCCCCTTTCTCTCTGGTTGTGTCCCTGATGTGTTGATGCATGAGGTTTTCCAGTACCACATCCATCATCTTGGCTCTCCATGTTTCAACTCTCCCATGAGGCTCCAGGTTTTCCCAATCGATCTCCCTGTGGTTGAAATCACCCATAACCAGTAACTTTGCTCTGCACGATTGAGCTCTTCGTGCCACCTCAGCCAGTGTGTCCACCATTGCTCTGTTGTTCTCATCATATTCCTCTCTTGGCCTCCTGCAGTTCTGTGGTGGGTTATACATCACAGCAATGACTACCTTATGTTCCCCAGATTGAATTGTGCTGCTATGTAGTCCCTTTCTCCAATCTCGTCCATGTCCTCCATTTCCTCGAAACTCCATCGGTTTTTTATGAGGTGGGGGTAGAGTGCCCAAAGGGGGCTTCTGTAGGGGTGGGGTTTGTGATAGGGGTGGTGGTCACCACTGACCTGTCATTACCTACCTACCTCCGCTAATCATCTCACTCCTACCACCTCGCCTGCCTCTCCCCTGCCTACATAATCCCTTACTCCCATATTCCCCACTTATATCCTATTCAATCATTACCCCCCTACATGACACTGTGGAGGTGGGGTTTGTGGTGGGGGTGGGGGGTGGTGGCAGAGGGAACAGTGTGCAGGTCTTGGTTGAGGTTATTCAGTTGCTTTGGGGTTGTTGTGGTTGGAGTCCTTCTGTGGGTGTCTCTGTAGGGTGTATTTGTCCTTCCACCTGGTCCTGGGTTCTGCTCGTCTTCATCGATTCCTCCTGTTGCTCCTTTCGTCTTTGTACCCTCTCAGTCTCATCCTTTCCTCCTGTGTTCTGTCGCGGTCGAGGTACACGCTCCAGTACTCTGATTTGTCTCTCAGTCGTGCTTTCTCCTGCAAGACCTTGGTTAGAGCTGATTCTGCCTCGAAGACTACTTTGACAGGCCGTCTCCTTCTGCATGCAAACCGCCCAATTATCCGAAAATTTGCCACCTGGGTCATGTCTCCCTCTCCTATTGATTTCAAGATACCTTAGATCGCTTTCTTCTCCCCCTGGATTCTTTCATCATAGGTTTCCCCTTCAACTTCTTGGAGCCCGGGAGAGAGAGAGTGTGTGTGTGTGTGTGTGTGTGTGTGTGTGTGTGTGTGTGTGTGTGTGTGTGTGTGTGTGTGTGTGTGTGTGTGTGTGTGAGTGTGTGTGTGTGTGCATATGTGTGTGTACTCACCTAGTTGTACTCACCTAGTTGAGGTTGCAGGGGTCGAGTCCAACCTCCTGGCCCCGCCTCTTCACTGGTCGCTACTAGGTCACTCTCCCTGAACCATGAGCTTCATCGTACCTCTGCTTAAAGCTATGTATGGATCCTGCCTCCACTACATCGCTTCCCAAACTATTCCACTTCCTGACTACTCTGTGGCTGAAGAAATCCCACCCACTTGGTGGAATTGAACTCCAGGAGCCAATTGCTGGACCAGGTCTACAGCCTGTCCAGATCCCTTTGTAGTTCTGCCTGGTCTTCGATCGAATGAATTCTTCTCATCAACTTCACGTCATCTGCAAACAGGGACACCTTGGAGTTTATTCCTTCCGTCATGTCGTTCACAAATACCAGAAACAGCACTGGTCCTAGGACTGACCCCTGTGGGACCCCGCTGGTCACAGCTGCCCACTCTGACACCTCGCCACGTACCATTACTAGCTGTTGTGTGTGTGTGCGTGTGTGTGTGTGTGTGTGTGTGTGTGTGTGTGTGTGTGTGTGTGTGTGTGTGTGTGTATGCGTGTGTGTGTGTGTGTGTGTGTGTGTGTGTGTATGTATGTGCGTGTGTGTGTGTGTATGTGTGTGTGTGTGTGTGTGTGTGTATGTATGTGTGTGTGTGTGTGTGTGTGTGTGTGTGTGTGTGTGTGTGTGTGTGTGTGTGTGTGTGTGTGTGTGTGTGTGTGTACTCACCTAGTTGTACTCACCTAGTTGAGGTTGCAGGGGTCGAGTCCGAGCTCCTGGCCCCGCCTCTTCACTGATCGCTACTAGGTCACTCTCCCTGAATCGTGAGCTTTATCATACCTCTGCTTAAAGCTATGTATGGATCCTGCCTCCACTACATCGCTTCCCAAACTATTCCACTTGCTGACTACTCTATGGCTGAAGAAATACTTCCTAACATCCCTGTGATTCATCTGTGTCTTCAACTTCCAACTGTGTCCCCTTGTTACTGTGTCCCATCTCTGGAGCATTCTGTTTCTGTCCACCTTGTCACTTCATCTCAATATTTAATATGTCATTATCATGTCCCCCTATCTCTCCTGTCCTCCAGTGTCGTCAGGTTGATTTCCCTTAACCTCTCCTCGTAGGACATACCTCTTAGCTCTGGGACTAGTCTTGCTGCAGACCTTTGCACTTTCTCTAGTTTCTTTACGTGCTTGGCTAGGTGTGGGTTCCAGACTCGTGCCGCATACTCCAATATGGGCCTAACGTACACGGTGTACAGGGTCCTGAACGATTCCTTATTAAGATGTCGGAATGCTGTTCTAAGGTTTGCTAGGAGCCCATATGCTGCAGCAGTTATTTGGTTGAAGTGTGCTTCAGGAGATGTGCCTGGTGTTATACTCACCCCAAGATCTTTTTTCTTCAGTGAGGTTTGTAGTCTCTGGCCCCCCTAGACTGTACTCCGTCTGTGGTCTTCTTTGCTTTTCTCCAATCATCATGACTTTGCACTTAGTGGGATTGAACTCCAGTAACCAGTTGCTAGACCAGGCCTGCAGCCTGTCCATATCCCTGTGTAGTTCTGCCTGGTCTTCATCTGATTGAATTCTTCTCGTCAACTTCACATCATCTGCAAACAGGGACACTTCTAAGTCTATTCCTTCCATCATGTCGTTCACAAATACCAGAAACAGCACCGGTCGTAGGACTGACCCCGGTGGAACCCCGCTCATTACAGGCGCCCACTCTGACACCTCGCCACGTACATGACTTGCTGTTGTCTTCCGAATAGGTATTTCCTGATTTGGCGTAGCACCTTCCCTGTTATCCCTGCCTGTTTCTTCAGCTTTTGCACTAATCTTTTGTGTGGAATTATGTCAAACGCCTTCTTACAGTCCAAAGAAATTCAATCTATTCATCCCTCTTTCTCTTGTCTTACTGCTGTCACCATGTCATAGAACTCCAGTAGGTTTGTGACACAGGATTTCCCGTCCCTAAAACTTGCTGGCTGTAGTTGATGAGATCATTCCTTTCTAGGTGTTCCACCACTCTTCTCCTGATAATCTTCTCTATGACATTTCATACTATACACGTCAGTGACACTGGTCTGTAGTTTAATGCTTCGTGTCTGTCTCTTCTTTTTTTTAAATTGGGACTACAGTTGTTATCTTCCACACCTCATGTAGTCGCCCTGTTTTGATGGATTTGTTGAAGATTGTTGTTATTGGTACACATAGCGCCTCTGCTCCTTCTCTCAAGGCCCTGGAGAGATGCTATCTGGCCCCATCACCTTTGAGGTATCTAGCTCGCTTAGCAGCCTCTTCACTTCTTCCTCGGTTGTATGTATTGTGTCCAACACTTGGTGGTGTACCCCACCTCTCCATCTTTCTGGAGTCCCTTCTGTCTCCCATGTGAACACTTCCTTAAATCTCATGTTGAGCTCCTCACATACTTCGCAGTCGTGTCTTGTGACCTCCCCTCCTTCCTTCCTTGGTCTGATTACCTGGCCCTTGACTGTTGTTTTCCTTCTGATTTGGCAGTTCAACTGCTTTGGGTCAGATTTGGCTTTCGCTACTTCGTCATTTTCGTATTGTCGTTGGGCCTCCCTTCTTTTATGTGCTTATTCATTTCTGGCTCTATGACTGCTCTCCTTTGCCTTCTTTACTTCTTCCATTCTCTAGCACACTTAGTTTTGGCCTCTCTACACCTTTGGGTGAACCATGGGTTCATCCTGGCTTTCTCGTTATATCTATTACCCTTGGGAACAAACTCTTCTCAGCTTCCGTGCATATTGTTGTCACATATTCCATCATCTCGTTTACTGACTTCCCTGCCAGTTCTCTGTCCCACTAAACCCTGTGCAGGAAATTCTTCATGCCTGTGCAGTCCCCTCTCTTGTAGTTTGACTTCATTCATCTGGCCCTTCCTGCTTCCCTCTTCACTTGTAACTCTACTATGTATTCGAAGCTCAGAACCACGTGCTCAATGGCCCCAAGGGGTCTTTCATATGTGATGTCCTCAATATCTGCACTACTCAAGGTGAATACTAGGTCCAGTCTCGCTGGTTCATCTTCTCCTCTCTCTCTCTCTCTCTCTCTCTCTCTGGTAGTGTCCCTTATGTGTTGGTACATGAGGTTTTCCAGTACCACCTCCATCATATTAGTCCTCCACGTTTCTGGGCCCCCATGTGGCTCCAGGTTCTCCCAGTCAATTTCCTAGTGGTTGAAGTCACCCATAATCAGCAGCTATTCCCTGCTCGCATGAGCCCGTCCGGCCACTTCAGCCAGTGTGTTAACCATCCTGGAATCATCGCTTATCTCTATAACCAACAATTTCAACCAGAACAACGGCTTCTATAACATAGCTGAGCCACTCGCCAAGAAACTTCTTCATCGCTGTCCCACATAAGAACATAGAACACTGCAGAAGGTCTATTCACAACTTGTCCAATACCCCTGCCAAGCTACCCAAGACTCTATAACCCCGCCCGGTAGATCATCAGATGCAGCATTCTCCACCTGACCTCAACATTCTGAACCTGACTATAAATACTCCCGTACCTTCCACCCCAGGTAGATCTGTTTGTGACTTGAAAAAACCCACTGCGTGGGCGAAACGTTGCCAATAAAGGATCACATTAAACTGCATATGTGTTTATGTTTCCATTGTGTCGGTATTTTATGCCATTTATTTTCATCGTGTCAACCATCGTTCTATTGCTCTCATCATACTCTTGCCTTGGCCTCCTGCTGTTCTGTGGTGGGTTATGCATAACTGCAATTACCACCTTGGGATCTCCAGATTGAAGTGTTCCTATTATGTTATGGGCGTGTGTGTAGTGTGTGTGTGTGTGTGTGTGTGTGTGTGTGTGTGTGTGTGTGTGTGTGTGTGTGTGTGTGTGTGTGTGTGTGTGTGTGTGTGTACTCACCTAATTGTGGTTGCAGGGGTCGAGACTCAGCTCCTGGTGTGTGTGTGTGTGTGTGTGTGGTTGTGAGTGTGTGGCTGTGTGTGTTTGTGTGAGAGTGTGTATGTGTGTGTGTGTGTGTGTGTGTGTGTGTGTGTGTGTGTGTGTGTGTACTCACCTAGTTGAGGTTGTACTCACCTAGTTGAGGTTGCGGGGGTCGAGTCCGAGCTCCTGGCCCCGCCTCTTCACTGATCGCTACTAGGTCACTCTCCCTGAGCCGTGAGCTTTATCATACCTCTGCTTAAAGCTATGTATGGATCCTGCCTCCACTACATCGCTTCCCAAACTATTCCACTTACTGATTACTCTGTGGCTGAAGAAATACTTCCTAACATCCCTGTGATTCATCTGTGTCTTCAGCTTCCAACTGTGTCCCCTTGTTACTGTGTCCAATCTCTGGAACATCCTGTCTTTGTCCACCTTGTCAATTCCTCTCAGTATTTTGTATGTCGTTATCATGTCCCCCCTATCTCTCCTGTCCTCCAGTGTCGTCAGGTTGATTTCCCTTAACCTCTCCTCGTAGGACATACCTCTTAGCTCTGGGACTAGTCTTGTTGCAAACCTTTGCACTTTCTCTAGTTTCTTCACATGCTTGGCTAGGTGTGGGTTCCAAACTGGTGCCGCATACTCCAATATGGGCCTAACATACACGGTGTACAGGGTCCTGAATGATTCCTTATTAAGATGTCGGAATGCTGTTCTGAGGTTTGCTAGGCGCCCATATGCTGCAGCAGTTATTTGGTTGATGTGCGCTTCAGGAGATATGCCTGGTGTTATACTCACCCCAAGATCTTTTTCCTTGAGTGAGGTTTGTAGTCTCTGACCCCCTAGACTGTACTCCGTCTGCGGCCTTCTATGCCCTTCCCCAATCTTCATGACTTTGCACTTGGTGGGATTGAACTCCAGGAGCCAATTGCTGGACCAGGTCTGCAGCCTGTCCAGATCCCTTTGTAGTTCTGCCTGGTCTTCGATCGAGTGTATTCTTCTCATCAACTTCACGTCATCTGCAAACAGGGACACCTCAGAGTCTATTCCTTCCGTCATGTCGTTCACAAATACCAGAAACAGCACTGGTCCTAGGACTGACCCCTGCGGGACCCCGCTGGTCACAGGTTCCCACTCTGACACCTCGCCACGTACCATGACTCGCTGCTGCCTTCCTGACAAGTATTCCCTGATCCATTGTAGTGCCTTCCCTGTTATCCCTGCTTGGTCCTCCAGTTTTTGCACCAATCTCTTGTGTGGAACTGTGTCAAACGCCTTCTTGCAGTCCAAGAAAATGCAATCCACCCACCCCTCTCTCTCTTGTCTTACTGCTGTCACCATGTCATAGAACTCCAGTAGGTTTGTGACACAGGATTTCCCGTCCCTGAAACCATGTTGGCTGCTGTTGATGAGATCATTCCTTTCTAGGTGTTCCACCACTCTTCTCCTGATAATCTTCTCCATGATTTTGCATACTATACATGTCAGTGACACTGGTCTGTAGTTTAATGCTTCATGTCTGTCTCCTTTTTTAAAGATTGGGACTACATTTGCTGTCTTCCATGCCTCAGGCAATCTCCCTGTTTCGATAGATGTATTGAATATTGTTGTTAGGGGTACACATAGCGCCTCTGCTCCCTCTCTCAATACCCATGGGGAGATGTTATCTGGCCCCATTGCCTTTGAGGTATCTAGCTCACTCAGAAGCCTCTTCACTTCTTCCTCGGTTGTGTGCACTGTGTCCAGCACTTGGTGGTGTGCCCCACCTCTCCGTCTTTCTGGAGTCCCTTCTGTCTCCTCTGTGAACACTTTTTTTTTTTTTTTTTTTTTTTTTTTTTTACACAGGGTTTGACAAGGTTAAGGATCCCTAGCTTTATTGACAGCTATTTACAGGTTAAGGATTCCTAACTTTATTGGCAAGCTAAGAGCTGTTACCTACATCAGCTCATTTGAAAGCATTTTTGTTATGAGACATACAAGTAGGGAACAGGATGAAGTTGGAGCCATCTGTGGGCCAGCATTTTCATTTGATCAACTTCTTTGAATCTCTTGTTGAGTTCTTCACATACTTCACGGTCATTTCTTGTTGTCTCTCCTCCTTCCTTCCTTAGCCTGATTACCTGGTCCTTGACTGTTGTTTTCTTCCTGATGTGGCTGTACAACAGTTTCGGGTCAGATTTGGCTTTCGCTGCTATGTCATTTTCATATTGTCTTTGGGCCTCCCTTCTTATCTGTGCATATTCGTTTCTGGCTCTACGACTGTTCTCCTTATTCTCCTGGGTCCTTTGCCTTCTATATTTCTTCCATTCCCTAGCACACTTGGTTTTTGCCTCCCTGCACCTTTGGGTAAACCATGGGCTCATCCTGGCTTTTTCATTAATCCTGTTACCCTTGGGTACAAACCTCTCCTCAGCCTCCTTGCATTTTGTTGCTACATATTCCATCATCTCATTAACTGGCTTCCCTGCCAGTTCTCTGTCCCACTGAACCCCGTTCAGGTAGTTCCTCATTCCTGTGTAGTCCCCTTTCTTGTAGTTTGGCTTCATTCGTCCTGGCCTTCCTGCTTCTCCCTCCACTTGTAGCTCTACTGTGTATTCAAAGCTTAAAACCACATGGTCACTGGCCCCAAGGGGTCTTTCATATGTGATGTCCTCGATATCTGCACTACTGAAGGTGAATACTAAGTCCAGCCTTGCTGGTTCATCCTCTCCTCTCTCTCTTGTAGTGTCCCTTACGTGTTGGTACATGAAGTTCTCCAGTACCACCTCCATCATCTTAGCCCTCCATGTATCTTGGCCCCCATGTGGGTCCAAGTTCTCCCAATCGATCTCCTTGTGGTTAAAGTCACCCATGATCAGGAGCTTTGCCCTGCATGCATGAGCTCTTCTGGCCACTCTGTGTGTGTGTGTGCGTGTGTGTGTGTGTGTGCGTGTGTGTGCTTGTGTGTTTGTGTATGTGTGTGTGTTGTGTGTACTCACCTAATTGTGATTGATGGGGTCAGTTCATAGCTCCTGGCCCCACCTCTTCACTGGTCACTACTAGGTCCTATCTCTCCCTGCTCCATGAGCTTTTTCATACCTCTTCTTAAAGCTATGTATGTATTCTGCTTCCAGTACATTACTTTTCAGACTATTCCACTTCCTGACAATTCTATGGCTGATGAAATAGTTCCTAAAATCCCTCTAACTCTTCTGAGTTTTCAGCTTCCAATTGTGACCCTTCTCGGCTGTCCCATCTCTGGAACATCCTGCCTCTGTCCACCTTGTCAATTCCTCTCAGTAATTTATATGTCGTTATCATGTCCTCCCTGTCCCTCCTGTCCTCCAGTGTCGTCAGGTCAATTTCTCTTAACCTTTCTTCGTAGGACATTCCACTCTTGTTGCAAACCTTTGCATTTTCACTAATTTCTTGACGTGCTTTACCAGATGTGGGGTTCCAAACTAGTGCTGCATACTCCAATGTGGGTCTGACGTACAAGGTGTACAGAGTCTTGAACGATTCCATACTGAGGTATCGGAAGGCTATTCATAAGTTTGTCAGGTGCCCATATGCTGCAGCAGCTATCTGGTTGATGTGCACCTCAAGAGATGTGCTCGGTATAATACTCACCCCAAGATCCTTTTCCTTGAGTGAGGTTTGCAATCTTTGGCCCCCTTGTTTGTACTCTGTCTGTAGTCTTCTTTGGCCTTCCCTAATCCTCATGGCTTTGCATTTTGTGGGGCTAAATTCCAGGAGCCAGTTGCTGGACCAGGCTTGCAGCTTGTCTAGGTCCCTTTGTAGTTCTGTCTGATTCTCATCAGATTTAATTCTCCTCATTAACTTCACATCATCTGCAAACAGGGACACTTCTGAGTCTATCCCTTCCGGCATTTCATTCACATATACCAGAAACAGCGTCGGTCCTAGGACTGACCCCTTTGGAATCCCGCTCGTCACAGGCGCCCACTCTGACACCTTGTCGCGTACCATCACTCGTTGTTGCCTCCCTGTCAGGTATTCCTTGATCCATTGCAGCGAGTTTCCTGTTATGCGTGTTTGATCTTCTAGCTTTTGCACTAATCTCTTGTGTACATTCGTCTCTCGACATCCGGGGAGAGAGGACGCACGCCTAGAAGCTACACCTGCCCTCTGGTGGTGACCTTTAGCAACTAGAAGACAAAATGGCGTACCGAGTGGGACAGCGGATTAACACTGTTTGTATACAGCTGATACGTGGCACACTTACTGGAACAACGATGCATACATTGCTACCTGCTATCATCAGGGACGCCTATGGTGTCCCCAACGAGGAAGTTTATGGTGTTGCCTTAAATGGGATGACCAGAGTAATCCTGAAACTGAACAGTACCGGCGTCTACGACAGACTTGTTGAAGAGTACCAGGAGAGGAAGGTGACAGTGAACTCGGCAGTGGAGGTTGTTATGCATGACGTATCCAGGTACTATACGTGGGTGAAGGTGAGGAATGTCCCTTTCGAGGCGACGGCGTATAGTATACAGGAGGTTTTCAATAACTACGGTAAAGTCCATTCGGCAACGATGGGAGTATGGACAGAGGGGCCATATAAGGGACGACCTGAGGGCTCTTATACCCTCAAAATGACGTTGGCTAGGCCTATACCGTCCTACGTCATGCTGGTGGAGTCCAGGACGCAGGTCTTTGTACACTATGCCGGCCAGAGAAAGACCTGTCGACTATGTGGCTCATATGATCATATGGCAGCACAGTGTCCTAAAAGGCAGTCTACCAGGGCTCCTGGTACGTTGGCAGTGGAGCAGAGACCATGTGAGTTGATGCCTGAGTTGGGAGAGGAGGAAGCAGTGACGAGTGGTCGATGGAGTGAAGAGGTAGAACGGGAAGTATCGACGGTCGGCACCTGTGTTACCCTCCCGGAGGTGACAGGGGAGGGGCCCCCATCGCCTGAGGGACGGGTGGACGTGGAAGAGTCTACCCAGGAGAAGTTGCTGGAAGCGGTGCTGCAGGAGTTCTTCGATGAGACGGTGGCCGGGGAGGAAGGTCCTGAGAAGTCAAGTGAGATACAGCTGATGGTTGAGCAGCAGGGACAGGTGAAGGGTTCGAGGAATGACAGAAAGGACAGGGAAGTAGTGGTGGAAGTCCATCAGGAGGACGTGCAGGAGGTAGATTTGTGTGTGAGTGAGGGCTCACGCAAAAGGACTGCGGGTGCTTTTGACCTTGATGAGGTTTTAACACCTGGGCAGAGACCCGGGAAGAAGTCATGGGTAGTTGTAGGGGGAAAGGCAAGCAGGGGAGGGGGTGTACTGGGGAAGATCAGTGGGGGGGGCAAGGAGGGGCTGGAGGACAGGTTAGAAAAAAGGATAAAAATGGTACAGGTACTGAGAAAGGTGAAGTGAGTAAGATACAGCGGCATAGGGGTAAGCCCCCTCTTCTGGCAAATTCAAGTGTGTCACAATAAATGTCAATGGGCTTAAAACTGAGGTAAAAAGGGTATGGTTAGAGTGGTTTTTACGAAGGTTTGATGTGGATGTATGTTTTTTGCAGGAGCATAACCATAGGTTAGGGAGTGAATTGAGTTTGAGGGGTTATAAAATGTTTGTTAGTAATGCTTTGCAATTAAAAGGAGGGGTAGCAGTGGCTGTAAAGGAGACCAGCCCATTGCGTGTCATGGGTTGGGAGGAGGGGGGAGGGGGGAGAGTTGTAAGGGTAGATGGGCACTGGGGGGTGGGGAGAGTATGTTTCATTGGTGTTTATATGCTGGCATGTAACAATGTTAGAGTCAAAGTTGATTTTGTTCGTGATGTTTTGCTGTATTATTTGCGGGGTTTACCTTCCATAACTGTACTTGGAGGTGATTGGAACTGTGTGATTAGGTATGGTGATGTGTCGCCGAGGGGGGCAGGATGTGTTTTGGGTGCACTAAGGGATGTGTTAAGGGATGTAGGAGTTGTAGATGTGGTGGGTAGGGGGGGGTATGGGGTGGAGCACACGTTCATTCGTGGGAATTATGGGGCGAGGTTAGATAGGATATATGTGATGCAGGGGATTGGTGTGGAGAGAGTGAGGGCTTTTGATGTCGGTTTTTCGGATCACAGGGCGGTGATAGCTGATCTGCGGGTGGATGGTATAGTACGCATATATGCTGGGTATTGGAAATTGAATGTGAGGCTTCTGCAGGAGGGGGATGAAGGCTCATCCTTTGAGGAATGGTGGAGACATTGCTGGGAGGGTAGGGATGGTGGGATGGATTTGCTTGACTGGTGGGAGATGCGGGCAAAGACAGCAATAGCAGAGTTTTTTAGGAACAGGCAAGGTGGAGATATGGTTTGCAAAACTACCTGGAGGGACAGCTGAATGCTGTTTACGACGGGGGGGGGGAAGGGAGGATGTGCGAGGTGAGGTGGATGGCTTAAGGAGTAGGATTGAAGGATTACATAATGAAAGGTTTAACGCGATTAGAGTTAGGGCAGGATTAGAGGAGGTGTTAAAGGGTGATCGACCATCAGGTTATGTCCTGAAAAGATTTAGGAAAAGGCAGATGGTGACTACCATAGCGCATCTAGTGGTCGCTGAAGAGGGGGGGGGTTATGTGGTGGGTCAAGGTCTTACCGATACAGATGATATTAGTGTTTATGCTGATTATTGGTTTAGGGAGAAATGGAGGAGGAACAAGGAAGTTGTCAGTGAGGAGGTATTTGGGGTTATGCAGAATACTATTGTATTGGGACAAGAGGAACGGGAAATGCTGGAGGGTAGTATTAGTGAGGCAGAGGTGGGGGAGGCGGTTTACGGGATGAGTCAGGGTAAGACGCCGGGCATTGATGGAATACCGAATGATTTTTATAGAGTTTATTGGGAATGCATTAGGTATGGGTTAGTGGAAGTCTTGAATCATATGTGGAGCAGTGGGAGGATGGGGAAGACCCAGAAAACAGGGATCGTTGTGTTGGTGCCGAAGAAGAAGGATGGGAAAGTATTTAGTGATTATAGAGCAATATCCTTAATGTGTGCAGATTATAAAATTTATGCTAAAATTCTGGGCAATAGACTGAAAAAGGTTCTAGGATCAGTGGTACATGGGGGACAGTTTGGCATTCCGGGAAGAAGTATGAGGGACGGGCATAGTCACATAAGGGATTTTATTGAGGACTGCACCGGAGGGGGAATACTTGGTTTAGATTGGGCTAATGCGTATGATTGTGTGAATAGGGATTTCTTAAAAGTTTGTTTGGAACAGTTGGGTTTGGGGGAGAAGGTGGTGAGATGGGTGCAAACCTTGTATGAGGGAGCAGTTATTAGGGTACAGGTTAATGGTAAGATGGGGGACCCAGTACTGATGGAGAGAGGTTTGAGGCAGGGCTGTCCACTCTCTCAGTTACTGTTTGCCTGCGTACAGAATCCATTTTATGGGCTGGTGGATGAGGTGATGCATGAACACGGGATTAGGGGGGGTGGGCGGGGGGGGATTGTGGGGTACGTAGATGATACTACTGTGCTGGTAAGGCATGAGGAAGATCTAAGGAAAGTTGGTGGAATCATTCAGATTTTTGGGGACGCTACGGGTATGAGAGTCAATTTAATGAAGTCGAGACTATTAGAGGTGGGGGATTGGGTGGGAGGGAGCTTGGGGGAGGGGATGGGATGGTCAGTAGTGGACAGAATTAAGGTTTGTGGAATATGGTACATGGCGGAAGTGCAGAAGAGTAGGAAGATAAATTCGGAATTAGTTACGAGCAGGGTTTTGGGTAGGCTAGGAGGCTTAAGGGTTAGGGACGTAACATTACAGCAGAGAGTTTTAGTGGTCAACTCTCTGGTTTACAGTAAGGTGTGGGGAGGGGCTGAGGTGTTCCCTTTAAGAGCAAAGGATATTGCAGAAATCCAGAGGAAGGTTCTAAGGTATGTGTGGGGGTTTGGGAGGGCATGGTTGAGCAAGGACGTGGTGATGACGGAGGGGAGACGTGGGGGACTTGGCCTGATGTCATTGGGTCATAGAGTAATGGCTTTATATATTAAACAAAGATATATCCGGACTGGGGGGACCAGAGGAATCAGGGTAGGTAGGGTAATGGAGGATGCACGAAGATGGTGGTGTGGAAGGGATTTGAGGTATTGTGAGGATATGTTGAGGGTTTTATTACATGTTAAACAGGTGGCCACGTTAAAGGTCAAACGAATGGTGGGCGCTGTGGTGGGCAAGGGTGTCTTACAGGGACTAGCTGTATATCCAACATATGACTGGATAAGCATATGGAGGAAGTTTGGCTATCTTAGAATACCAGCGAGGGTACGAGAGTTAGTATATCGTTTTCTGATGGGAATATTGGCCTCTAGGGATGTGTTGTATAAAATGGGTCTTGTGAGAGAGGACTCATGCTTGCATTGTGGGGACATCGAAACGGTATATTTTTGTCCCTCTTTGGAGGGGGTGAGGTTATGGATGGTGAGAGTTATCAGACTTTTGGGGGGGGCAATGGCCATTCCTAAGGGCCTTAATGTTGGATGTAACTGGGGTGCCGGGTGATGTGGGTAGAGCCTTAATGTATGTTATGACGGATTATTTACATGTATCTTGGGGGATGAGGGAGGTTAGGGGAGAGTTGAGGATAAAAGCGTTAGCAGCGAGATTTTATAGAACTATGTGTAGGAATAGGCAAGTCTATGGGGGGAGGTGGGTAGTTAGCTTTTCGGAGGGTTACCGGAATCTCACTGTGGGGGGCCTTCTCCTCATGAACCCAGGGGGCGGGCAAAGGGTTGGTCTCCTACCGGGGGATACATGAGGGTGGGTTGGTTTAGGCTTCTTTGTAGTGTGGATGGTGGGAGGGTTATGAATAGAGTGGAAGGGAGATGAATGAGGATTTCGAATCTATGGTTATGTTCACTGCATACAGGATAACCTTAAAAACCATGATGACTAAACCTTGGGATCTCGGGTTTAGAGCAGAATGATGTTAAGATAAGCACACAAGTTAACTTGATCGTTGTATAACTTATGTTTGTGAGGTGCTGTGACCCTGCACAGTTGCTTTGTGGGAAAAATTTTCTGCTATGTTTATATATGAAATCATGATCTTTGGCTTAGTCAATTTTATAATCACATATAATGACACCTTTTTCTATGTACCTAATCATGTATATGTAATGATATATGAATTATAATGAATAGTGAGGTATTAGGTTAGGAGTGGACAATTTTATTGTGCGATGCCCTTAATGGGGTTTCTGTGAGATTGTTAACTGGTTTTGTTCAATGGTGTTATTGGGGAAAAAATAAGGATGGAACATGTACGAACTTGTATGTCAATATTTTTAATTATGACTACTGTATGTGCATGAGGAATTTTTATTCCCATGATAACGCTCAGTATAATAGCATTGATAATAAGGAAAAGGGGGGGGGTAGTATGTGCCGGCACGAAGTAAGTGCGGCGAGTCTTTAGGCAATGAGAATTATAATTATATGCTAATTAATTATTTTTATATATTATCTTTTAGACTGTTTATATAAAAAAAAAAGTTTTGAAGAGGTTTTTTGTTAGTGATGCGAATGTTGTAACACTTATATATGTCTTGGTATTTTGTGATTTGAGTCACTGGTGTATGATATACAAGTATATTGTATACTGAGGGGTTATAAATGCAAAATACAAAAATTAGGGAATGAATAGCTTCAGTAATGTTTTGGTGTATTAAATGCTAATATTACAATAGAAATTGAGAGGCTAAGCATTAGTACACATAGAAAAATGTTTGTATATACAGTCATATGAGTTACAGGCATGTAAGTAGGGTAGTGATGGTAGTAATTTTTGATGTATGGATTTTGTTAATTTTGACAATTATAAGAAATTTCGTTTTCTTTGTAAATGTTCCATGTTTTGGGAACATGTTAATTGGGTGATATACATGTTACTGTATCCTGTGCTTTTAAATAAAATAGATAAAAAAAAAAAAAAACTGATGTGTATTACAATGTTTTTGTTTCTGTGTTTCCGTAAACGCAAACACAACTATTATGTATATTATGTATACCAACCTGAGATATGTGTTTTGGGTTATTCTTTTCTTATATATATATTTTGTTAATATATTTTAGTACTGCTACAATGTGATGTATCTTCCTGTATTGTGGGAGTCGGGTAGGTTTACGTAGAGTGGATGTGGTGGTTTTTATTGTGTTGTATTGTAATGTGGGTGTTTATTTTCACTATTGGTTTTTGTTAGTATGTAATACATGGTTTATGTATATGCAGTTTTTAAATAAAATATAAAAAAAAAATCTCTTGTGTGAAACTGTGTCAAAAACCTTCTTGCAGCCCAAGAAAATGCAATTCACCCACCCCTTTCTATCTCTATTATCTTGCTTCTGTTACCCCTGTCCTAAAACTCCAGTAAGTTTGTGACACAGCATTTCCCTTCACTGGAACAGTACTATACATGTTTATACTGTACATGTCTGTGACACTGGTGCAGTCTTCTGCACGTCAGGTAGTTACCCACTTTCAGTGGATGTGTTGAAGATTGTTAGTGGCACGCAGTGTCTGTGCTCCCTCTCTAAGGACCTGCAGAGAGTTGTCCGATCCCACCGGATTTGAGGTATCTAGTTCACTTAGCAGCATCTTCACCTGCTCCTCGGTTGTATTTCGATCAGCTCTTGTTGGAGTATCTTTTGCTGTTGTATCCCATTATTCCAGCTTTCCAGAGTCTTTCCTGTCTCCACTGTAAATACTTCTTTACATCTGATGTTGAGCTCTTCACATACTTCTTGGTCGTTTCTTGTGAACTCCCCTCCTTCTGTTCTTCCTTAGCCTGATTACCTGGTCCTTGACTGTTGTTTTCCTCCTGATGTGGCTGTATAACAACTTGAGTCAGACTTGACTTTCGATGCTATGTCATTTTCGTAATGCCGCTGGACCTCCCTCCTTATCCATGCATATTCGTTTCTGGCTCTACAACTAATCTCTTTATTTTCCTGGGTCTTTTGTCTTATGTACTTTTTCCATTCTCTAGTGTACTTAGTTTTTGCCTCTCTACGCCTTTGGGTGAACCAAGGGCTCGTTCTTCCTGTTATTTCTGTTGCCCTTGGGAATGAACCTCTTCTCTGCCGTCTTGCATTTTGTCATGCACTCCATTTCAGTTCCTGATTTTCCCATCAATTCTCTCTCTCACTGAACCTCTTGCAGGAAATTCATCATGCCTGTGTAGTCCCCCCTTTTGTAGTTTGGCTTCTACCATCGTACTCCTGCTTTCCTCTTTCACTTGTAACTCTATGTATTCAAAGCTTAGAACCACGTGATCACTAGCTCTGAGGAACCTTTCGTATATGATGTCCCCGATGTCTGACCTACTCAAGGTGAATAAGAGGTCCAGTCTTGCTAATTCATCCTCTCCTCTTTCTCTGGTAGTGTCCCTAGCATGTTGATGCATGAGGTTTTCCAGTACCACCTCCATTATCTTGGCTTTCCATGTTTTGGGTCCCCCGTGTGGCTCCAGGTTTTTCCAGCCAATCCCCTTGAGATTGAAATCACCCATAACTAGTAACTTTGCCCATTCTGCCTATTCCTTCCACTTCCTCAAAGCCTCACCGGTTTTTGATGAACAATGTCACTCCTCCTCCCTCTCTGCTCCCTCTATCTTTCCTCAGGATCTGATATCCTGATGGAAAGATCGCATTCGTGATCATCCCCATGAGTTTCTTTTTTGTGACTGCTATGATGTCTGGAGACGACTTCTCGATTTTTTTCATGCCGCTCCTCATATTTGTTATTCTGTCCTCATTTGTATACCAAACCTTTAACTTCCTTTCTAATACTGTGGTCTGGGAGGAGGGAGTTGGAGTTGGAGAAGCGGGGGACCTGGCGAGGTACTATGGGGGGGTGTTACGCCCTTTGTGCATAATTGAAGAAGGGTCAATTGATTAGTGTGTAATTACGGCTTTTTCACTCAGTATTATATTACTGGTACCTTTATTCGTAGCTAAAATAAAGACTCCTAGTTTTATAATATTATCTGGCCATGAACTATTGATTTATTTTGCAGGATGTTTTGTGTTTATATGTTGAATTGTCTTGTGGTCGTTTAGGCTTCACAAACTCATTCATTCCGAGGTGACGTCAAGCTAGGCAGTTTTACTCATAGCAGTTCATTCTCACCTCCGGTAGAGAAAGCACCAAGCCACGGAGCTCCCTTATTCTCTTGTTGCAAGTCTCAGGAGAACCTTTGAACCAGGATTCCTAGGTTCAACCAAGGTTGCTTGGATTACCTCGGTCTGGGAATACTTGACGGGTTGCGTCTGTGCAGTCAGCCATTTAGTGAAGCAATACACCACGTCAGTGTTCTCCAACTATTAAAGTCTCGTGATGGTCTAACCAGTTCTAGCTGTAGTGTATATAATTGATTGAGGAGGTGGTAAAGGCACCCTATCTAGTTTTTCATTGTTCGTGACATTGATTATGAAAATACAGTGATTGTATACATATGAATATATGAGAAAAGGTATACCTAAATTTTATCAACTATTTAAATTACTAAGTGACTCTATAAGCTTAGTATTATACTGAATAAAACCAGATAAAGCATTATAGAACTTTTCTGCCTTATATTTGTGTGTATTTAAAAAGAGTAAAAAGACCTAAGTGGATCTTCACCTGTTACTAACGGGTCTCCTCTCTGAAAAGAAAGACTCAAAACGTAGCAGGGGGGGTTACTGTGAGGGTCACTGTGAGGGTCAAGTTTGTGGTGGTGGTTGGGGGGCTCTGTGTGTGTGTGTGTGTGTGTGGTTATGGCTGTACGGGAGGGGTGTGTGGGGGGATTGTGTGTGTGTGGGGGGGGGGGGGGGAGTTATGCTTACATACTTATTCGTGGTTGCAAAAGTCAAATCTTGGCTCTTGTGTTTAACCTCACATACGACGAATACAAAAGTTGACCTGGAGAATTAATTTAACTGATAAAATTCATTTGTTATACAATTTGATTACCAAGGAATTAGATCATGGGCAACTCGAGCTGTTGCCACAAATTTACATTTTGACGGGAAATTTCGTCACCAAATGATTACTGTACCTGTTAGAAAACTTCCTAAAAATACAATATATCTCACAATCTCCTAAACTCAATTCCTTAAAATATGTGACAATATTTACCAGCTGTAGTGAGGCATGGTTCTGTCCAGTATTATACCATCACTTGTTCCACCTCAGCTGTTCTGATGGTGTAAGTCTTGTTCTTCAGTCTTTGCTGCCCGTACTATATTTGAAGGATTTATTTTGACAGAAATGTGAGATTCATTTCGTTCTGTAAAAAAAATAAATTCACTGCTTGGTTATGGAAAATTTTATAGGGGGTTACCTGTATGTACCTCAACATTACATACACAGGAGTAATCTCATTGGGAGACAACAATCATATTGTTTACCGTAGTCACCCCGTGTAGACATGTGACAAAACTTAACCACCTCTGGTCCCTGCAGGTGGTCCCTTCGTCCTCACAATCTTATCCATATCTAACCGAGACCAGTATAAATTATATAGCACCCACAAGTACGGCGTTACTAATTAATTGTGGACTGTATAGATTATGTTAGTTTAACTGAATGACCTCTTCAAGGGGGGGCTCCTTGGCGTGGTGAAGAGGCTCTTGGTCTGAGGAATTAGACCTGTCGGTCTACTTCCTCAGACCGAACCTAATTACCCCCCAATCCCCCGTTCCCTATCCCATCCTCCCCTTTTTCCTTTCCTCCTCCTCCTCCCCCACCCCTCCCTTTTGCCCTTCCTTTTTTTTTTTTTTTTTTTTTCCACAGGCACGCTAGTTCCTAGGTAGGGGAAAGGGTAACGGGGTCCATCCCATTCCGTTGAGGTTCTTGGCGGTGGCGTAGTTTGCCGTGGAATCTGGATTGCCTGGGGATGTCCTGATCCCTCTCCGGTATCCCGGAGGGTGGCTTTGGGTGTCTCTCGGGCGACGGGTGTATCTCTGGAAGCCACCTTTCGGATTCCAGGGGTGGTGGTCGAAGGAGGTATGCTTTGTGGTGGATTTCCTGTAATATACGGTGTGTTGTGTGTGAGAGTGTATTACCACTGTAATATACGGTGTGTTGTGTGTGAGAGTGTATTACCACTGTAATATACGGTGTGTTGTGTGTGAGAGTGTATTACCACTGTAATATACGGTGTGTTGTGTGTGAGAGTGTATTACCACTGTAATATACGGTGTGTTGTGTGTGAGAGTGTATTACCACTGTAATATACGGTGTGTTGTGTGTGAGAGTGTATTACCACTGTAATATACGGTGTGTTGTGTGTGAGAGTGTATTACCACTGTAATATACGGTGTGTTGTGTGTGAGAGTGTATTACCACTGTAATATACGGTGTGTTGTGTGTGAGAGTGTATTACCACTGTAATATACGGTGTGTTGTGTGTGAGAGTGTATTACCACTGTAATATACGGTGTGTTGTGTGTGAGAGTGTATTACCACTGTAATATACGGTGTGTTGTGTGTGAGAGTGTATTACCACTGTAATATACGGTGTGTTGTGTGTGAGAGTGTATTACCACTGTAATATACGGTGTGTTGTGTGTGAGAGTGTATTACCACTGTAATATACGGTGTGTTGTGTGTGAGAGTGTATTACCACTGTAATATACGGTGTGTTGTGTGTGAGAGTGTATTACCACTGTAATATACGGTGTGTTGTGTGTGAGAGTGTATTACCACTGTAATATACGGTGTGTTGTGTGTGAGAGTGTATTACCACTGTAATATACGGTGTGTTGTGTGTGAGAGTGTATTACCACTGTAATATACGGTGTGTTGTGTGTGAGAGTGTATTACCACTGTAATATACGGTGTGTTGTGTGTGAGAGTGTATTACCACTGTAATATACGGTGTGTTGTGTGTGAGAGTGTATTACCACTGTAATATACGGTGTGTTGTGTGTGAGAGTGTATTACCACTGTAATATACGGTGTGTTGTGTGTGAGAGTGTATTACCACTGTAATATACGGTGTGTTGTGTGTGAGAGTGTATTACCACTGTAATATACGGTGTGTTGTGTGTGAGAGTGTATTACCACTGTAATATACGGTGTGTTGTGTGTGAGAGTGTATTACCACTGTAATATACGGTGTGTTGTGTGTGAGAGTGTATTACCACTGTAATATACGGTGTGTTGTGTGTGAGAGTGTATTACCACTGTAATATACGGTGTGTTGTGTGTGAGAGTGTATTACCACTGTAATATACGGTGTGTTGTGTGTGAGAGTGTATTACCACTGTAATATACGGTGTGTTGTGTGTGAGAGTGTATTACCACTGTAATATACGGTGTGTTGTGTGTGAGAGTGTATTACCACTGTAATATACGGTGTGTTGTGTGTGAGAGTGTATTACCACTGTAATATACGGTGTGTTGTGTGTGAGAGTGTATTACCACTGTAATATACGGTGTGTTGTGTGTGAGAGTGTATTACCACTGTAATATACGGTGTGTTGTGTGTGAGAGTGTATTACCACTGTAATATACGGTGTGTTGTGTGTGAGAGTGTATTACCACTGTAATATACGGTGTGTTGTGTGTGAGAGTGTATTACCACTGTAATATACGGTGTGTTGTGTGTGAGAGTGTATTACCACTGTAATATACGGTGTGTTGTGTGTGAGAGTGTATTACCACTGTAATATACGGTGTGTTGTGTGTGAGAGTGTATTACCACTGTAATATACGGTGTGTTGTGTGTGAGAGTGTATTACCACTGTAATATACGGTGTGTTGTGTGTGAGAGTGTATTACCACTGTAATATACGGTGTGTTGTGTGTGAGAGTGTATTACCACTGTAATATACGGTGTGTTGTGTGTGAGAGTGTATTACCACTGTAATATACGGTGTGTTGTGTGTGAGAGTGTATTACCACTGTAATATACGGTGTGTTGTGTGTGAGAGTGTATTACCACTGTAATATACGGTGTGTTGTGTGTGAGAGTGTATTACCACTGTAATATACGGTGTGTTGTGTGTGAGAGTGTATTACCACTGTAATATACGGTGTGTTGTGTGTGAGAGTGTATTACCACTGTAATATACGGTGTGTTGTGTGTGAGAGTGTATTACCACTGTAATATACGGTGTGTTGTGTGTGAGAGTGTATTACCACTGTAATATACGGTGTGTTGTGTGTGAGAGTGTATTACCACTGTAATATACGGTGTGTTGTGTGTGAGAGTGTATTACCACTGTAATATACGGTGTGTTGTGTGTGAGAGTGTATTACCACTGTAATATACGGTGTGTTGTGTGTGAGAGTGTATTACCACTGTAATATACGGTGTGTTGTGTGTGAGAGTGTATTACCACTGTAATATACGGTGTGTTGTGTGTGAGAGTGTATTACCACTGTAATATACGGTGTGTTGTGTGTGAGAGTGTATTACCACTGTAATATACGGTGTGTTGTGTGTGAGAGTGTATTACCACTGTAATATACGGTGTGTTGTGTGTGAGAGTGTATTACCACTGTAATATACGGTGTGTTGTGTGTGAGAGTGTATTACCACTGTAATATACGGTGTGTTGTGTGTGAGAGTGTATTACCACTGTAATATACGGTGTGTTGTGTGTGAGAGTGTATTACCACTGTAATATACGGTGTGTTGTGTGTGAGAGTGTATTACCACTGTAATATACGGTGTGTTGTGTGTGAGAGTGTATTACCACTGTAATATACGGTGTGTTGTGTGTGAGAGTGTATTACCACTGTAATATACGGTGTGTTGTGTGTGAGAGTGTATTACCACTGTAATATACGGTGTGTTGTGTGTGAGAGTGTATTACCACTGTAATATACGGTGTGTTGTGTGTGAGAGTGTATTACCACTGTAATATACGGTGTGTTGTGTGTGAGAGTGTATTACCACTGTAATATACGGTGTGTTGTGTGTGAGAGTGTATTACCACTGTAATATACGGTGTGTTGTGTGTGAGAGTGTATTACCACTGTAATATACGGTGTGTTGTGTGTGAGAGTGTATTACCACTGTAATATACGGTGTGTTGTGTGTGAGAGTGTATTACCACTGTAATATACGGTGTGTTGTGTGTGAGAGTGTATTACCACTGTAATATACGGTGTGTTGTGTGTGAGAGTGTATTACCACTGTAATATACGGTGTGTTGTGTGTGAGAGTGTATTACCACTGTAATATACGGTGTGTTGTGTGTGAGAGTGTATTACCACTGTAATATACGGTGTGTTGTGTGTGAGAGTGTATTACCACTGTAATATACGGTGTGTTGTGTGTGAGAGTGTATTACCACTGTAATATACGGTGTGTTGTGTGTGAGAGTGTATTACCACTGTAATATACGGTGTGTTGTGTGTGAGAGTGTATTACCACTGTAATATACGGTGTGTTGTGTGTGAGTGTGTATTACCACTGTAATATACGGTGTGTTGTGTGTGAGAGTGTATTACCACTGTAATATACGGTGTGTTGTGTGTGAGTGTGTATTACCACTGTAATATACGGTGTGTTGTGTGTGAGAGTGTATTACCACTGTAATATACGGTGTGTTGTGTGTGAGAGTGTATTACCACTGTAATATACGGTGTGTTGTGTGTGAGAGTGTATTACCACTGTAATATACGGTGTGTTGTGTGTGAGAGTGTATTACCACTGTAATATACGGTGTGTTGTGTGTGAGTGTGTATTACCACTGTAATATACGGTGTGTTGTGTGTGAGAGTGTATTACCACTGTAATATACGGTGTGTTGTGTGTGAGAGTGTATTACCACTGTAATATACGGTGTGTTGTGTGTGAGAGTGTATTACCACTGTAATATACGGTGTGTTGTGTGTGAGAGTGTATTACCACTGTAATATACGGTGTGTTGTGTGTGAGAGTGTATTACCACTGTAATATACGGTGTGTTGTGTGTGAGAGTGTATTACCACTGTAATATACGGTGTGTTGTGTGTGAGAGTGTATTACCACTGTAATATACGGTGTGTTGTGTGTGAGAGTGTATTACCACTGTAATATACGGTGTGTTGTGTGTGAGAGTGTATTACCACTGTAATATACGGTGTGTTGTGTGTGAGAGTGTATTACCACTGTAATATACGGTGTGTTGTGTGTGAGAGTGTATTACCACTGTAATATACGGTGTGTTGTGTGTGTGAGAGTGTATTACCACTGTAATATACGGTGTGTTGTGTGTGAGAGTGTATTACCACTGTAATATACGGTGTGTTGTGTGTGAGAGTGTATTACCACTGTAATATACGGTGTGTTGTGTGTGAGAGTGTATTACCACTGTAATATACGGTGTGTTGTGTGTGAGAGTGTATTACCACTGTAATATACGGTGTGTTGTGTGTGAGAGTGTATTACCACTGTAATATACGGTGTGTTGTGTGTGAGAGTGTATTACCACTGTAATATACGGTGTGTTGTGTGTGAGAGTGTATTACCACTGTAATATACGGTGTGTTGTGTGTGAGAGTGTATTACCACTGTAATATACGGTGTGTTGTGTGTGAGAGTGTATTACCACTGTAATATACGGTGTGTTGTGTGTGAGAGTGTATTACCACTGTAATATACGGTGTGTTGTGTGTGAGAGTGTATTACCACTGTAATATACGGTGTGTTGTGTGTGAGAGTGTATTACCACTGTAATATACGGTGTGTTGTGTGTGAGAGTGTATTACCACTGTAATATACGGTGTGTTGTGTGTGAGAGTGTATTACCACTGTAATATACGGTGTGTTGTGTGTGAGAGTGTATTACCACTGTAATATACGGTGTGTTGTGTGTGAGAGTGTATTACCACTGTAATATACGGTGTGTTGTGTGTGAGAGTGTATTACCACTGTAATATACGGTGTGTTGTGTGTGAGAGTGTATTACCACTGTAATATACGGTGTGTTGTGTGTGAGAGTGTATTACCACTGTAATATACGGTGTGTTGTGTGTGAGAGTGTATTACCACTGTAATATACGGTGTGTTGTGTGTGAGAGTGTATTACCACTGTAATATACGGTGTGTTGTGTGTGAGAGTGTATTACCACTGTAATATACGGTGTGTTGTGTGTGAGAGTGTATTACCACTGTAATATACGGTGTGTTGTGTGTGAGAGTGTATTACCACTGTAATATACGGTGTGTTGTGTGTGAGAGTGTATTACCACTGTAATATACGGTGTGTTGTGTGTGAGAGTGTATTACCACTGTAATATACGGTGTGTTGTGTGTGAGAGTGTATTACCACTGTAATATACGGTGTGTTGTGTGTGAGAGTGTATTACCACTGTAATATACGGTGTGTTGTGTGTGAGAGTGTATTACCACTGTAATATACGGTGTGTTGTGTGTGAGAGTGTATTACCACTGTAATATACGGTGTGTTGTGTGTGAGAGTGTATTACCACTGTAATATACGGTGTGTTGTGTGTGAGAGTGTATTACCACTGTAATATACGGTGTGTTGTGTGTGAGAGTGTATTACCACTGTAATATACGGTGTGTTGTGTGTGAGAGTGTATTACCACTGTAATATACGGTGTGTTGTGTGTGAGAGTGTATTACCACTGTAATATACGGTGTGTTGTGTGTGAGAGTGTATTACCACTGTAATATACGGTGTGTTGTGTGTGAGAGTGTATTACCACTGTAATATACGGTGTGTTGTGTGTGAGAGTGTATTACCACTGTAATATACGGTGTGTTGTGTGTGAGAGTGTATTACCACTGTAATATACGGTGTGTTGTGTGTGAGAGTGTATTACCACTGTAATATACGGTGTGTTGTGTGTGAGAGTGTATTACCACTGTAATATACGGTGTGTTGTGTGTGAGAGTGTATTACCACTGTAATATACGGTGTGTTGTGTGTGAGAGTGTATTACCACTGTAATATACGGTGTGTTGTGTGTGAGAGTGTATTACCACTGTAATATACGGTGTGTTGTGTGTGAGAGTGTATTACCACTGTAATATACGGTGTGTTGTGTGTGAGAGTGTATTACCACTGTAATATACGGTGTGTTGTGTGTGAGAGTGTATTACCACTGTAATATACGGTGTGTTGTGTGTGAGAGTGTATTACCACTGTAATATACGGTGTGTTGTGTGTGAGTGTGTATTACCACTGTAATATACGGTGTGTTGTGTGTGAGAGTGTATTACCACTGTAATATACGGTGTGTTGTGTGTGAGTGTGTATTACCACTGTAATATACGGTGTGTTGTGTGTGAGAGTGTATTACCACTGTAATATACGGTGTGTTGTGTGTGAGAGTGTATTACCACTGTAATATACGGTGTGTTGTGTGTGAGAGTGTATTACCACTGTAATATACGGTGTGTTGTGTGTGAGAGTGTATTACCACTGTAATATACGGTGTGTTGTGTGTGAGTGTGTATTACCACTGTAATATACGGTGTGTTGTGTGTGAGAGTGTATTACCACTGTAATATACGGTGTGTTGTGTGTGAGAGTGTATTACCACTGTAATATACGGTGTGTTGTGTGTGAGAGTGTATTACCACTGTAATATACGGTGTGTTGTGTGTGAGTGTGTATTACCACTGTAATATACGGTGTGTTGTGTGTGAGAGTGTATTACCACTGTAATATACGGTGTGTTGTGTGTGAGAGTGTATTACCACTGTAATATACGGTGTGTTGTGTGTGAGAGTGTATTACCACTGTAATATACGGTGTGTTGTGTGTGAGTGTGTATTACCACTGTAATATACGGTGTGTTGTGTGTGAGAGTGTATTACCACTGTAATATACGGTGTGTTGTGTGTGAGAGTGTATTACCACTGTAATATACGGTGTGTTGTGTGTGAGAGTGTATTACCACTGTAATATACGGTGTGTTGTGTGTGAGAGTGTATTACCACTGTAATATACGGTGTGTTGTGTGTGAGAGTGTATTACCACTGTAATATACGGTGTGTTGTGTGTGAGAGTGTATTACCACTGTAATATACGGTGTGTTGTGTGTGAGAGTGTATTACCACTGTAATATACGGTGTGTTGTGTGTGAGAGTGTATTACCACTGTAATATACGGTGTGTTGTGTGTGAGAGTGTATTACCACTGTAATATACGGTGTGTTGTGTGTGAGAGTGTATTACCACTGTAATATACGGTGTGTTGTGTGTGAGAGTGTATTACCACTGTAATATACGGTGTGTTGTGTGTGAGAGTGTATTACCACTGTAATATACGGTGTGTTGTGTGTGAGAGTGTATTACCACTGTAATATACGGTGTGTTGTGTGTGAGAGTGTATTACCACTGTAATATACGGTGTGTTGTGTGTGAGAGTGTATTACCACTGTAATATACGGTGTGTTGTGTGTGAGAGTGTATTACCACTGTAATATACGGTGTGTTGTGTGTGAGAGTGTATTACCACTGTAATATACGGTGTGTTGTGTGTGAGAGTGTATTACCACTGTAATATACGGTGTGTTGTGTGTGAGAGTGTATTACCACTGTAATATACGGTGTGTTGTGTGTGAGAGTGTATTACCACTGTAATATACGGTGTGTTGTGTGTGAGAGTGTATTACCACTGTAATATACGGTGTGTTGTGTGTGAGAGTGTATTACCACTGTAATATACGGTGTGTTGTGTGTGAGAGTGTATTACCACTGTAATATACGGTGTGTTGTGTGTGAGAGTGTATTACCACTGTAATATACGGTGTGTTGTGTGTGAGAGTGTATTACCACTGTAATATACGGTGTGTTGTGTGTGAGAGTGTATTACCACTGTAATATACGGTGTGTTGTGTGTGAGAGTGTATTACCACTGTAATATACGGTGTGTGTTGTGTGTGAGAGTGTATTACCACTGTAATATACGGTGTGTTGTGTGTGAGAGTGTATTACCACTGTAATATACGGTGTGTTGTGTGTGAGAGTGTATTACCACTGTAATATACGGTGTGTTGTGTGTGAGAGTGTATTACCACTGTAATATACGGTGTGTTGTGTGTGAGAGTGTATTACCACTGTAATATACGGTGTGTTGTGTGTGAGAGTGTATTACCACTGTAATATACGGTGTGTTGTGTGTGAGAGTGTATTACCACTGTAATATACGGTGTGTTGTGTGTGAGAGTGTATTACCACTGTAATATACGGTGTGTTGTGTGTGAGAGTGTATTACCACTGTAATATACTGTGTGTTGTGTGTGAGAGTGTATTACCACTGTAATATACGGTGTGTTGTGTGTGAGAGTGTATTACCACTGTAATATACGGTGTGTTGTGTGTGAGAGTGTATTACCACTGTAATATACGGTGTGTTGTGTGTGTGAGTGTATTACCACTGTAATATACGGTGTGTTGTGTGTGAGAGTGTATTACCACTGTAATATACGGTGTGTTGTGTGTGAGAGTGTATTACCACTGTAATATACGGTGTGTTGTGTGTGAGAGTGTATTACCACTGTAATATACGGTGTGTTGTGTGTGAGAGTGTATTACCACTGTAATATACGGTGTGTTGTGTGTGAGAGTGTATTACCACTGTAATATACGGTGTGTTGTGTGTGTGAGTGTATTACCACTGTAATATACGGTGTGTTGTGTGTGAGAGTGTATTACCACTGTAATATACGGTGTGTTGTGTGTGAGAGTGTATTACCACTGTAATATACGGTGTGTTGTGTGTGAGAGTGTATTACCACTGTACAGTATGGTATCAATATTAGGTTTCGGGTTAAGTGAGATTCTAGTGCAGTTATCTTTTGTCGTGTATATTTTTAATATATTTCTGCCATTTGTATCGCACTGTTTTAAATAAAATATAAAAAAAAAACATAGTTTAAAGACGAGGTTTGATAAAGCTCATGGAGCAGGGAGAGGGGACCTTGTTGGGATCAGTGAAGAGGTGGGGTCAGGAGCCACAAATAGGTGAGTACGTACACACATGCACACACGCACGCGCGTTCACACCACGGACTACAAAGCTCCCAAGAGTACCCCCTCAAGGAAGGTTCCTTGATGTTGGTGAGGGGCTCTTGATTTAGGGAATTGGATCTGGTGGCCCGGTGGCCTGGTGGCTAAAGCTCCCGCTTCACACACGGAGGGCCCGGGTTCGATTCCCGGCGGGTGGAAAGATTTCGACACGTTTCCTTACACCTGTTGTCCTGTTCACCTAGCAGCAAATAGGTACCTGGGTGTTAGTCGACTGGTGTGGGTCGCATCCTGGGGGACAAGATTAAGGACCCCAATGGAAATAAGTTAGACAGTCCTCGATGACGCACTGACTTTCTTGGGTTATCCTGGGTGGCTAACCCTCCGGGGTTAAAAATCCGAACGAAATCTTATCTTATCTTATCTTATCTTATCTTATCTGTGCTCCAGTTCCCCGAATTAAGCCTGAATGCCTTCCACATCCCCCCCCCCAGGCGCTGTATAATCCTCCGGGTTTAGCGCATCCCCCTTGATTATAATAATAATAATCCCAAGAGTACCTGTCGTATCTTGCTACAGCAGCACGAAAACTTGTACCCAGGAGCATAAAACTCCTGAAATTTCAGCACTGGAGCACCCTTTATACAAACACGAAAACCTGGACTCGGTAAAGAGTATGGAACTTACAGGCTCACGAATCTGGCTATAGTATGACTCACTAAATCGTAATGGCATGTTTGCAAACGAACCCGGATTCACGCAACACGCAAACCACCATGATGACCTGGACTGAAGCTCATGAGACAACAACACACCTGTTCTCTCTTACAGCAACAAGAAAACCCAACTCAAAGAAAAAGCATGAAGCTTACACAAGTAAAACACTAACACACCTTGTTATTACACCTTAACACCTCTGCTCAAAGTGTATGAAGCTTCAGAGAGAATAACTCACACATCGTTTAAGTTATTCACACCTTGTTACTGGGAAAGAAAAGTAATAACATCGATATGTAAGTCTCGCAGAGGACATGTACGCCACACTCTTGTTGTTTAATATATATAAATCGATTTTGATACTATTGTACCCCGCTAGCTATGTGCAGAGGCATTAATTAGACTCTTACTTTTGTCACTGTGTCGTTATGTTAGTCAGCAAGTTTGTTATGTGAGACATGGAAGGTCTCGTCGCTACCAGCAACAACAGCTGGTGTGTACTGATTATGGTCGAACTGGATGATAATCATCAAACTTACTGCACACTTCACCAAGTTGAAACTGTATAAACATAATATTCTGAATGCAAACACTTCGAACACTTTTGTAATGTTTCAGAATGGTAACTCGAACTTTAGATGGAAATCTAAATGATTTTGGGAAGTTTAAGCCATAAAGTCGTGTTACTTACGTTTCTGTAAACTTCGAGTTTAATAGCCCCTCATAGATCTAATTTGTTTTAGAATTAATTAACAGTAATACTAAAGCAGGGCATTAACGCTCCTTCCTATATACATTTGTTTTGTGTGTTTTTTTTATAACAGGCTTTAAACATTAGTAATTAGGTATTAGCAGGAGATACCTATGGTAGGTGCCTGATTTCTACCATTTTTTTGCTTCGTTGCAGTAACTTCAGCATTCCTCTTCTGGTTGGCTTCAAATTTTCGACACTAGCGAGGGATCGAGGTGAGGGACATCATACCAGGACATTTGTATATATACATTGAGCTTACAACACACTATGTTCAACTGTCACCCACACACAAGATTATTTTTAATGTTATGACACACACACACACACACACACAAGGTGGACAGAGACAGGATGTTCCAGAGATGGGACCCAGAAACAAGAGGTCACAATTGCAAAGTGAAGACTCAGATAAGTCAAAGGGATGTTAGAAAGTATTTCTTCAGCCACCGATTTGTCAGGAAGTGGAATAGTCTGGCAAGCGATGTAGTGGAAGCAGGAACCATACATAGTTTTAAGACGAGGTATGATAAAGCCCATGGAGCAGGGAGAGGGAGGACCCAGTAGCCGTCAGTGAAGATGCTGGGCCAGGAGCTGAGTCTCGACCCCTGCAACCACAATTAGGTGAGTACACACACACACACACACACACACACATACACACACACACACACACACACACACACACACACACACACACACACACACACACACACACACACACACACACACATATACACACACACACATCTTCACAGGAACAGGAAGATATAATCTGAAGATGTGTGTAGTCACATGAAAGCGCTCGGGTCTTATTTCCTATTTTTACCGTGGATTTTTTTCCATATTTGCACTCACTCGTTTTATTGTGATGTCTTCCGTGTGTGTGTATGTGTGTGTGTGTGTGTGTGTGTGTGTGTGTGTGTGTGTGTGTGTGTGTGTGTGTGTGTGTGTGTTTGTGTGTGTGTGTGTGTGTGTGTGTGTGTGTGTGTGTGTGTGTGTGTGTGTGTGTGTGTGTGTGTGTGTGTGTGTGTGTGTGTGTGTTAAGATCACAATAAACAGGTGATATCAAAATATCCCAAATAACTACAGTGAAAAATAATAATATTCCAAGAGCTTTCGTGATTTCTCACATTATCAAGGTATAGTAAAATAAGAGAACACCAGAAGACTGATGAGACTGACACATGACCTACACACACAACACTACGCTGAACATGGCAGTGTAGTCAAGATTTTGTCAGGTCACATTTCAAGTAAAGTTTGAGGCACATCAGGCATTGCTTAAATTCCTCACAAACTGTACTCACTATAAATTAACCTAATTTATATAACCCTGAACTTATACTGAAATCAGTACTATTTTTATACAAAACTTTAAACTTGGTGTTACTTGTTAAAGAATTTTGCAGAGTTGATACAAAATGAATCAGTATTTTGGTTTCAAAGATCTTGATGTGAGACGTCACGTTACCTTTGTTACCACTTTTGTTGAGTGGGGATATACCAGTGGTTTATAATGGTTGGTATATAGTGATGGTGGGTATGTAGTGATGGTGGGTATATAGTGAAGGTGGGTATATAGTGATGGTGGGTATATAGTGATGGTTGGTATATAGTGATGGTGGGTATATAGTGATGGTTGGTATATAGTGATGGTGGCTATATAGTGATGGTGAGGGTGGGTATATAGTGATGGTGGGTATGTAGTGATGGTGGGTATATAGTGATCGTGGGTATATAGTGATGGTGGGTATATAGTGATGGTGGGTATAGAGTGATAGTGGGTATAGAGTGATGGTGGGTATATAGTGATGGTGGGTATATAGTGATGGTGAGGGTGGGTATGTAGTGATGGTGGGTATATAGTGATGGTGGGTATATAGTGATGGTGGGTATATAGTGATGGTGGGTATATAGTGATGGTTGGTATATAGTGATGGTGGGTATATAGTGATGGTTGGTATATAGTGAAGGTGGGTATATAGTGATGGTGGGTATATAGTGATGGTTGGTATATAGTGATGGTGGGTATATAGTGATGGTGGGTATATAGTCATGGTGGATATATAGTCATGGTGGGTATATAGTGATGGTTGGTATATAGTGATGGTGGGTATATAGTGATGGTTGGTATATAGTGAAGGTTGGTATATAGTGATGGTGGGTATATAGTGATGGTTGGTATATAGTGAAGGTGGGTATATAGTGATGGTTGGTATATAGTGATGGTTGGTATATAGTGATGGTGGCTATATAGTGATGGTGAGGGTGGGTATGTAGTGATGGTGGGTATATAGTGATGGTGGGTATATAGTGATGGTGGGTATATAGAGATGGTGGGTATATAGTGATGGTGGGTATATAGTGATGGTGGATATGTAGTGATGGTGGGTATAGAGTGATGGTGGGTATATAGTGATGGTTGGTATATAGTGATGGTGGGTATATAGTGATGGTTGGTATATAGTGATGGTTGGTATATAGTGATGGTTGGTATATAGTGATGGCTGGTATATAGTGATGGTGGCTATATAGTGATGGCGAGGGTGGGTATGTAGTGATGGTGGGTATATAGTGATGGTGGTTATATAGTAATGGTTGGTATATAGTGATGGTGGGTATATAGAGATGGTGGGTATATAGTGATGGTGGGTATATAGTAATAGTTGGTATATAGTGATGGTGGGTATATAGTGATGGTTGGTATATAGTGATGGTGGCTATATAGTGATGGTGAGGGTGGGTATGCAGTGATGGTGGGTATATAGTGATGGTGGGTATATAGCGATGGTGGGTATATACAGATGGTGGGTATATAGTGATAATGGGTATATAGTGATGGTGGGTATATAGTGATGGTGGGTATAGAGTGATGGTGGGTATATAGTGATGGTGGGTATATAGTGATGGTGGGTATATAGTGATGGTGGGTACATAGTGATGGTGAGGGTGGGTATGTAGTGATGGTGGGTACATAGTGATGGTGGGTATATAGTGATGGTGGGTATATAGTGATGGTTGGTATATAGTGATGGTGGGTACAGAGTGATGGTGGGTATAGAGTGATAGTGGGTATATAGTGATGGTGGGTATATAGTGATGGTTGGTATATAGTGATGGTGGGTATATAGTGATGGTGGGTATATAGTGATGGTTGGTATATAGTGATGGTGGGTATATAGTGATGGTGGGTACATAGTGATGGTTAGTATATAGTGATGGTAGGTATATAGTGATGGTGGGTATATAGTGATGGTGGGTATATAGTGATGGTGAGGGTGGGTATGTAGTGATGGTGCATACATAGTGATAGTGAGGGTGGGTATATAGTGATGGTGGGTATATAGTGATGGTGAGGGTGGGTATGTAGTGATGGTGGGTACATAGTGATGGTGGGTATATAGTGATGGTGGGTATATAGTGAGGGTGGGTATATAGTAATGGTGGGTACATAGCGATGGTGAGGGTGGGTATATAGTGAGGGTGGGTATATAGTGATAGTGGGTATATAGTGAGGGTGGGTATATAGTGATGGTGGGTATACAGTGATGGTGGGTACATAGTGAGGGTGGGTATATAGTGATGTTGGGTATATAGTGATTGTGGCTATATAGTGATGGTAGGTATATAGTGATGGTGAGGGTGGGTATGTAGTGATGGTGAGTATATAGTGATGGTGGGTATATAGTGATGGTGGGTATATAGTGATGGTGGGTATATAGTGATGGTGGGTATATAGTGAGGGTGGGTACATAGTGATGGTGGGTATATAGTGATGGTGGGTATATGGTGATGGTATGTATATAGTGATGGTGGGTATATAGTGATGGTGGGTATATAGTGATGGTGGGTATATAGTAATGGTGGGTATATAGTGATGGTGGGTATAAAGTGATGGTGAGGGTGGGTATGAAGTGATGGTGGGTATATAGTGATGGTGGGTATAAAGTGATGGTTGGTATATAGTGATGGTGGGTATATAGTGATGGTGGGTATATAGTGATGATGGGTATATAGTGATGGAGAGGGTGGGTATGTAGTGATGGTGGGTATATAGTGATGGTGAGGGTAGGTATGTAGTGATGGTGGGTATATAGTGATAGTGGGTATATAGTGAGGGTGGGTATATAGAGATGGTGGGTATATAGTGATGGTGGGTATATAGTGATGGTGAGGGTGGGTATATAGTGAGGGTGGGTATATAGTGATGGTGGGTATATAGTGAGGGTGGGTATATAGTGAGGGTGGGTATATAGTGATGGTGGTTATATAGTGATGGTGAGGGTGGGTGTATAGTGAGGGTGGGTATATAGTGATGGTGGGTATATAGTGATGGTGGGTATATAGTAAGGGCGGGTATATAGTGATGATGGGTATATAGTGATGGTGGGTACATAGCGATGGTGGGTATATAGTGATGGTGAGGGTGGGTATGTAGTGATGGTGGGTATATAGTGATGGTGGGTATATAGTGATGGTGGGTATATAGTGAGGGTGGGTATATAGTGATGGTGGGTATATAGTGATGGAGGGTATATAGTGATGGAGGGTATATAGTGATGGTGAGGGTGGGTATATAGTGATGGTGGGTATATAGTGATGGTGGGTATACAGTGAGGGTGGGTATATAGTGATGGTGGGTATATAGTGATTGTGGGTATATAGTGATGGTGGGTATATAGTGATGGTGAGAAAGGGTATATAGTGATGGTGGGTATATAGTGATGGTGGGTATACAGTGATGGTGGGTATATAGTGAGGGTTGGTATAGAGTGATGGTGGGTATATAGTGATGGTGGGTATATAGTGATGGTGGGTATATAGTGAGGGTGGGTATATAGTGATGGTGGGTACATAGTGATGGTGGGTATATAGTGAGGGTGGGTATATACTGATGGTGGGTATTTAGTGATTGTGGGTATATAGTGATGGTGAGGGTGGGTATGTAGTGATGGTGGGTATATAGTGATGGTGGGTATGTAGTCACGGTGGGTATATAGTGAGGGTGGGTATATAGTGATGGTGGGTATATAGTGATGGCGGGTATATAGTGATGGTCGTATATAGTGAGGGTGGGTATATAGTGATGGTGGGTATGTAGTGATGGTGGGTATATAGTGATGGTGATGGTGGGTATATAGTGATGGTGGGTATATAGTGATGGTGGGTATATAGTGAGGGTGGGTATATAGTGATGGTGGGTATGTAGTGATGGAGGGTATATAGTGATGGTGGGTATATAGTGAGGATGGGTATATAGTGATGGTGGGTATATTGTGATGGTGGGTATATAGTGATGGTGGGTATGTAGTGATGGTGGGTTTATAGTGATGGTGGGTATATAGTGAGGGTGGGTATATAGTGATGGTGGGTATATAGTGATGGTGATGGTGGGTATGTAGTGATGGTGGGTATATAGTGATGGTGAGTATATAGTGAGGGTGGGCATATAGTGATGGTGGGTATATAGTGATGGTGGGTACATAGAGAAGTATATAGTGATGGTGGGTATATAGTGATGGTGGGTATATAGTGATGGTGGGTATATAGTGATGGTGGGTATATAGTGATGGTGGGTATATAGTGATGGTGGGTATATAGTGATGGTGGGTATATAGTGATGGTGGGTATATAGTGATGGTGGGTATATAGTGATGGTGGGTATATAGTGAAGGTGGGTATATAGTGAGGGTGGGTATATAGTGATGGTGAGGGTGGGTATATAGTGATGGTGGGTACATAGTGATGGTGGATATATAGTGATGGTGGGTATATAGTGAGGGTGGGTATATAGTGAGGGTGGGTATATAGTGATGGTGAGGGCGGGTATGTAGTGAGGGTGGGTATATAGTGATGTTGGGCATATAGTGAGGGTGGGTATATAGTGATGGTGGGTATATAGTGATGGTGGGTATATAGTGATGGTGGGTATGTAGTGATGGTGGGTATGTAGTGATGGTGGGTATATAGTTAGGGAGGGTATATAGTGATGGTGGGTATATAGTGATGGTGATGGTGGGTATGTAGTGATAGTGGGTATATAGTGATGGTGAGGGTGGGTATATAGTGAGGGTGGGTATATTGTGATGGTGGGTATATAGTGATGGTGGGTATATAGTGATGGTGATGGTGGGTATGTAGTGATAGTGGGTATATAGTGATGGTGGGTACATAGTGAGGGTGGGTATATAGTGATGGTGGGTATATAGTGAGGGTGGGTATATAGTGATGGTGGGTATATAGTGATGGTGGGTGTATAGTGATGGTGGGTATGTAGTGGTGGTGGGTATATAGTGATGGTGGGTATATAGTTAGGGTGGGTATATAGTGATGGTGGGTATATAGTGATGGTGATGGTGCGTATGTATTGATGGTGGGTATATAGTGATGGTGAGGGTGGGTATATAGTGAGGGTGGGTATATAGTGATGGTGGGTATATAGTGATGGTGGGTATATAGTGATGGTGATGGTGGGTATGTAGTGATAGTGGGTATATAGTGATTGTGGGTACATAGTGAGGGTGGGTATATAGTGATGGTGGGTATATAGTGATGGTGGGTATATAGTGATGGTGAGGGTATGTATGTAGTGATGGTGGATATATAGTGATGGTGATGGTGGGTATATAGTGAGGGTGGGTATATAGTGATGGTGGGTATATAGTGATGGAGGGTATATAGTGATGGAGGGTATATAGTGATGGTGAGGGTGGGTATATAGTGATGGTGGGTATATAGTGATGGTGGGTATACAGTGAGGGTGGGTATATAGTGATGGTGGGTATATAGTGATTGTGGGTATATAGTGATGGTGGGTATATAGTGATGGTGAGAAAGGGTATATAGTGATGGTGGGTATATAGTGATGGTGGGTATACAGTGATGGTGGGTATATAGTGAGGGTTGGTATAGAGTGATGGTGGGTATATAGTGATGGTGGGTATATAGTGATGGTGGGTATATAGTGAGGGTGGGTATATAGTGATGGTGGGTACATAGTGATGGTGGGTATATAGTGAGGGTGGGTATATACTGATGGTGGGTATTTAGTGATTGTGGGTATATAGTGATGGTGAGGGTGGGTATGTAGTGATGGTGGGTATATAGTGATGGTGGGTATGTAGTCACGGTGGGTATATAGTGAGGGTGGGTATATAGTGATGGTGGGTATATAGTGATGGCGGGTATATAGTGATGGTCGTATATAGTGAGGGTGGGTATATAGTGATGGTGGGTATGTAGTGATGGTGGGTATATAGTGATGGTGATGGTGGGTATATAGTGATGGTGGGTATATAGTGATGGTGGGTATATAGTGAGGGTGGGTATATAGTGATGGTGGGTATGTAGTGATGGAGGGTATATAGTGATGGTGGGTATATAGTGAGGATGGGTATATAGTGATGGTGGGTATATTGTGATGGTGGGTATATAGTGATGGTGGGTATGTAGTGATGGTGGGTTTATAGTGATGGTGGGTATATAGTGAGGGTGGGTATATAGTGATGGTGGGTATATAGTGATGGTGATGGTGGGTATGTAGTGATGGTGGGTATATAGTGATGGTGAGTATATAGTGAGGGTGGGCATATAGTGATGGTGGGTATATAGTGATGGTGGGTACATAGAGAAGGTGGGTATATAGTGATGGTGGGTATATAGTGATGGTGGGTATATAGTGATGGTGGGTATATAGTGATGGTGGGTATATAGTGATGGTGGGTATATAGTGATGGTGGGTATATAGTGATGGTGGGTATATAGTGATGGTGGGTATATAGTGAAGGTGGGTATATAGTGAGGGTGGGTATATAGTGATGGTGAGGGTGGGTATATAGTGATGGTGGGTATATAGTGATGGTGGATATATAGTGATGGTGGGTATATAGTGAGGGTGGGTATATAGTGAGGGTGGGTATATAGTGATGGTGAGGGCGGGTATGTAGTGAGGGTGGGTATATAGTGATGTTGGGCATATAGTGAGGGTGGGTATATAGTGATGGTGGGTATATAGTGATGGTGGGTATATAGTGATGGTGGGTATGTAGTGATGGTGGGTATGTAGTGATGGTGGGTATATAGTTAGGGAGGGTATATAGTGATGGTGGGTATATAGTGATGGTAATGGTGGGTATGTAGTGATAGTGGGTATATAGTGATGGTGAGGGTGGGTATATAGTGAGGGTGGGTATATTGTGATGGTGGGTATATAGTGATGGTGGGTATATAGTGATGGTGATGGTGGGTATGTAGTGATAGTGGGTATATAGTGATGGTGGGTACATAGTGAGGGTGGGTATATAGTGATGGTGGGTATATAGTGAGGGTGGGTATATAGTGATGGTGGGTATATAGTGATGGTGGGTATATAGTGATGGTGGGTATGTAGTGGTGGTGGGTATATAGTGATGGTGGGTATATAGTTAGGGTGGGTATATAGTGATGGTGGGTATATAGTGATGGTGATGGTGCGTATGTATTGATGGTGGGTATATAGTGATGGTGAGGGTGGGTATATAGTGAGGGTGGGTATATAGTGATGGTGGGTATATAGTGATGGTGGGTATATAGTGATGGTGATGGTGGGTATGTAGTGATAGTGGGTATATAGTGATTGTGGGTACATAGTGAGGGTGGGTATATAGTGATGGTGGGTATATAGTGATGGTGGGTATATAGTGATGGTGAGGGTATGTATGTAGTGATGGTGGATATATAGTGATGGTGATGGTGGGTATGTAGTGATGGTGGGTATATAGAGATGGTGGGTGTATATTGAGGGTGGGTATATAGTGATGGTGCGTATATAGTGATGGTGTGTATATAGTGATGGTGGGTATGTAGTGCTGGTGAGGGTGGGTATGTAGTGATGGTGGGTATATAGTGATGGTGGGTATATAGTGATGGTGGGTATATAGTGATGCTGAGGGTGGGTATGTAGTGATGGTGGGTATATAGTGATGGTGGGTATATAGTGATGGTGGGTATATAGTGATGGTGAGGGTGGGTATGTACTGATGGTGGGTATATAGTGATGGTGATGGTGGGTATGTAGTGATGGTGGGTATATAGTGATGGTGGGTGTATAGTGAGGGTGGGTATATAGTGATGGTGGGTATATAGTGATGGTGGGTATATAGTGATGGTGGGTATATAGTGATGGTGAGGGTGGGTATGTAGTGATGGTGGGTATATAGTGATGGTGGGTATATAGTGATGGTGGGTATATGGTGATGGTGGGTATATAGTGATGGTGAGGGTGGGTATGTAGTGATGGTGGGTATACAGTGATGGTGGGTATATAATGATGGTGGGTATATAGTGATGGTGGGTATATAGTGATGGTGATGGTGGGTATGTAGTGATGGTGGGTATATAGTGATGGTAGGTATATAGTGATGGTGATGGTGTGTATGTAGTGATGGGTATATAGTGATGGTAGGTATATAGTGATGGTAATGGTGGGTATTTAGTGATGGTGGGTAAATAGTGATGGTAGGTATATAGTGATGGTAGGTATATAGTGATGGTGATGGTGGGTATGTAGCGATGGTGGGTATATAGTGATGGTAGGTATATAGTGATGGTGAGGGTGGGTATGTAGTGATGGTGGGTATATAGTGATGGTAGGTATATAGTCATGGTGATGGTGGGTATGTAATGATGGTGGGTATATAGTGATGGTGATGGTGGGTATGTTGTGATGTTGGGTATGTAGTGATGGTGGGTATATAGTGTTGGTGGGTATATAGTGATGGTAGGTATAGAGTGATGGCGATGGTGGGTATGTAGTGATGGTATGTATATAGTGATGGTATGTATATAGTGATGGTGATGGTGGGTATGTAGTGATGGTGGGTATATAGTGATGGTACGTATGTAGTGATGGTACGTATATAGTTACGGTGATGGTGGGTATGTAGTGATGATAGGTATATAGTGATGGTAGGTATATAGTGATGGTAGGTATATAGTGATGGTGATGGTGGGTATGTAGTGATGGTGGGTATAGAGCAGTGATAGTCAGTAATTCGTGATGGTGATGGTAGGTATATAGTGATGGTTCGTATATAGTGATGATGATTGTGGGTATGTAGTGATGGTAGGTATACAGTGATGGTAGGTATATAGTGATGGTAATGGTGGGTGTATAATGATGGTAGGTGTATAGTGATAGCGATGGTAGGTATATAGTGCTGGTATTGATGGGTATATAGTAATGGTGATGGTGGTTATGTTGTGGTGGTAGGCATATAGTGATGGTGGGTATATTTTCATAGTGGGTATACAGTGATGATGGGCATATGGTATTTATATGGTGATGGGGTATATGGTGATGGTGGGTATATAGTAATGGTGATGGTTGATATATAATGATGGTGGGTATATGGTGACGGTAAGAATACAATGGTGGGAATATAGTGATGTGGGGCACATGATGATGGTTGATATATACTGGTGTGTATATAGTGAAAGCCATGGTGGGTATGTGGGGTGATGGTGGATATGAAAGAGTGAGGGGTGGGTATTGGTGTGAATGTAGGTATGGGTGTGATAGTGAGTATGGAGGTGATGGTGGGTATGTGGGTATCGGTGGGAATGAGACTGAGAGTGGGTATTAGAGGTGAGGGTGGGTATGGGAGTAATGGTGGGCATAAGGGTGAGGGTGGGTATGAGAGTGATGGGTATAAGGGTGAGGGTGGGTATGGGAGTGTTGGTGGGTATAAGCGTGAGGGTGGGTATGGGAGTGATGGTGGGTATAAGGGTGAGGGTGGGTATGGGAGTGATAGTGGGTATATGGATGAGGGTGGGTATGGGAGTGTTGGTGGGTATAAGGGTGAGGGTGGGTATGGGAATGATGGGTATAAGAGTGAGGGTGGGTATGGGAGTGTTGGTGGGTATAAGGGTATGGGTCGGTATGGGAGTGATGGGTATAAGGGTGGGGGTGGGTATCGAAGTGATGGTGGGTATAAGGGTGAGGGTGGGTACTGGGGTGATGGTGGGTACGGGGATGATGGTAGGTATAAGGGTGAGGGTGGGTATGGGAGTGATTGTGGGTATAAGGATGAGGGTGGGTATGGGAGTGATGGGTATAAGGGTGAGGGTGGGTATGGGAGTGTTTGTGGGTATAAGGGTGAGGGTGGGTATGGGAGTGATGGGTATAAGGGTGAGGGTGGGTATGGGAGTGACAGTGGGTATAAGGATGAGGGTGGGTATGGGAGTGTTGGTGGGTATAAGAGTGAGGGTGGGTATAGGAATGATGGGTATAAGAGTGAGGGTGGGTATGGGAGTGTTGGTGGGTATAATGGTATGGGTGGGTATGGGACTGATGGGTATAAGGGTGAGGGTGGGTATGGGAGTGATGGTGAGTATATGGGTGAGGGTGGGTACTGGGGTGATGGTGGGTACGGGGATGATGGTGGGTATAAGGGTGAGAGTGGGTATGGGAGTGATGGTGGGTATAAGGATGAGGGTGGGTATGGGTGTGATGGGTATAAGGGTGAGGGTGAGTATGGGAGTGTTGGTGGGTATAAGGGTGAGGGTGGGTATGGGAGTGATGGTGGGTATAAGGGTGAGGGTGGGTATGGGAGTGATAGTGGGTATAAGGATGAGGGTGGGTATGGGAGTGTTGGTGGGTATAAGGGTGAGGGTGGGTATGGGAATGATGGGTATAAGAGTGAGGGTGGGTATAGGAGTGTCAGTGTTCAGTGGTCAGTCGTCACGTGAGGTCACAGACCCTGAGCTGCTTTGGGGATTAGCGTGGACGGTTACAAAGCATGGCTTGCTTCTGCAGTGTTTTAAAAACTGAGTTTGGAGAGTTGAAGGAGGAGGTCTTGCTTCTCCAGGAGGAGATTAGGAGGCTGAAGGTCCACCTCAATGGGCCTGGGAGAGAGTGTGAGGTGGTTGGAGATGTGGGGAATGAGGCTTCTAGCAGTGAGGTGCAGTCTGTCTCTCACTGTGAGGAGGCTGTAGGTGGGGAGGTAGCAACGGGTACCAGCAGTGAGGTGCAGCCCAGCACCTGCTACAAGTGGCGAGTTGTTCACAGTAATGGGAGGCGCATCAGAGTAAGGAAAGTTAAGAGTGAAGATCTGAAGGTAGGAAATCGCTTCTCTGTTCTCCAGGATGAATGTACTTCAGTGGCCAGTGAAGGTAAGGGTACTACTGCCCCTGCTAATGAAGGTAAGCGCATTCTTGTGGTTGGTGACTCTCAGGTAAGATATGTTGACCGTGCTTTTTGTAATAGGAATAAGAAGATGAGAGATAGAGTGTGCTTCCCTGGAGCTGGTGTTGGGGACATTGTCAACAGACTGGATAATATCATGTCAGGTAATGGGAACAAGCCCATTATCTGTCTCAGTGCTGGTGGAAATGATATTGGGAAGGGTAGGAGAGAAGAGCTGCTAGATAAGTACAGGTCAGCTATAGATTTCATTAAGTCTAAGGGAGGGATCCCAATCATATGTAGCATCTTGCCTAGAAGGGGAGTAGGAAATGAATGGTTGTCTAGGGCAATTGGTGTAAATTGCTGGCTAGACAGATACTGCAAGGAACTTGCAATCCCATTCATTGACAACTGGAACAACTTTTATGGCAAACATGATATGTATGCAAGGGATGGGGTTCATCTCTCTGGGGCAGGGGTGGTAGCACTTGCAGACTCGATTGAGAAGGCCATTGGTGAAATGCCTATGATTTTAAACTGATGGAAGATAGAGGTATGGGTGTGTGTGGGAAACAAGCAGGTTGCAACACTAGGGTTGGAAACAGTAAATGTATAAAAGGCATTCAGCATGAAGTTATAAATAAAGACAATAGAACAGGTCAGAAAACAAAGGGGGACAGCAGAGGGCAGCAAGGGACTAGCTCCCTTAAGGTTTACTATACTAATAGCAGGAGTGTTAGAAATAAGATAGATGAGCTAAGATTAATTGCAAGTGCAGGAAACATAGATATTATTGCTATAACAGAGACCTGGCTCAATCTGAAAGATAGAGAGATGCCATCTGAATGTCACATACAAGGCTATAAATTATTCCACACTGACAGGGTCAACAGGAAAGGTGGTGGAGTAGCGATGTATGTCAGAGACAATTTAAATTGTTGTGTTAGACAAGATATTAAATTAGAAGCGTCAGCCACTGAATCTGTTTGGTTACAGCTTCTCGAGGGCCGAGAAAAACTAATTTTGGGTGTGATTTACAGGGCCCCAAATCTTGATAGGGAGTGCAGTAAACTTCTATGGGACGAAATTCGTAAGGCATCTACATACGAAAATGTTGTGCTAATGGGAGATTTCAACTATAGACAGATTGACTGGAGCAATTTGACAGGAAATTTAGAGTCGGGTGACTTTCTTGATACGATCCAGGATTGTTTTTTAAAACAGTTTGTGACAGAGCCAACTAGGGGAAATAACCTCCTTGACTTGGTTCTTGCCAGTAGGGAAACACTAATTAATAATCTTGAGGTTAATGATGAGCTTGGGGAGAGTGATCACAAATCACTCAGTTTTAACATATCATGGAATTCCCCTAATAATGGCAATCAAATCTCCGTCCCTGACTTTCGCTTGGCTGATTTCATAGGACTGAAAAATTACTTAGGTGGGCTGAACTGGAATGACCTGACTAGGGGTCAGGTAGGTGGTGATGGTTGCCGATATGATGCTTTCCAGGGCATAGTTCTAGCTGCTCAGTCAAATTATGTTCCAAATAGGGAAATCAGATCAAACAAAAATGATCCTAAATGGATGAACAATAGATTAAAATATCTGATTGGTCAAAAGAGAGGCATATATAGGCAAATCAAAAGAGGAGAGGGGCAATTAAGAAATCGATATATTCAGTTAAAGAGAGAAATAAAAAAGGGAATTAGAAAAGCAAAAAGAGATTATGAGGTTAAAGTTGCAAGAGAATCGAAGACTAACCCAAAAGGATTCTTTCAGGTATACAGAAGTAAGATCAGGGACAAGATAGGCCCACTCAAAAGTTCCTCGGGTCAGCTCACTGACAGTGATAAGGAAATGTGTAGAATTTTTAACACATACTTCCTCTCAGTTTTTACACAGGAGGATACCAGTGATATTCCAGTAATGATAAATTATGTAGAACAGGACGATAATAAACTGTGCACTATTAGGGTCACAAGTGACATGGTCCTTAGGCAAATAGATAAATTAAAACCTAACAAATCCCCAGGCCCTGATGAACTGTATGCAAGGGTTCTAAAGGAATGTAAAGAGGAGCTTAGCACACCTTTGGCTAATCTTTTCAACATATCACTACAAACTGGCATGGTGCCAGATAAGTGGAAAATGGCAAATGTGATACCTATTTTCAAAACAGGTGACAGGTCCTTAGCTTCGAACTATAGACCAATAAGCCTAACCTCCATAGTGGGAAAATTTATGGAATCAATAATTGCCGAGGCAGTTCGTAGCCACCTTGAAAAGCATAAATTAATCAACGAATCTCAGCATGGTTTTACAAAGGGACGTTCCTGCCTTACGAATTTATTAACTTTTTTCACTAAGGTATTTGAGGAGGTAGATCATGGTAACGAATATGATATTGTGTATATGGACTTCAGTAAGGCTTTTGACAGGGTCCCACATCAGAGACTATTGAGGAAAATTAAAGCACATGGAATAGGAGGAGAAATTTTTTCCTGGATAGAGGCATGGTTGACAAATAGGCAGCAGAGAGTTTGCATAAATGGGGAGAAATCAGAGTGGGGAAGCGTCACGAGCGGTGTTCCACAGGGGTCAGTGTTGGGCCCCCTGCTGTTCACAATCTACATAAACGACATAGATGAGGGCATAAAGAGCGACATCGGCAAGTTTGCCGATGACACCAAAATAGGCCGTCGAATTCATTCTGACGAGGACATTCGAGCACTCCAGGAAGATTTGAATAGACTGATGCAGTGGTCGGAGAAGTGGCAGATGCAGTTTAATATAGACAAATGCAAAGTTCTAAATGTTGGACAGGACAATAACCATGCCACATATAAACTAAATAATGTAGATCTTAATATTACGGATTGCGAAAAAGATTTAGGAGTTCTGGTTAGCAGTAATCTGAAACCAAGACAACAGTGCATAAGTGTTCGCAATAAAGCTAATAGAATCCTTGGCTTCATATCAAGAAGCATAAATAATAGGAGTCCTCAGGTTGTTCTTCAACTCTATACATCCTTGGTTAGGCCTCATTTAGATTATGCTGCACAGTTTTGGTCACCGTATTACAGAATGGATATAAATTCTCTGGAAAATGTACAAAGGAGGATGACAAAGATGATCCCATGTATCAGAAACCTTCCCTATGAGGATAGACTAAGGGCCCTGAAACTGCACTCTCTAGAAAGACGTAGAATTAGGGGGGATATGATTGAGGTTTATAAGTGGAAGACAGGAATAAATAAAGGGGATGTAAATAGTGTGCTGATAATATCTAGCCTAGACAGGACTCGCAGCAATGGTTTTAAGTTGGAAAAATTCAGATTCAGGAGGGATATAGGAAAGTACTGGTTTGGTAATAGAGTTGTGGATGAGTGGAACAAACTCCCAAGTACCGTTATAGAGGCCAGAACGTTGTGTAGCTTTAAAAATAGGTTGGATAAATACATGAGTAGATGTGGGTGGGTGTGAGTTAGACCTGATAGCTTGTGCTAACGGGTCGGTTGCCGTGTTCCTCCCTTGAGTCAATGTGACCTGACCTGACTAGGTTGGGTGCATTGGCTTAAGCCGGTAGGGACTTGGACCTGCCTCGCATGGGCCAGTAGGCCTTCTGCAGTGTTCCTTCGTTCTTATGTTCTTATGTTCTTATAAGGGTGAGGGTGGGTATGGGAGTGTTGGTGGGTATGAGGGTGAGGGTGGGTATTGGAGTGATGGGTATAAGGGTGAGGGTGGGTATGGGACTGATGGTGGGTATATGGGTGAGGGTGGGTATGGGAGTGATGGTGGGTATAAGGGTGAGGGTGGGTATGGGTGTGATGGGTATAAGGGTGAGGGTGGGTATGGGAGTGTTGGTGGGTATAAGGGTGAGGGTGGGTATGGGAGTGATGGGTATAAGGGTGAGGGTGGGTATGGGAGTGATTGTGGGTATAAATGTGATGGTGGGTATGGGAGTGATGGGTATAAGGGTGAGGGTGGGTATGGGAGTGTTGGTGGGTATAAGGGTGAGGTTGGGTATGGGAGTGATAGGTATAAGGGTGAGGGTGGGTATGGGAGTGATGGTGGTTATAAGGGTGAGGGTGGGTATGGGAGTGATGGGTATAAAGGTGAGGGTGGGAATGGGAGTGATTGTGGGTATAAGTGTGAGGGTGGGTATTGGAGTGACGGGTATAAGGGTGAGGGTGGGTATGGGAGTGTTGGTGGGTATAAGGGTGAGGGTGGGTATGGGAGTGATTGGTATAAGGGTGAGGGTGGGTATGGGAGTGATGGTGGTATATGGGTGAGGGTGGGTATGGGAGTGTTGGTGGGTACGGGGGTGATGGTGGGTATGGGAGTGATGGTGGGTATAAGGGTGAGGGTGGGTATGGGAGTGATGGGTATAAGGGTGAGGGTGGGTATGGGAGTGATGGTGGGTATATGAGTGAGGGTGGGTATAGGAGTGTTGGTGGGTACGGGAGTGATGGTGGGTATGGGAGTGATGGTGGGTATAAGGGTGAGGGTGGGAATGGGAGTGTTGGTGGGTATGGGAGTGATGGTGGGTATGGGAGTGATGGTGGGTATAAGGGTGAGGGTGGGTATGGGAGTGATGGTGGTTACGGAGGTGATGGTCGGTATAAGAGTGAGGGTGGGTATGGGAGTGTTGGTGGGTATAAGGGTGAGGGTGGGTATGGGAGTGATGGTGGGTATAAGGGTGAGGGTGGGTATGGGAGTGTTGGTGGGTATAAGGGTGAGGGTGGGTATGGGAGTGATGGTGGGTATAAGGGTGAGGGTGGGTATGGGAGTGATGGTGGGTACGGGAGTGATGGTGATTATAAGGGTGTGGATGGGTATGGGTATAAGGGTGAGGGTGGGTATGGGAGTGATGGTGGGTATAAGGGTGAGGGTGATTATGGGAGTGATAGTGGGTATAAGGATGAGGGTGGGTATGGGAGTGTTGGTGGGTATAAGGGTGAGGGTGGGTATGGGAATGATGGGTATAAGAGGGTGGGTATAAGAGTGTTGGTGGGTATAAGGGTGAGGGTGGGTATGGGAGTGTTGGTGGGTATGAGGGTGAGGGTGGGTATGAGGGTGAGTGTGGGTATTGGAGTGATGGGTATAAGGGTGAGGGTGGGTATGGGACTGATGGTGGGTATATGGGTGAGGGTGAGTACGGGGGTGGTGGTGGGTACGGGGATGATGGTGGGTATAAGCGTGAGGGTGGGTATGGGAGTGATGGTGGGTATAAGGATGAGGGTGGGTATGGGTGTGATGGGTATAAGAGTGAGGGTGGGTATGGGAGTGTTGGTGGGTATAAGGGTGAGGGTGGGTATGGGAGTGATGGGTATAAGGGTGAGGGTGGGTATGGGAGTGATTGTGGGTATAAAGGTGATGGTGGGTATGGGAGTGATGGGTATAAGGGTGAGGGTGTGTATGGGAGTGTTGGTGGGTATAAGGGTGAGGTTGGGTATGGGAGTGATAGGTATAAGGGTGAGGGTGGGTATGGGAGTGATGGTGGGTATAAGGGTGAGGGTGGGTATGGGAGTGATGGGTATAAGGGTGAGGGTGGGCATGGGAGTGATAGTGGGTATAAGAGTGAGGGTGGGTATTGGAGTGACGGGTATAAGGGTGAGGGTGGGTATGGGACTGTTGGTGGGTATAAGGGTGAGGGTGGGTATGGGAGTGATGGGTATAAGGGTTAGGGTGGGTATGGGAGTGATGGTGGTGTATGGGTGAGGGTGGGTATGGGAGTGTTGGTGGGTACGGGCGTGATGGTGGGTATGGGAGTGATTGTGGGTATAAGGGTGAGGGTGGATATGGGAGTGATGGGTATAAGGGTGAGGGTGGGTATGGGAGTGATGGTGGGTATATGAGTGAGGGTGGGTATAGGAGTGTTGGTGGGTACGGGGGTGATGGTGGGTATGGGAGTGATGGTGGGTATAAGGGTGAGGGTGGGAATGGGAGTGTTGGTGGGCATGGGAGTGATGGTGGGTATGGGAGCGATGGTGGGTATAAGGTTGAGGGTGGGTATGGGAGTGATGGTGGTTACGGAGGTGATGGTGGGTATAAGAGTGAGGGTGGGTATGGGAGTGTTGGTGGGTATAAAGGTGAGGGTGGGTATGGGAGTGTTGGTGGGTATAAGGGTGAGGGTGGGTATGGGAGTGATGGTGGGTATAAGGGTGAGGGTGGGTATGGGAGTGATGGTGGGTACGGGAGTGATGGTGACTATAAGGGTGTGGATGGGTATGGGAGTGATGGTGGGTACGGGGGTGACGGTGGGCATTAGGGTGGGGGTGGGTTTGGGAGTGATGGTGGGTACGGGGGTGATGGTGGGTATGGGAGTGATGGTGGGTATAAGGGTGAGGGTAGGTATGGGAGTGTTGGTGGCTATGTGGGTGAGGGTGGGTATGGGAGTGATGGGTATAAGAGTGAGGGTGGTTATGGGAGTGATGGTGGGTACAAGAGTGATGGTGGGTATGGGAGTGATGGTGGGTATAAGGGAGAGGGTGTGTATGGGAGTGATGGGTATAAGAGTGAGGGTGGGTATGGGAGTGATGGTGGGTATAAGGGCGAGGGTGGGAATGGGAGTGATGGGTATAAGGGTGAGGGTGGGTATGGGAGTGATGGTGGGTATGGGAGTGATGGGTATAAGAGTGAGTGTGGGTATGGGAGTGATGGTGGGTATAAAGGTGAGGGTGGGTATGGGATTGATGGGTATAAGGGTGAGGGTGGGTATATGAGTGATGGTGGGTATATGAGTGAGGGTGGGTATAGGAGTGTTGGTGGGTACGGGGGTGATGGTGGGTATGGGAGTGATGGTGGGTATAAGAGTGTGGGTGGGTATGGGAGTGTTGGTGGGTACGGGAGTGATGGTGGGTATGGGAGTGATGGTGGGTATAAGGAAGAGGGTGGGTATGGGAGTGATGGTGGGTACGGAGGTGATGATGGGTATAAGGGTGAGGGTGGGTATGGGAGTGTTGGTGGGTATAAGGGGTGAGGGTGGGTATGGGAGTGTTGGTGGGTATAAGGATGAGGGTGGGTACGGGGGTGATGGTGGGTATCAGGGTGAAGGTGGGTATGGGAGTGATGGTGGGTACGGGGGTGATGGTGGGTATAAGAGTGAGGGGCAATTAAGAAATCAATATATTCAGTTAAAGAGAGAAATAAAAAAGGGAATAAGAAAAGCAAAAAGAGATTATGAGGTTAAAGTTGCAAGAGAATCGAAGACTAACCCAAAAGGATTCTTTCAGGTATACAGAAGTAAGATCAGGGACAAGATAGGCCCACTCAAAAGTTCCTCGGGTCAGCTCACTGACAGTGATAAGGAAATGTGTAGAATTTTTAACACATACTTCCTCTCAGTTTTTACACAGGAGGATACCAGTGATATTCCAGAAATAATAAATTATGTAGAACAGGACGATAATAAACTGTGTACTATTAGTGTCACAAGTGACATGGTCCTTAGGCAAATTGATAAATTAAAACCTAACAAATCCCCAGGCCCTGATGAACTGTATGCAAGGGTTCTAAAGGAATGTAAAGAGGAGCTTAGCAAACCTTTGGCTAATCTTTTCAACATATCACTACAGACTGGCATGGTGCCAGATAAGTGGAAAATGGCAAATGTGATACATATTTTCAACGCAGGTGACAGGTCCTTAGCTTCGAACTATAGACCAATTATCCTAATCTCCATAGTGGGTAAATTTATGGAATCAATAATTGCCGAGGCAGTTGGTAGCCACCTTGCAAAGCATAAATTGATCAACGAATCTCAGCACAGTTTTACAAAAGGGCATTCATGCCTTACGAATTTGTTGACTTTTTTCACTAAGGTATTGCAGGAGGTAGATCATAGTAATGAATATGGTATTATGCATATGGATTTCAATAAGGCTTTTGATAGTCCCACATCTTAGACTACTGAGGAAAATTATGGCGCATGGAATAGGAAAAAAAATTTCTTGGATAGAGGCATGGTTGACAAATAGGCAGCAGAGAGTTTGCGTAAATGGGGAGAAATCAGAGTGGGGAAGCATCACGAGCGGTGTTCCATAGGGAGTCAGTGTTGGGCCCCTGTTGTTCACAATCTACATAAATGACATAGATGGGGGAATAAATAGCGATATAAGCAAGTTTGCCGATGACACCAAACTAGGCCGTCCAATTCATTCTAATGAGGACATTAGAGCACTCCAGGAAGATTTGAATAGACTGATGCAATGGTCGGAGAAGTGGTAGATGCAGTTTAATATAGACAAATGCAAAGTTCTAAACATTGAACAGCAAAATAACCATGCCACATATAAACTAAATGATGTAGATTTTAATGTTACTGATTGTGAAAAGCATTTAGGAGTTCTGGTTAGCAGTAATCTAAAACCAAGACAACAGTTCATAAGTGTTTGCAATAAAGCTAACAGAATTCTTGGCTTCATATCTAGAAGTATAAATAATAGAATTCCTCAGGTTGTTCTTCAGCTCTAAATACATCTTTGGTTAGGCCTCATCTAGATTATGCTGCACAGTTCTGGTCACCGTATTACAGAATGGATACAAATGCTCTGGGAAACGTACAAAGGAGGATGACAAAGTTGATCCCATGTATCAAAAATCTTCCCTATGAGGATAGACTGAAAGCCCTGAATCTGCACTCTCTAGAAAGGCGTAGAATTAGGGGGGAGGGGGATATGAGTGAGGTGTATACATGGAAAACAGGAATAAATAAAGTGGATGTAAATATCATACTAAAAATATATTGCCTAGACAGGACTCGCACCAATTGTTTCAAGTTGGAAAAATTCAGATTCAGGAAGGATATAGGAAAGCACTGGTTTGATAATAGAGTTGTGGATGAGTGGAACAAACTCCCAAATACAGTTATAGAGGCTAAAACGTTGTGTAGTTTTAAAAATAGGTTAGATAAATACATGAGTGGGTGTGGGTGGGTGTGAGTTAAACCTGACCAGCTTGTGAATAACAGCCTGTGGTAATAGATCTGATGCTGTGCTCCTTCCTTAAGTGAATGTGACCTGACCTGACAAGGTTAGGGCATTGGCTTAAGCCGATGGGAGACTTGGACCTGCCTAGCATGGGCCAATAGGTCTGCTGCAGTGTTCCTTCTTATGTTCTTATGTATCTGGGTGATGGTGGGTATAAGGGGGAGGGTGGGTTTGGGGGTGATTGTGGGTGAGGGTGGTTATATGGGTGAGAAAGCCAGTGGCAACATGCCCATGCACTCAGCCCCAGGCCCAGACTCTTGGAACTGTGTTCATTAAGAACTGCAAAAAAAAAAAAAACTCTCACGGGCCTTAAGTATACTATGTAGAAGGAGCATAGATACAGGTGAGATTCCACAGTCAATAAAAACAACGGATATAGCCCCACTCCATAAAGGTGGCAGCAAAGCAGTAGCTAAGAGCTATAGACTAATAGCTTTAACTTCCCACATCATAAAAATCTTTGATAGAGTTCTAAGAAGCAGGATAGTAAACCACCTGGACTCCCAACAATTGCACAATCCAGGGCAACATGGGTTCAGAGCAGCTCGCTCCTGCCTCTCGCAACTACTGGACCACTATGATATGGTCTTGGATGCACTGCAAAACAAACTGTGTAGTATACACAGATTTTGCAAAAACCTTTGACAAGTGCGATCATGGTGTAATAGCACACAAAAAATGGTAGAGTGGGCAGATGGATCTTCAACTTTCAGAAAAATCGAACACAAAGAGTAGTGATAAACAGAATTAAATCGGAAGCTGCCATAGTGAAGAACTCTGTTCCACGAGGCACAGTACTCGTCCCTATCCTGTTCCTTATCCTCATATCAGACAGACAGAGATGTAAACTATAGCACTGTATCATTCTTTGCAGATGATACTAGGCTATGCACGAGAGTGTCATCCATTGAGGAGATATATATATGTAAACCAAGTTTTCCAATGGGCAACAGAGAACAATATGATGATCAATGAAGACAAATTCCAACTACTCCGTTATGGAAAACTGGAGGAAATAATAACTAGGACTGAGTATACTACAAACTCCAATCACACAATACAGTGGAAAAGTAATGTGAAGGACCTAGGAGTGGTAATGTCTGGGGATCTCACCTTCAAGGATCATAACAGTGCCACGATCACATTACAGAGGAAAATGATAGGATGGGTAGTGAGAACATTTAAGACAAGAGATTCCAAGATCATGATCCTTTTTTAAATCACTTGTTCTCTCTAGGCTGGAATACTGCTGTACATTAACATCCCCATTCAAGGCAGGTGAAATTGCAGATCTAGAGAATGTACAGAGAACCTTTACTGCACGTATAAGTTCCATCAAACACCTTAACTACTGGGAGCGCCTGGAAGCACTTGACTTGTACTCACTGGAGCACAGAGAGAGATACATCATCTACTCCTGGAAGATCCTGGAGAGACTGGTCCCTAATCTGCACACAGAAATCACTCCCTATGAAAGCAAAACACTTGGTAGGCGATGTAACATACTCCCAAATGAAAAGTAAGGGAACCATTGGTACACTAAGAGAAAGCACAGTAAGTATCTAGGTCCCAAAACTGTTCAACAGCTTACCACCAATCATAAGGGGAATTAGCAATAGACCCCTGGTTGTCTTCAAGAGAGAGATGGACAGATACCTAAAGTCAGTGCCGGATCAGTTGGGCTGTGGTTCGTACGTGGGACTACTTGCGGCCAGCAGTAGCAGCCTAGTTGATCAGGCCCTGATCAACAGGGAGGCCCGGAATACAGTCCAGGTAGGTAGGTAGGGTGGAAATGTGGGTGAAAGTTGATACGGAATGAGGGTGGGTATGAAGGTAATGGTGGGAATATGGGTAAGGGCAGGGGGATGAGGGTGATGGTGGGTATATGGGTGAGGGTGGGTATGGAGTGGGGGTGGGTATGAAGGTGAGGGTGGGTCTGGGGGGCAGGAGGGTATGGGTTTAGGAGGGGTATGTAGGTGAGGGTGGGTCTGGGGTGAGGGTGGGTATGGAGTGAGGGTGGGTATGGGGTGAGGGTGGGTATCGGGGTGTGGGTGGGTATCGGGGTGATGGTGGGTATCGGAGTGATGGTGGGTATCGGAGTGATGGTTGGTGTGGGTTGTGGGTGGGAATGCGGTTTAGGATTGGTATGGGGTTATGGTGGTGTATAGGGGTAAGGGTGGGTATAGGGGTGAGGGTGGGTATAGGGGTGAGGTTGGGTATGAATGTGTGGGTGGGTTTTGGGTGAGGATGGGTATTAGGGTGAGGGTGGGTATGGAGAGTGTGGGCAGGTGGGTCACTATCAGATGCCCCGGGCACCACCTGCTTCATTTCCGGTGGTGAGTCCCCACTAATAGGCTGCCCACCCAGTCTCCCTCATACCCACCCACCCCAGCTCCTCTCCTGTCCACCTGCTACCCACCCACTTCCTGCCCAGCCTTCACCTTCCTGTCCACCCACCCCCTCTACTGCCCCACCCCCCACTCCCCCTCCCGTTCTCAGCTTTATAGTCACCCTCTTAAAGACAAAGTGCTTAAGTGGTGATATCCAAATTAATCCAGGACCTCAAACTATTGTGCAGAGGCAAAACAGACAGATAAATGACGGTGATAATGACGGTCTAGTAGCTAGGAATGATAACCTTAACTCCGTATGTAATGCATGCATTGGTCAATGTGAGACAATACAACCATTAAAACAGCCATTATTATCTCAAACACCACCAAACAGGTGCATACACTGTACTAAAGTACGCATGAAAAACAGAAAAGACACCTTATGTAAAATGTGTAAGGGGTGGGTGCATGATGGATGTATGTATAATTATAGCAACGGTGCCAGAATTCATTTTGTGTGTAACAAATGCACTGTGGCACAGTTACCCTTTAGCAGTGATGACATTGATTTACCTAATTTTAATACAAATGACCCATTGCCATATATTGATGATTATGATTGTTTTATGAAAACAGGCCTTCACTTTATTCATGTCAATGCAAGATCACTTCTTCCTAAATTGGCAGAGATTAGGATTCTAGCTAACAAAATTAGGGCGGCAGTTATATCCATCTCTGAATCCTGGTTGGATGATACGGTGACTGACGACGAGGTCAAAATAGAAGGTTACAATATAAAACGCTTAGATAGGAACAGAAAGGGTGGTGGAGTATGTGCCTACATTAGAAATGACTTAGCTTACAACCCAAGACCTGATTTAAATAACAATAAAGTGGAGATTCTATGGTTTGAAGTGCTGCTTCCCAAGACCAAACCCATCTTAGTAGGAACTAGTTACCGCCCTCCTACCCAGGACCAGTTCTTAGAAGACTTTTCCAGTCTTGTCCGGACTTGAAAACAATTGCGAGACAATAATACTGGGCGACTTCAACATCTGTTTTCAGCAGCAAAATAACGGGCTATGCATAAGGTATAAACAAATTCTAGGTTTAAATAGTTGCACTCAACTAATTAATACACCAACCCGGATCACACAGTTCTCAGCCACCCTAACTGACCACATACTTTGTAACCGCTCTGAGAACATTAGTCAGTCAGACGTCATTACCACAGGTCTTAGTGATCATTTCATCATTTACTGCACCAGGAAAATCACTAGGGATAGGATAGGCCTACACAGGACAATAAAAATGAGGTCAACTAGAAACTACAGTAAAGAAACACTGGTAAATAGGCTACACAATTGTGACTGGACAGAGATAGCAAGTTGCACGGACGTAAACGATGCCTGGGAAAAATTCAAAATAATGTTCACTACCATCCTTGATAATATTGCACCAGTTAAAGAGGTTAGGATTAAACGAAGAACTGAACCCTGGATGAATACTGAGATATTAGATAATATGAAATTCAGAGACCAGCTGCTAAAAAGATTTAAAGCAAACAGACAGGATATTGCAGCACTAAATGAATTCCAAAGGGTGAGGAATAGAGTACAGAGACTTATAAAAGGAGCAAAGGCAAAGCACTATTGCTCAAAAATTGAAGAGTATAAGCATAACCCCAGAAAGCTCTGGCAACAACTAAAACAGTTGGGGTATAGCCATAAGCCAGTAGATAGGTCTAACATAGTACTCACTATCGATAATGAGGTATGCCACGAAACATCTAAGGTGGCAAACTGCATTAATTCCTACTACACATCTGTTGCATCAACACTAGTAAGTAAACTACCAGCTGCATCAAATACCTTTACACAGACTCTGATAAGTTTCAAACATACTATACCAATAAAGGGGTAACCCCAAACAGTTGTCAACTAGTAAGTGTATCTCATGACTTTATTCAAAAAGAACTAAGCAGGTTAAACCCAACTAAGAGCACAGGCCCGGATAACATCCCGTCTAAGTTCCTAAAAGATGGTGCTTCTGAACTGTCAATCCCTATTGCTCACATACTAAATCTATCACTCACCAATAATACCGTACCGGATGAGTTCAAGGAGGCCAGAGTTACTCCTATCTTCAAGAAAAATAGTAGGTCTGATGTCAGCAACTATAGGCCTGTTAGTATACTCAGTATAATATCCAAAATTCTAGAGAGGGCGGTGTACTCTCAAGCAGTTAAGTACCTTAATGACAACAACATTCTCCATAGCTATCAATCGGGCTTTAGAAGATCTTACTCAACCGACACCTCCCTAATTAATCTGATGGATTACCTGAGAACTGAAATGTCAAAGGGGAACCTCATAGGTATGGTAACCTTAGACCTGCAAAAGGCCTTCGATACTGTCAACCACAATATATTATGTAAGACACTTCAAGCTATCGGTATAGGTTCTGTAGACTGGTGTCCTACCTTAGCAACAGGAGACAAATTGTCAAAATCAACAAAACGGAATCAGAACCCCTGCCGATAGCATGTGGAGTTCCCCAAGGTAGTATTCTGGGTCCCTTATTATTCTTATGTTATGTCAATGACATGCCTATCAGTGTCAAGTGCAAACTCCTACTGTATGCAGATGACAGTGCCCTGCTAGTGTCAGGTAAAGACCCACAAGATATAGCTAATGTTTTAACACTGGAACTGGAGTCCTGCAGCAAATGGTTAGTAGAAAACAAACTATCATTACACCTCGGGAAAACTGAAGCCATTCTCTTTGGCACGAAACATAAACTGAGAAGGGTAAATAATTTTAATGTCCAGTGTAATGGGGAGCCCATCACTTTGGTTTCATCAGTAAAATATCTGGGAATACCCTTTGGCCCATGCATGTCAGGAGAATTGATAGGGAACAGTGTAGTAAAGAAAGCGAATGCCAGACTTAAGTTCCTGTATAGACAAGCACAGTGTCTACCTACTGAGGCTCGCAGGACCCTATGTCTAGCCCTTATACAATGCCATATGGATTACGCTTGCTCTTCATGGTACTCTGCCTTGACAAAAAAACTGAAAGGTAGACTGCAAATCACCCAGAACAAAATCGTAAGATTCATCCTGGGGCTGGGACCAAGAGAACATGTAGGCCAGGATGAATTACAGCAGTTGGATATGCTGAATGTTGAAGACAGAGTAAAACAACTGAAGCTAAATCATGTTTATAAAATTGCTCACAAACAGTGTCCAGAATATCTTGCTGTCAATTTTGTCAAGGTTGGGAACCAAAGCAATCATAGTACTAGGGGGAGAGAGCACAACTTTGTAGTACCCACAGTCATTGGCCAGGCTTCAAACACCTTTTATTGTACAGCAATAAAGGAATGGAACAGACTACCCGCACATGTCAAAGCCAGTCATAGCATGAACCAGTTCAAGAAGAGTGCCAAAAGGTGTCTGATGAATGTAGCTACAGAAAGGGAGGGGAATGATTTTCTGTTTTTAGCTAACATACGTGTAAGTTTTACCTTATTCCTAGTAATGACCCTCGTATTGTAGATAGTCTTAATGACCCTCGTGTAGTAGATAGTCTTTTTAGTATGATAATAAGATGTTATCTCCATTGTAGAATAATAAGAAAATATTATAACCTTCATATTATAATAAGGTAAAAGGACCCCAATGGAAATAAGTCACTCTGTCTGACTTTTTTGGGTTATCCCAGGTTCTCTACACATATGCTGCTATGTATGATAATTCTATGTAACTGTATTTGTGTATACCTGAATAAACTTACTTACTTACTTACTTACTTACTACCCACCACAGTCATCACTACCCACCACAGTCATCACTACCCACCACAATCATAACAACCACCACAATCATCACCACCCACCACAATCATCACAACCACCACAATCATAACAACCACCACAGTCATCACTACCCACCACAATCATAACAACCACCACAATCATCACCATCCACCACAATCATCACCACCCACCACAATCATTACCACCCACCACAACCATCACAACCACTACAATCATCACCACCCACCACAATCATCACCACCCACTACAGTCATCACTACCCACCACAATCATCACAACCACCACAATCATCACCACCCACCACAATCATCACAACCACCACAATCATCACCACCCACCACAATCATCACCACCCACCACAATCATCACCACCCACCACAATCATCACCACCCACCACAGTCATCACCACCCACCACAGTCATCACCACCCACCACAATCATCACCACCCACAACAATCATCACCATCCACCACAATCATCACCACCCACAACAATCATCACCATCCACCACAGTCATCACCAGCCACCAGTCACCACCACGCACCACAATCATCACCACCCACCACAGTCATCACTACCCACCACAATCATCATAACCACCACAATCATCACCACCCACCACAATCACCACTACCTACCACATTCATCACTACCCACCACAATCATCACAACCACCACAATCATCACCCACCACAATCATCACGACCCACCACAATCATTACCACCCACCACAATCGTCACCACCACAATCATCACCCACCACAATCATCACCACCCACCACGATTATCACCACCTACCACAATCATCACCACCCACCACAGTCATCACCACCCACCACAATTATCACCACCCACCACAATCATCACCACCCACCACAGTCATCACCACCCACCACAATCATCACCACCCACTACAATCATCACCACCCACCACAGTCATCACCACTCACCACAATCATCACCATCCACCACAATCATCACCCACCACAATCATTACCACCCACCAAAATCATCACAACCACCACAATCATCACCCACCACAATCATCACCACCCACCACAATCATCACCACCCACCATAATCATCACCACCCACCACAGTCATCACCACCCTCCACAATCATCACCACCTACCACAATCATCACAACCACCACAATCATCACCACCCACTACAATCATCACCCACCACAGTCATCACTACCCACCACAATCATTACCACCC
>NC_091299.1:62322444-62502444 GCF_038502225.1 Cherax quadricarinatus
CACATCATCAAACATTCACCTCAGAGTACACACCATCAAACATTCACCTCAGAGTACACATCATCAAACATTCACCTCAGAGTACACATCATCAAACATTCACCTCAGAGTACACACCATCAAACATTCACCTCAGAGTACACATCATCAAACATTCACCTCAGAGTACACACCATCAAACATTCACCTCAGAGTACACACCATCAAACATTCACCTCAGAGTACACACCATCAAACATTCACCTCAGAGTACACACCATCAAACATTCACCTCAGAGTACACACTATCAAACATTCACCTCAGAGTACACACTATCAAACATTCACCTCAGAGTACACACTATCAAACATTCACCTCAGAGTACACACCATCAAACATTCACCTCAGAGTACACACTATCAAACATTTACCTCAGAGTACACACCATCAAACATTCACCTCAGAGTACACACTATCAAACATTCACCTCAGAGTACACACTATCAAACATTCACCTCAGAGTACACACCATCAAACATTCACCTCAGAGTACACACCATCAAACATTCACCTCAGAGTACACACCATCAAACATTCACCTCAGAGTACACACCATCAAACATTCACCTCAGAGTACACACCATCAAACATTCACCTCAGAGTACACACCATCAAACATTCACCTCAGAATATACACCATCAAACATTCACCTCAGAGTACACACCATCAAACATTCACCTCAGAGTACACACCATCAAACATTCACCTCAGAGTACACACCATCAAACATTCACCTCAGAGTACACACCATCAAACATTCACCTCAGAGTACACACCATCAAACATTCACCTCAGTACACACCATCAAACATTCACCTCAGTACACACCATCAAACATTCACCTCAGAGTACACACCAAACACTCACTGATCATCACTCATCAACAGACTCTGAATCACGATATTGTTAACACGCTAAAACAGTGATTTACTTGTAAACAAATCATACAATTTACACAGGTAAATCCTTTACGTTGTTTACATGAACCAGATCTCAAAACCTGAGGAACTGGTCTTACTTTTAACAAGATAAATTGGTGTACTGAGTACCTCACATGTGGTTGGTGTGTGTGTGTGTGTGTGTGTGTGTGTGTGTGTGTGTGTGTGTGTGTGTGTGTGTGTGTGTGTGTAGCATTTATGGACAGCTAGCTTATTCCTAAGACGAGTCATGTTAAAATCACTTTTCGTTTGAGATATTTACCTAACATAATCCACATATGTTGCATAATATAATGCAACATGTATGGTTTATATAATTTTTTTAAACGTGCATCGATTTTTTGCTTTAATAATAACAAGAATATGCATAAGTGCATGGAAGACAGACGAACAGATAATCTGAAGGTTATCACTGTCCTCTCCTCTTATTCTTTTTATTAATTTTACATAAGGAAACAGGGACTTATTAGACTCAATTCCCTCTGGCAGGTTGTTCATGAATATTAGGAACAGCAGTGGTCATAACCTTGATCCTTATGGAACACCACTCGTCATTCTCAACTTCTACTGTTACTCTGCCTTATGTCACTCGGTACTCCCCGACGCACTGGAGAGACTGCCTTTGAGCCCAGGTCTGTTCCTCTTATTTCTGGATTAACCTTGGGTGTGGTACTGTATGAAATACTTTAAAATAGTCCGAGATGAAACAATCTTATCAACACTGTCTTTTTTTGTTTTATCTCTGTGACTGCCATAACACTCCAGTAAATGTGTAAGACAAGATTTTCCATCCATTTCTTCAAGTACTCCAACATACTTTTCTTTACCATCTTTTCCGGAACGTCTGACAGTATGCTAGTTACAAATATTGGCTTTGTAGTTCAGTGACTCTGTTCCCTCTTTTTTCATAACTCGCCCACATTTGGCCTTTTTTTTCAAATTTTCTTATATTTGTCTGACTAGAGACACGAATTGTTTACCTTCGTTACTGGGTACATACTACATACCGACCCTGGGGAAGTTCTTGTTGCTACTTTACACTATCACATAAGCGAGGATGGGGCTTATTGCCAACCAGGAAAGCACGGAGAAGTTGCTCTGTCTCTATTAACATAACCTCCCACATAAACATCTTAAACAATAACCTTTTGGGGACTTATAATTTCTGAGCATTGTCTTGCATCTGCAGCCTATGTGCACTGAGATCCTTGGCGGTCTATACAATTTGATAGAGATGACTTGGGTTTGGCAGTATTGTTAAATGTTAACTCCCTCGTTTTACTACACTGCTGACTGTTCATTTGGGAACAAGGATAGTTCAAACACTCACAGTCCATACATTGCCTTCTGTGGACTTTATCTCTGAGGTTGTCTGGTGTGGACTCAGTCTAAGGAAGAGGTTTGCTTTTGCATACTAAGTAGCGAGTAAATTTTTTGTGTTTTCTCAGCTCGTGGACTTAGCTAATGACAGGACTCAATGTACTTCTGATTGTACTGTGTGCGTTAAGTTTTGACTAGATAGTATCCACACACACACACACACACACACACACACACACTGTGTCATGTGTATTTATGGTAGTTAACGAGTGAGTTATACACGTTGTTACTTGTTTAAAACATAAGAGTTTCGTGTGATAAACTTTGACTATCAAACCATACCATGGATGGGGTTAGAACCCGCGATCAGAGAGTCATAAAACTCCAGACCGACGCGTTAGACTATCATTTAATGTAAGGGTTAACAAACTTACCATCAGGTATTCAGTTATTTTTATGCTGAGACTATTTCTCACGCAGATTGTAAATATATTTGTGCAAGAAGTTTTTATTCAGTAAAGTGAGGTGTATATTACACTTCTTGCTTTGCCACTACCTGGACTGGTGACATTTTCAGTATATAACCGTGAGATGTTAGCCTACAACACGACGTGATAGCCTACAACACGACATGATAGCCTACAACACGACGTGATAGCCTACAACACGACGTGATAGCCTACAACACGACGTGATAGCCTACAACACGACGTGATAGCCTACAACACGACCTACTGTGGAGGCATAAGCAAGCATCTCTCACACATCCCTACATGATTTTGAAAAATTTCGAGAGTCTACTCCCGGAGCCCGGCCATGGGCCATCGTAACAGGATCTTCCCTACACAATATCCCCCATTTATCTGCCACTTAAACAGCTTACTTCTGCACACTTTTTAAACCCATGAGACTATCTCGCCTGAATCTTCCTTTTTTCAACATCCAGTAAGAGGTTCGTCACTTCTTCAGTTACATCAACACCCTTAAACTCACTTCTCATTTTGTGTTAAAAATACAAGACCTGACACATATCTCCCTTCACACTACTGATTTTCTTGTCATCCTATCATAATTAATATGTTGGTTATAAGTGACCATATTTTTAAAAGGGGTGGACCAGTAAGCCAGCGGAAGGCCTCGGTCAGATGACCAAAAGCTTCAACGGTGTGTTGTCATCATCTAAGACCCGCGTCAGGAAACACTTGTCCTGTTTCCTGACAAACCTTACCATTCTAAATTCTGTGTTCTCTCCTACTTCCTCTTCAAGGTTCCCTTTTCCCTGTCTCCTCACAATCGTTTATCCACTTCTGGCTCTGGTGGCCTGGTGGTTAACGCTCTCGCTTCACACGGTGAGGGCCTGGGTTCGATTCCCAGCCAGAGTAGAAACATTGGACGTGTTTCTTTCCACCTGTTGTCTATGTTCCCCATCAGTAAAATGGGTACCTGGGTGTTAGTCGACTGGTGTGGGTCGCATCCTGGGACACTGACCTAAGGAGGCCTGGTCACAGACCGGGCCGCGGGGGCGTTGACCCCCGGAACTCTCTCCAGATAAACTCCAGATACACAAATAACCCGCACATGGGAGACCGAAGCTCATGACGACGTTTCGGTCCGACTTGGACCATTAAACGTCGTCATAAGTTTGTCTCCCATACCTGGAGTATACCTAGAGAGAGTTTCAGGGGGGTCAACGCCCCCGCTGCCCGGTCTTTATATATTCTTTCTTCTTTCAGTTCCGGCTTGTTTGATCCTCTGATCAACCCCTTCACTACAGTCCTTACATTAACTTGCTTCCTTTAGCCTGGTGGCTAAAGTCCTCGCTTTACACGGTGAGAGTCAGGGTTCGATTCCAGGAGAGGGTGGAAACATCGGACGTGTTTCCTTACACCGGTTGTCAATGTTCCCCATTAGTAAAATGGGGACCTGGGTGTTAGTGGACTGGTGTGGGTCGCATCCTGGGTGTTAGTGGACTGGTGTGGGTCGCATCCTGGGTGTTAGTGGACTGGTGTGGGTCGCATCCTGGGTGTTAGTGGACTGGTGTGGGTCGCATCCTGGGTGTTAGTGGACTGGTGTGGGTCGCATCCTGGGTGTTAGTGGACTGGTGTGGGTCGCATCCTGGGTGTTAGTGGACTGGTGTGGGTCGCATCCTGGGTGTTAGTGGACTGGTGTGGGTCGCATCCTGGGTGTTAGTGGACTGGTGTGGGTCGCATCCTGGGTGTTAGTGGACTGGTGTGGGTCGCATCCTGGGTGTTAGTGGACTGGTGTGGGTCGCATCCTGGGTGTTAGTGGACTGGTGTGGGTCGCATCCTGGGTGTTAGTGGACTGGTGTGGGTCGCATCCTGGGTGTTAGTGGACTGGTGTGGGTCGCATCCTGGGTGTTAGTGGACTGGTGTGGGTCGCATCCTGGGTGTTAGTGGACTGGTGTGGGTCACATCCTGGGTGTTAGTGGACTGGTGTGGGTCGCATCCTGGGTGTTAGTGGACTGGTGTGGGTCGCATCCTGGGTGTTAGTGGACTGGTGTGGGTCGCATCCTGGGTGTTAGTGGACTGGTGTGGGTCACATCCTGGGTGTTAGTGGACTGGTGTGGGTCGCATCCTGGGTGTTAGTGGACTGGTGTGGGTCGCATCCTGGGTGTTAGTGGACTGGTGTGGGTCACATCCTGGGTGTTAGTGGACTGGTGTGGGTCGCATCCTGGGTGTTAGTGGACTGGTGTGGGTCGCATCCTGGGTGTTAGTGGACTGGTGTGGGTCACATCCTGGGTGTTAGTGGACTGGTGTGGGTCGCATCCTGGGTGTTAGTGGACTGGTGTGGGTCGCATCCTGGGTGTTAGTGGACTGGTGTGGGTCACATCCTGGGTGTTAGTGGACTGGTGTGGGTCGCATCCTGGGTGTTAGTGGACTGGTGTGGGTCGCATCCTGGGTGTTAGTGGACTGGTGTGGGTCGCATCCTGGGTGTTAGTGGACTGGTGTGGGTCGCATCCTGGGTGTTAGTGGACTGGTGTGGGTCGCATCCTGGGTGTTAGTGGACTGGTGTGGGTCGCATCCTGGGTGTTAGTGGACTGGTGTGGGTCACATCCTGGGTGTTAGTGGACTGGTGTGGGTCGCATCCTGGGTGTTAGTGGACTGGTGTGGGTCGCATCCTGGGTGTTAGTGGACTGGTGTGGGTCACATCCTGGGTGTTAGTGGACTGGTGTGGGTCACATCCTGGGTGTTAGTGGACTGGTGTGGGTCACATCCTGGGTGTTAGTGGACTGGTGTGGGTCACATCCTGGGTGTTAGTGGACTGGTGTGGGTCACATCCTGGGTGTTAGTGGACTGGTGTGGGTCACATCCTGGGTGTTAGTGGACTGGTGTGGGTCGCATCCTGGGTGTTAGTGGACTGGTGTGGGTCACATCCTGGGTGTTAGTGGACTGGTGTGGGTCACATCCTGGGTGTTAGTGGACTGGTGTGGGTCACATCCTGGGTGTTAGTGGACTGGTGTTGGTCGCATCCTGGGTGTTAGTGGACTGGTGTGGGTCGCATCCTGGGTGTTAGTGGACTGGTGTGGGTCGCATCCTGGGTGTTAGTGGACTGGTGTGGGTCGCATCCTGGGTGTTAGTGGACTGGTGTGGGTTGCATCCTGGGTGTTAGTGGACTGGTGTGGGTCGCATCCTGGGTGTTAGTGGACTGGTGTGGGTCGCATCCTGGGTGTTAGTGGACTGGTGTGGGTCGCATCCTGGGTGTTAGTGGACTGGTGTGGGTCACATCCTGGGTGTTAGTGGACTGGTGTGGGTCGCATCCTGGGTGTTAGTGGACTGGTGTGGGTCGCATCCTGGGTGTTAGTGGACTGGTGTGGGTCACATCCTGGGTGTTAGTGGACTGGTGTGGGTCACATCCTGGGTGTTAGTGGACTGGTGTGGGTCGCATCCTGGGTGTTAGTGGACTGGTGTGGGTCGCATCCTGGGTGTTAGTGGACTGGTGTGGGTCGCATCCTGGGTGTTAGTGGACTGGTGTGGGTCACATCCTGGGTGTTAGTGGACTGGTGTGGGTCACATCCTGGGTGTTAGTGGACTGGTGTGGGTCACATCCTGGGTGTTAGTGGACTGGTGTGGGTCGCATCCTGGGTGTTAGTGGACTGGTGTGGGTCGCATCCTGGGTGTTAGTGGACTGGTGTGGGTCGCATCCTGGGTGTTAGTGGACTGGTGTTGGTCGCATCCTGGAGCAAAACTGACCTAATTTACGGGAAATGCTCATACATGTACTTACAGAAATAAATATTATTATTATTATTATTATAATTATTATTATATCGTTGTCTTCCACTCATTCTCTTATACTCCTGGTCACTCTACATTAATAATTCCATTACTGTTACCTAGTTTACCTTCTTCTTCCTCTCAACAACTCTTGCTAAAGCAAGAGTTGTAAACAAAGGCTGCCATTATTCTCTCGTCTTTTTCTAACATTTTCCAACACTAAATTTTCTACCTACCTGTGTTATAAATATTAATTCCTCAAGTTTGTACTGTTCGTTAACCATTAGTGTCAATACCCTTCCATTACTCTCTCTCTCTCTCTCTCTCTCTCTCTCTCTTGGCGTCCTCTCTTTTAAAGACGTTAGTCTGCTTCGTTTAGTCTCGCCTCGTAATGTAAACTCCTCAGCTCTAATAAGCGTTTAATTTCAAATCTTTTGACTTTCTCAAGGCATTCTCATAGGTTCTCCAGCCTCGGGCGAGTTTATTTCTGGACATATTTATTCCCAGATCTACTCTTGTCCTGGGTTATATTCTGTCTGTGTCTGTGCGTGTCTCTCTCTGTCTGTGTCTTTGTTTTGTGTCTGTGACTGTGTGTCTGTGTATATATGTGTGTGTGTGTGTATACTCACCTAATTGTGGTTGCAGGGGTCGAGTCACAGCTCCTGGCCCCGCTTCTTCACTGCTTGCCACTAGGTAACTCTTCCCGCTCCGTGAGTTTTATTATACATCTTCTTAAAGCTATGTATGGATCCTGCCTCCACTACATCACTTCCCAGACTATTCCACTTTCTGACAACTCTGTGACTGAACAAATACTTCCTAACATCCCTGTGATACATCTGAGTCTTCAAATTCCAATTGTGACCCCTTGTTGCTGTGTCCCATCTCTGGAACATCCTGTCTCTGTCCACCTTGTCGATTCTTCTCAGTATTTTATATGTCGTTATCATATATCCCTTATCTGTCCTGTCCTCCAGTGTCGTCAGGACGATTTCCCTTAACATCTCCTCGTAGGACATACCCCTTAGCTCCGGGACCTGTCTTCTTGCAAACCTTTGCACTTTCTCTAGTTTCTTTACATGCTTGGCTAGCTGTGGGTTCCAAACTGGTGCTGCATACTCCAATATGGGTCTAACGTACACGGTGTACAGGGTCCTGAACGATTACTTATTGAGATGTCGGAATGTTATTCTTGGGTTTGCTAGGCGCCCATATGCTGCAGCAGTTATTTGACTGATGTGCGCTTCAGATGTGCCTGGTGTTATACTCGCCACAAGATCCTTTTCCTTCAGTGAGGTTTGTAGTCTCTAGCCCCCTAGACTGTACTACGTCTGTGGTCTTTGCCCTTCCCTAACGTTCATGGCTTTGCACTTGGTGGGGTTGAACTCCAGGAGCCAGTTTCTGGACGAAGCCTGCAGCCTGTCCAAATTCCTTTGTAGTTCTGCCTGGTCTTGTGTGTGTGTGTGTGTGTGTGTGTGTGTGTGTGTGTGTGTGTGTGTGTGTGTGTGTGTGTGTGTGTGTGTGTGTGTGTGTGTGTGTGTGTCAGTTCTAGTAACTACATCTGTGTGGTAGACAGCAACAGCCAGAAGGCTGCTGGCACTAGTGCTTGTGTGGTAGACAGCAACAGCCAGAAGGCTGCTGGCACTAGTGCTTGTGTGGTAGACAGCAACAGCCAGAAGGCTGCTGGCACTAGTGCTTGTGTGGTAGACAGCAACAGCCAGAAGGCTGCTGGCACTAGTGCTTGTGTGGTAGACAGCAACAGCCAGAAGGCTGCTGGCACTAGTGCTTGTGTGGTAGACAGCAACAGCCAGAAGGCTGCTGGCACTAGTGCTTGTGTGGTAGACAGCAACAGCCAGAAGGCTGCTGGCACTAGTGCTTGTGTGGTAGACAGCAACAGCCAGAAGGCTGCTGGCACTAGTGCTTGTGTGGTAGACAGCAACAGCCAGAAGGCTGCTGGCACTAGTGCTTGTGTGGTAGACAGCAACAGCCAGAAGGCTGCTGGCACTAGTGCTTATGTGGTAGACAGCAACAGCCAGAAGGCTGCTGGCACTAGTGCTTATGTGGTAGACAGCAACAGCCAGAAGGCTGCTGGCACTAGTGCTTGTGTGATAGACAGCAACAGCCAGAAGGCTGCTGGCACTAGTGCTTATGTGGTAGACAGCAACAGCCGAAAGGCTGCTGGCACTAGTGCTTATGTGGTAGACAGCAACAGCCAGAAGGCTGCTGGCACTAGTGCTTATGTGGTAGACAGCAACAGCCAGAAGGCTGCTGGCACTAGTGCTTGTATGATAGACAGCAACAGCCAGAAGGCTACTGGCACTAAGGGTCACAAGGAGTTCAGAAGAGGATCAGAGAGGCTTGTCTGACGGCCCTCCACTCACCCCACTCTCTCACTCACCCCAAACACATCATTTCACTGACCACTTCATCCCACTCACCCTACAGTCCTACTCACCCCACCATCCTACTCACCATAGGTACCCGAAGGATGCCTGAAAGATGTTTTAGGTCTGCGCCCTTGACCAGGTCTCCTGGTGGATTAAAGCCTGATTAATCATGCTGTTACTGCTGGCCGCACGCAATTCAAAGCAGGCACCACAGCCCGACTAATCAGGAACTGATTTGGGAACCTTGTCAGGTTACCTCTTGCAGACAGCTAGAGATCTGTTGGTAAATTTTCCTTATGCGTGGAGTGTCTTAGAAGTGTGTCTTCCGGTGTGCAGATCTGAGACAAGTCCCAAGGAGGCTGTGGCATGTGCGATGGACTGCGTGCGGCCAGCAGTTCTCCAAGAGGCCTCTTGAGCCTCGAAGAGACCGGGTCTGGGACCGGGCTGTGGGAACACTGACCCCCCCCCCCGAAGCGTCCTTCAGGTATCCTTCCCTATCTATTTCATGTACGTTCGAAGGTATACAGTTGAAGGGACGTCAAATGCTCCAAGTAGTTTAGGTGTCTGAATGTGGAGTATACCGACAGTGAAAGTTCTGTGTACGTTTTCCAGCTCAGCAGTATGGCCTGGAAGGTGGTCGTCAGTATGCAGCAGTCTGGCCTGGAAGGTGGTCGTCAGTATGCAGCAGTCTGGCCTGGAAGGTGGTCGTCAGTATGCAGCAGTCTGGCCTGGAAGGTGGTCGTCAGTATGCAGCAGTCTGGCCTGGAAGGTGGTCGTCAGTATGCAGCAGTCTGGCCTGGAAGGTGGTCGTCAGTATGCAGCAGTCTGGCCTGGAAGGTGGTCGTCAGTATGCAGCAGTCTGGCCTGGAAGGTGGTCGTCAGTATGCAGCAGTATTCCAGCCTGGAGAAAACAAGTGATTTGAAGAATATCATCATTAGCTCAGCAACTTTTGTCTTGAAAATTCTAGTTATCCAACTTAACATTTCCCATGTTGTGATCCTTGAATGTGAGATCCTCTCACATCACTCACAAGTCTCACACATGAGATTTTCACTCTATGGAAATATTTGAGCTTGTCCTGCACTCAGTTATAGTCTTTATTTAATCTAAACCTGACCAACTGAACCGTGTCTTCGTCAGGCATCATATTGTTGTCTGAGAATTAATTTACATCTGCTGGAGGATTTACCGTGTCCTCGTAAACATCACTCTTAGAGATTGTGGTGTCATCAGCAAAGAATGTTACGGTTTTCTCCCAGGATTATTCGTAAGACAAGTATTTGGGATTTCTTCTAATTTCATTTATGGGTCTTTGCTCCCTCTGTCACTTCTGGACTCAGTATGATACAGTCAGTTTGTTCTCGATGTTGCCTATTTCTCTAACCAGAGATTCCTTTCTTGTTCCACAGACTCTGCTAGTATCCAGAAAATCTGATATCCGTTGTCTTCGCCAGTAGATGGAGCGTGTGTCTTCATTTTGCATTTTCTTCTTTGTCATAGAGATCAGTGTCTGGTGCATACTTGGAGGCCTAATGATCTCAGTCTCCCGAAGAATTGGTTACAACCACGGTGCTCACAGTCTTCCCAGCCTATCTGAAGTTCATGATTTAGTTGGCTCCGGTTTCTGTATTTCTTTCCAAAACTGAATGTGTCGAATTTACCCTAATGTTTCTCTGTCCTAGACCACTGTGTACGGAGGTCTGAACCATGATCACTGTATGTTGTGGTCTGAGATTGTAATCTTTAACACCCTCTATGTCCCAGACTAGGTCCAAATTGTTCGTAAATATAAGGTCTAGTCTGGTGGGTTCAGCAGTCTGGTGGCTTAAGGTAAATTTATTACAGAAGTTTAATATTGTGTTTTGAGGACTGCTTCTCCAAGCTAGCTCTAGGGACTCTCTCTGCATTTACTGCTCTTGCTAAAGTCTTCTATTTTAGGCGTCTCAAACTGAGACCTCAAGCAACAAGATACCAGGGGCCGGATTTGATAGGTTATCAAGTCAATGCTCAATCTCCGATATCCGGTGGTTTATATAAAAGCACAACAACTAGGTTCGGGTTTTAGAGTCTGTTAAAACTTTGTTTATATCATTAGTGACGTTCAGTAGCAGTGTACATAACGACTCTAACATACAGTTCGACCCCATCCCCCCGTGCTGCCTCTTTCACCGGTCGCATGTAAATAACATATACTCTAGAATCCACATTTCAATATCAAAATACGCGAATCTCTGTGAATGCTTAAAACACTGCATTTCACTCCTTCAGATGACCAATGATAACAAATAGCAAAAAAAGGCACAAATATAAACAGTATCTTAGTGTTCCTCCTTGGTTTGAGACTTTTACAAAGACAGAAGATGATACATTGATAGTTGCTGTGCTGGAGGCTTGTTGGCTGGCCTCAGTATCTGCGGCTGTGACGAGTCTAACACTGGTTTTGATTGCAGTCCAGTCTGGCTCCTAAGTGGTGATATATTCTCAACATTTCTTGCCATTTTTTCTGCTGCCTGGCACCAAAAAATCCCTGATGAAGGTTACTCTAGCAACACCATTTGAACTGGTTTAGGGAATCACTGCCACTATGACCCGGTACCAGACCTTCCATGGATCAACCAGGACGCTGGTGCTAAACGCAAGAAGTTCAGATTACGTTCAGTTGTCTTCGATGGGAATTTATCCAGTTCCCAATGAAGACAAATACAGGTCTCTTGGTAATTTCCCTTATGTTCACGGTGTTCTCCCCTAGTATTCTCACTGCACTCTTGGTGTTCACTGGAGGTATTTTACACTGTACACTGAGTGCCTGGCTGTCATAGGGACATTTGCGTGTGTAGTTAGGACCAACCCCAACAGAATTTCCCAAATGTAAATTATAACGCATCTTTCTCGCCTACGTTACAAGGAGTACAGATCGAGAGCCTTCAAATATTCGCAATATTGTAGTCGCTTGACTGGATTTATGTGAGCAGTTAAGGTTATCTGTACGTCTTCCAGATCTGCAAATTTCACTTGCTTAAAAGAAGCTTATAGACCACAAAACTATTCCAGCCTAGAGAACAAGTTAGTTAATCCAACTCTAATTCAAGCTATTAGCAAAAGATAGTAAAACTATTGCTAGTAACAAATATTAGAAGTATTACTAGCAACAAAGATTGATGGTTCCTACGGTGACCTACATCACTAAGTCATAAACTCCAACAGTTAAGCTTCTTTAGTTAGACAAGAAGGAAGCTTAGTATCAAGCTGGTCTCCAGAGGTATACCAAGCTGAGTGTCAAGCTGGACTCCAGAGGTATACCAAGCTGAGTATCAAGCTGGTCTCCAGAGGTATACCAAGCTGGTCTCCAGAGGTATACCAAGCTTCGTATCAAGCTGGTCTCCAGAGGTATACCAAGATGAGTATCAAGCTGGTCTCCAGAGGTATACCAAGCTGAGTATCAAGCTGGTCTCCAGAGGTATACCAAGCTGAGTATCAAGCTGGTCTCCAGAGGTATACCAAGCTGAGTATCAAGCTGGTCTCCAGAGGTATACCAAGCTGAGTATCAAGCTGGTCTCCAGAGGTATACCAAGCTGAGTATCAAGCTGGTCTCCAGAGGTATACCAAGCTGAGTATCAAGCTGGTCTCCAGAGGTATACCAAGCTGAGTATCAAGCTGGTCTCCAGAGGTATACCAAGCTGAGTATCAAGCTGGTCTCCAGAGGTATACCAAGCTGAGTATCAAGCTGGCCTCCAGAGGTATACCAAGCTGAGTATCAAGCTGGCCTCCAGAGGTATACCAAGCTGAGTATCAAGCTGGCCTCCAGAGGTATACCAAGCTGAGTATCAAGCTGGTCTCCAGAGGTATACCAAGCTGAGTATCAAGCTGGTCTCCAGAGGTATACCAAGCTGAGTATCAAGCTGGTCTCCAGAGGTATACCAAGCTGAGTATCAAGCTGGTCTCCAGAGGTATACCAAGCTGAGTATCAAGCTGGTCTCCAGAGGTATACCAAGCTTAGTATCAAGCTGGTCTCCAGAGGTATACCAAGCTTAGTATCAAGCTGGTCTCCAGAGGTATACCAAGCTTAGTATCAAGCTGGTCTCCAGAGGTATACCAAGCTTAGTATCAAGCTGGTCTCCAGAGGTATACCAAGCTTAGTATCAAGCTGGTCTCCAGAGGTATACCAAGCTTAGTATCAAGCTGGTCTCCAGAGGTATACCAAGCTGAGTATCAAGCTGGTCTCCAGAGGTATACCAAGCTGAGTATCAAGCTGGTCTCCAGAGGTATACCAAGCTGAGTATCAAGCTGGTCTCCAGAGGTATACCAAGCTGAGTATCAAGCTGGTCTCCAGAGGTATACCAAGCTGAGTATCAAGCTGGTCTCCAGAGGTATACCAAGCTGAGTATCAAGCTGGTCTCCAGAGGTATACCAAGCTGAGTATCAAGCTGGTCTCCAGAGGTATACCAAGCTATCAAGCTGGTCTCCAGAGGTATACCAAGCTATCAAGCTGGTCTCCAGAGGTATACCAAGCTTAGTATCAAGCTGGTCTCCAGAGGCATACCAAGCTGAGTATCAAGCTGGTCTCCAGAGGCATACCAAGCTGAGTATCAAGCTGGTCTCCAGAGGTATAGCAAGCTTAGTATCAAGCTGGTCTCCAAAGGTATACCAAGCTGAGTATCAAGCTGGTCTCCAGAGGCATACCAAGCTGAGTATCAAGCTGGTCTCCAGAGGCATACCAAGCTGAGTATCAAGCTGGTCTCCAGAGGCATACCAAGCTGAGTATCAAGCTGGTCTCCAGAGGCATACCAAGCTGGTCTCCAGAGGCATACCAAGCTGGTCTCCAGAGGCATACCAAGCTGGTCTCCAGAGGCATACCAAACTGAGTATCAAGCTGGTCTCCAGAGGTATATCAAGCTTAGTATCAAGCTGGTCTCCAGAGGTATACCAAGCTTAGTATCAAGCTGGTCTCCAGAGGTATACCAAGCTTAGTATCAAGCTGGTCTCCAGAGGTATACCAAGCTTAGTATCAAGCTGGTCTCCAGAGGTATACCAAGCTTAGTATCAAGCTGGTCTCCAGAGGTATACCAAGCTTAGTATCAAGCTGGTCTCCAGAGGTATACCAAGCTTAGTATCAAGCTGGTCTCCAGAGGTATACCAAGCTTAGTATCAAGCTGGTCTCCAGAGGTATACCAAGCTTAGTATCAAGCTGGTCTCCAGAGGTATACCAAGCTTAGTATCAAGCTGGTCTCCAGAGGTATACCAAGCTTAGTATCAAGCTGGTCTCCAGAGGTATACCAAGCTTAGTATCAAGCTGGTCTCCAGAGGTATACCAAGCTTAGTATCAAGCTGGTCTCCAGAGGTATACCAAGCTGAGTATCAAGCTGGTCTCCAGAGGTATACCAAGCTGGTCTCCAGAGGTATACCAAGCTATCAAGCTGGTCTCCAGAGGTATACCAAGCTTAGTATCAAGCTGGTCTCCAGAGGCATACCAAGCTGAGTATCAAGCTGGTCTCCAGAGGTATAGCAAGCTTAGTATTAAGCTGGTCTCCAGAGGTATACCAAGCTGAGTATCAAGCTGGTCTCCAGAGGCATACCAAGCTGAGTATCAAGCTGGTCTCCAGAGGCATACCAAGCTGAGTATCAAGCTGGTCTCCAGAGGCATACCAAGCTGAGTATCAAGCTGGTCTCCAGAGGCATACCAAGCTGAGTATCAAGCTAGTCTCCAGAGGCATACCAAGCTGAGTATCAAGCTAGTCTCCAGAGGCATACCAAGCTTAGTATCAAGCTGGTCTCCAGAGGCATACCAAGCTTAGTATCAAGCTGGTCTCCAGAGGCATACCAAGCTGAGTATTAAGCTGGTTTCCAGAGGCATACCAAGCTGAGTATCAAGCTGGTCTCCAGAGGTATACCAAGATGAGTATCAAGCTGGTCTCCAGAGGTATACCAAGATGAGTATCAAGCTGGTCTCCAGAGGTATACCAAGCTGAGTATCAAGCTGGTCTCCAGAGGTATACCAAGATGAGTATCAAGCTTGTTTCCAGAGGCATACCAAGCTGAGTATCAAGCTGGTCTCCAGAGGTATACCAAGATGAGTATCAAGCTGGTCTCCAGAGGTGTATCAAGCTGGTCTCCAGAGGTATACCAAGCTGAGTATCAAGCTGGTCTCCAGAGGTATACCAAGATGAGTATCAAGCTGGTCTCCAGAGGTATACCAAGATGAGTATCAAGCTGGTCTCCAGAGGTATACCAAGCTGAGTATCAAGCTGGTCTCCAGAGGTATACTAAGCTGAGTATCAGCTGCATACTACAAGCGCAGTGTTGTATACTGAACAAGATCACACCAGGGGGCGCTTCAGAGACCACTGAACCAGGCGGGAGGTTCAGAGATCACTGAACCAGGGGGCGGTTCAGAGATTACAGAACCAGGGGGCGGTTCAGAGATTACAGAACCAGGGGGCGGTTCAGAGACCACTGAACCAGGCGGGAGGTTCAGAGACCACTGAACCAGGCGGGAGGTTCAGAGACCACTGAACCAGGCGGGAGGTTCAGAGACCACTGAACCAGGCGGGAGGTTCAGAGACTACTGAACCAGGCGGGAGGTTCAGAGACTACTGAACCAGGCGGGAGGTTCAGAGACCACTGAACCAGGCGGGAGGTTCAGAGACCACTGAACCAGGGGAGAGGTTCAGAGATCACTGAACCAGGGGAGAGGTTCAGAGATCACTGAACCAGGGGAGAGGTTCAGAGATCACTGAACCAGGGGAGGTTCGGAGATCACTGAACCAGGGGAGAGGTTCAGAGATCACTGAACCAGGGGAGAGGTTCAGAGATCACTGAACCAGGGGAGAGGTTCAGAGATCACTGAACCAGGGGAGAGGTTCAGAGATCACTGAACCAGGGGAGAGGTTCGGAGATCACTGAACCAGGGGAGAGGTTCAGAGATCACTGAACCAGGGGAGAGGTTCGGAGATCACTGAACCAGGGGAGAGGTTCAGAGATCACTGAACCGGAGGGGGAGGTTCAGAGATCACTGAACCACGGGAGGTTCGGAGATCACTGAACCAGGGGAGGTTCAGAGATCACTGAACCAGGGGAGAGGTTCAGAGATCACTGAACCAGGGGAGGTTCAGAGATCAATGAACCGGAGGGGGAGGTTCAGAGATCACTGAACCACGGGAGGTTCGGAGATCACAGAACCAGGGGAGGCTCAGAGATCAATGAACCGGAGGGGGAGGTTCAGAGATCAATGAAACAGGGGGAGGTTCAGAGATCACAGAACCAGGGGAGGTTCAGAGATCACAAAACCAGGGGGAGGTTCAGACATCGCAGAACCAGGGGAGGTTCAGAGATCACAGAACCAGGGGAGGTTCAGAGATCACAGAACCAGGGGAGGTTCAGAGATCACAGAACCAGGGGAGGTTCATAGATCACAGAACCAGGGGAGGTTCAGAGATCACAGAACCAGGGGAGGTTCAGAGATCACAGAACCAGGGGAGGTTCAGAGATCACAGAACCAGGGGAGGTTCAGAGATCAATGAACCGGAGGGGGAGGTTCAGAGATCAATGAAACAGGGGGAGGTTCAGAGATCACAGAACCAGGATAGGTTCAGAGGTCAATGAACCAGGGGGAGGTTCAGAAATCACAGAACAAGGGGGAGGTTCAGAGATCAATGAACCAGTGGAAGGTTCAGATACAGAACCAGGGGAGGTCCCAAGATCACAGAACCAAGGGGGAGGTTCACTTCATAAAGTCAATCACAGTGAAAATTCTCTCTCTTTCTCTCATGCAACTTCCAAAACACTAGAGTAATGCAATGTTACGTGAGGAGCAGCAGCATTAACACAGCCAGTGACAGCAACAGTCACTACAGACAGCAACAGTCACTACAGACAGCAACAGTCACTACAGACAGCAACAGTCACTACAGACAGCAAGTCACTACAGACAGCAACAATCACTACAGACAGCAACAATCACTACAGACAGCAACAATCACTACAGACAGCAACAATAACTACAGACAGCAACAATCACTACAGACAGCAACAATCACTACAGATAGCAACAATCACTACAGACAGCAACAATCACTACAGACAGCAACAATCACTACAGACAGCAACAATCACTACAGACAGCAACAATCACTACAGACAGCAACAATCACTGCAGACAGCAACAATCACTACAGACAGCAACAATCACTACAGACAGCAACAATCACTACAGACAGCAACAATCACTACAGACAGCAGCAAACAACACAGACAGCAACAATCACTACAGACAGCAACAATCACTACAGAGAGCAACAAACAATATAGACAGCAACAAACACTACAGACAGCAACAATCACTACAGACAGCAACAATCACTACAGACAGCAACAATCACTACAGACAGCAGCAAACAACACAGACAGCAACAATCACTACAGACAGCAACAATCACTACAGACAGCAACAATCACTACAGATAGCAACAATCACTGCAGACAGCAACAATCACTACAGACAGCAACAATCACTACAGACAGCAACAATCACTACAGACAGCAGCAAACAACACAGACAGCAACAATCACTACAGACAGCAACAATCACTACAGACAGCAACAATCACTACAGACAGCAACAATCACTACAGACAGCAGCAAACAACACAGACAGCAACAATCACTACAGACAGCAACAATCACTACAGACAGCAACAATCACTACAGACAGCAACAATCACTACAGACAGCAGCAAACAACACAGCAACAATCACTACAGACAGCAACAATCACTACAGACAGCAGCAAACAAGACAGACAGAAACAATCACTACAGACAGCAACAATCACTACAGACAGCAACAATCACTACAAATAGCAACAATCAATACAGACAGCATCACTACAGACAGCAACAATCACTGCAGACAGCATCACTACATATAGCAACAATCACTACAAACGGCAACAATCACTGCAGACAGCAACAATCACTACAAACAGCAACAATCACTACAGACAGAATCACTACAGACAGCAACAATCACTACAAATAGCAACAATCAATACAGACAGCATCAACAGACAGCAACAATACAGACAACAACAATCAATACAGACAGTAACGATCAACAGACAGCAACAATCAGTAGACAGAAACAATAAAAGCACCAGGAGAAATTAACAAAGGGAACAGAGATAATAATCAGACAGCAATAATCAAGAGAGATATTAACAATCAGGAACAACAACAATCAAGACAAAACGAATTACAAAGACAGCAAGAGAAACAATCATCACGAGCTGCAACAATCAACAGACAGCGTAGGCAACTTTCAAGACAACAGGAGCAACAGTTAAGGCAACAGGAGCAACAATCAACAGACAGCGTAGGCAACTTTCAAGACAACAGGAGCAACAGTTAAGGCAACAGGAGCAGCAATCAACAGACAGCGTAGGCAACTTTCAAGACAACAGGAGCAATAGTTAAGGCAACAGGAGCAACAATCAACAGACAGCGTAGGCAACTTTCAAAAGACAACAGGAGCAACAGTTAAGGCAACAGGAGCAACAATCAACAGCGTAGGCAACTTTCAAGACAACAGGAGCAATAGTTAAGGCAACAGGAGCAACAATCAACAGACAGCGTAGGCAACTTTCAAGACAACAGGAGCAATAGTTAAGGCAACAGGAGCAACAACCAACACACAGCGTAGGCAACTTTCAATACAACAGGAGCAACAGTTAAGACAACTGGAGCAGCAATCAACAGACAGCGTAGGCACCTTTCAAAAGACAACAGGAGCAACAGTTAAGACAACAGGAGCAACAATCAACAGACAGCAACAATTAATGTGCAACAGGAGAACCAATGAGGCAGTAATCAACAGAGACAGCAAGTGCAACAACAGAGACTGCAACAGTCAACGGAGAGAGCAGTAACAATCAAGAGAACAGAAGCAGGAACAACCAACAGTATCAGCAACATTTAACAGAAGCAACGGGAGTAACAGTGACAGCAACAAACCAAGAGAAGCAATAACAACACAACAGTACCAATCAACGGAGCAGGAGCAACAGTCTTAGCAATAATTAACAGATAAGAACAATCAACATAACAGAATCAACAGAGCAGCATCAACAATTAAGAAGAATCAATGCAACGGGAAACAAAGATGGAGTAACAGGAACAATCAAGAGGCAGCAGGTGCAGCAGCTGCAAGAGGCAGCAGGTGCAGCAGCTGCAAGAGGCAGCAGGTGCAGCAGCTGCAAGAGGCAGCAGGTGCAGCAGCTGCAAGAATAATTATCAGACGCAACAGCAGCTAATAGTCACAAACAGTAACAAAGGCAGCAGTAGCAATAGAGCCAGCAGTAACACCACTTAACAGAGCAGCAGTAACACCACTTAACAGAGCAGCAGTAACACCACTTAACAGAGGCAGCAGTAACACCACTTAACAGAACAGCAGTAACACCACTTAACAGAGGCAGCAGTAACACCACTTAACAGAGCAGCAGTAACACCACTTAACAGAGCAGCAGTAACACCACTTAACAGAACAGCAGTAACACCACTTAACAGAGCAGCAGTAACACCACTTAACAGAGCAGCAGTAACACCACTTAACAGAGCAGCAGTAACACCACTTAACAGAGCAGCAGTAACACCACTTAACAGAGGCAGCAGTAACACCACTTAACAGAGGCAGCAGTAACATCACTTAACAGAGGCAGCAGTAACACCACTTAACAGAGCAGCAGTAACACCACTTAACAGAGCAGCAGTAACACCACTTAACAGAGCAGCAGTAACACCACTTAACAGAGCAGCAGTAACACCACTTAACAGAGGCAGCAGTAACATCACTTAACAGAGGCAGCAGTAACATCACTTAACAGAGGCAGCAGTAACACCACTTAACAGAGGCAGCAGTAACATCACTTAACAGAGGCAGCAGTAACATCACTTAACAGAGGCAGCAGTAACATCACTTAACAGAGCAGCAGTAACACCACTTAACAGAGCAGCAGTAACACCACTTAACAGAGGCAGCAGTAACATCACTTAACAGAGGCAGCAGTAACATCACTTAACAGAGGCAGCAGTAACATCACTTAACAGAGGCAGCAGTAACACCACTTAACAGAGGCAGCAGTAACATCACTTAACAGAGGCAGCAGTAACACCACTTAACAGAGGCAGCAGTAACACCACTTAACAGAGCAGCAGTAACAACACTTAACAGAGGCAGCAGTAACATCACTTAACAGAGGCAGCAGTAACATCACTTAACAGAGGCACCAGTAATAGAGGCAGCAGAAGAAAAATGAACAGATTCAGCAGAGCAACAGAGGCAACAGGAGGAGGAATTAATAGAACCAAGGTGAGTATGCCATAGTGGTGAGTATGCCATAGTGGTGAGTATGCCATGGAGGTGAGTATGCCATGGTGGTGAGTATGCCATGGTGACATGGTGGTTGTTACGCGCCCCTACTTCACTCCATTATATACAAAAATAAAAGGCCTGGTTAAAATAAGTTCTGTAATAATATATCGCGAACCACTTTATTACTAGCTAGATAAAGCAGGTTCGACTATATATTATTATCGGGTACAGTATGAATCAAAAGTACTCTCATTGTATTATATTGTATATTATATCTTTCCCCATGATTATTATAACTATAATATTATATTATATTATTATTAGGTTAGGTATTACGAATGTGTAACCACTACTGTAGTGACCAATGGGTGGTTCTAGAATTGACGCCACGCGTCGCCTTCTGGCAGAGCTGAAGTCTGACTATGAAGTAGTTGAGTGAGTCAGTCAGCTCCTAGCTCTGACTCGGTACGGGTCTTCAACCCAAAGCTCCTAGCTTAAACTAAAACTTTATACAAAGTCTTGCCTTTGCCATTAGTCTGGTAATTCATGTCACTTATAAAATAACTATTTCGTTACCCTAGACCTTTCTAAAAGAGTAGATTATTAATTGAAATTATTTTATCATACTCTGTTAATGAGAATTTGAACTTAAGATTGGGTTTCTTGCTGTATAGTGTTTCATTTATAATTGCTTGTGGTTATTTTAATTCACTAACCAAATACCAATGAAGCTAAATGATTGGTAATAAAATAAAGCTAACAAAAAAAATGGAGTTATTTGTGCCCCTATTGTTACGGTGAAGATTAAGTCGTAACAAATGGGTTGTCTGTCCGGGAGCTACTTACCCTGAAGTACATATTTGTTTTGCATTAAAATTAAGCTCCCTTGCGAGAATTAAGAAAATGGATCCAGAAATTAAGTCATTATTAGATGAATTAACAGAGGCTACTCTTGACACTTTAAAATTACAGACGTGTTGGCAAATAGCTAGACAGTTAGATATACCTTATAATAGATACCATAGCGCAGAGACTCTTAGGTCCCTAATTAAGGATAGATTATTTCCGAAAACCCAAGCAATGCCAGAACTAGATTCGGAAGATAGTTTTATTTCTCAGTTTGAGGAAGTAGAAATCCCACGGACGGGAACTGCCTTAAATAATGAAGTTGAACCAGGGTTTACAAGGCCTTACTACTCAGTCCAGTCTCAAAGCTCTCCCCCGTTCATTTCCCCGGAGTATGTATCGGTGGTTGGAACGAACCCTCAGTCAAATGACGGGGATAATTTTAGGACTGGTGCTCGTCCCAAAATACTTCCGGAGAAGACGCCCGAATTCCCTTCGGTGTCATTACCTCTTGGGAATTTCACGTCCGAACAACTAGAGAGAATAGAACGCATATTACTATTACAAAACTCTCAAATCGAAGCTAGAAGACGTCTAAACGAGGAAGAATTTAGGCGTGAAAGGTTTCGTTTTGAAACAAAGCAGAAGGGAGTTCCGGAAGAAAGAGACGTGAAGAGCACGGTAACCGGGTTTGACTTGCATAAAGCAGCTCTAATGGTACCTAAGTTTAACGAAACAGACTTAGATGAATTCTTTGAAATTTTTGAGAATCAGGCACGTTCAATGGGCTGGCCCAAAGACAAATGGGCCACATTGCTGCACACGTCTCTATATGGAAAGGCGCAGTCTTGTGTCGCCTCCTTACCATATGAGTTTTATGTCCAGTACGACGTAGTAAAGAGAACTATTTTAGAAGCATATGACATGCTCCCTATTAGTTACCAAATAGCTTTTCGTTCCATGAAACGGCAAACAGGACAAACTTATTTAGATTTTGCCCGAGGGAAAGCAGTGGCGTTTGAACGTTGGTGTCGAGCTTCTCGGGTCACGACTTTAAAAGATCTATCACAATTAATGTTACTAGAAGATTTGTATGCAAATTTTCCAGAGGGAGTTCGCCAGTATCTTGTTGGCCATCCGCAAACGACGTTGTTAGAGACTGCCGCGCTGGCAGACAACTTCGAGATTTCCCAGAGGTTGGTACAATCTGAAAGCAGCCAGGTTATCAAACCAGCAACGAGACCCGAACCTGCGAAGCCTTTCGGTAAGCGACCTACCCAACCCGTTCACTCCCGTGTAACAAGTAAACCCGAAGTAAAACACCAAATTCAATCGAGCCCATCCTATAGACCAGATAGGTCATGGGAAAAAATTAAATGTTCGTACTGTTCGAAGCTGGGACATTTCAAATCACAATGCTTTAAGCGTGATAGGGACCAGGGAAGGAGTCCATCCTATAGATTGCCCACACAAATCATATCCTCTACGACTCATCCAAGGAAGTCCGAGCCAAGAGTAGACGCTCTGTCCCAAGGAAAAGGAACAGATCCTCCTAGTTGACTAAGCAGAATATGGGTATCATCGTCGAACTTGTCAAGAGCTATGAGTCCTTACTTTTCCAAAAGCAAAGTAGGAATTACCGATAGCCAGTTGTTGCAAGTAAATTCCTTTAGGGATACGGGGTCCTACTTAACATTATTAAGAGAAGGACTGTTATCATTCCCCGCCAGATCATATACGGGTTTCGACGCTCTGTTGGAAGCTTATGGTGGCTCCACTACGCGAGTACCCCTGTACAAGTTATATGTTGAAACTCCTATTTTTACAGGCTGGACGTCAATCGGAGTGTCTCCAACTAACTTCCCCATAAAAGACGTAGACCTATTGATTGGGAACGACTTAGCGGAAGAAGGAATATGGAAAGAGCCCATAGTTATGGAAAATCCAACCGAGGAAAATTACGTCATCGAAGCCCGACGAACGGAACCTACCCTCTTTCCTCTGAGCGTAGTAACCCGGGCGATGACCAAACAGTCGCGTTCTCAGTTGGTATCGGAGGAAGTCATGGACGACGTCGACGTAGGAGTAAGAGACATATTCAACGAAAGCTCGAGTGTAGAGCCAACAATCCACCCAGAACCGATACCAGTTCCTAAGTCGGTGGTTTCCGAAATAGATTTATTCTCGAAGGAGGATCTAGTAAGAGAACTCCAAATAGACCCCTCCTTAAGTGACCTCAGGAAGCTTGCTGTGTTGGGAGAAGAAGCCCTTAAAAGTGACAGCTCTTACTATTGGGAGAAGGACTTACTGAAAAAGAAACTAGGATCTCTTAAAAGTGATCATCTAGTGGTCTTGCCTACCCCGTTTAGAAATTTAGCATGTAAGTTTGCTCATGACAGTCCTCAAGGTGGACATCTGGGACAAAAGAAGACTTTTAGAAAAATTGCTAAGCACTTCACATGGCCAAAAATGAAGGAAGAAGTGGAACAGTATGTAAAAAGCTGTTCTGTGTGTCAACTAGTAGGCAAACCTGCACATAATCCACCACCTGCGCCGTTGAACCCTATACAAGTAACAGGCGAACCCTTTTCACGTCTGGTGATCGACTGTGTCGGCCCGCTACCCAAGACTCGGCAGGGCAACCAGTTCCTGTTCACTATCATAGACACCGTCACCAGGTACCCGGAAGCAGTTCCTCTCAGGAGGATTAATGCTCGCCTAATAGTGAGAGCACTGATTAAGTTCTTCTCTCACTTCGGATTTCCAAGAGAAGTTCAATCTGATCAAGGGTCGAATTTTACTTCAAAATTTTTCCGTGAAGCCTTGGCTCAGTTAGGAGTCAAGACGGTTTACGCGACGGCCTATCGACCCCAATCACAAGGCGTGGTGGAAAGGTTCCATCAAACTTTGAAGATTATGATGAGGTCCTATTGTTTACAGTATTCCAAAGATTGGGATGAAGGTATTCCACTACTCTTGTTTGCCCTAAGAGAAAGCGAACAAGACAACTTGAAGTTTTCGCCATTTGAGTTAATATATGGGCATCAAATTAGAGGACCAGTACAGGTTCTCAAAGAAGCTTGGACCGGGGAAGAAACGCCGACTTTTAGGAGCTCTCCTACCTTAATGAAAGAACGCCTGAGCCTAGCTAGAGAATTGGCCGCCGAAAACTTACGACAAGCACAAAGTAAGATGAAGGAGGAATACGATCGTCGAACTAAACTTCGTTCATTTGAACCAAAAGATCAAGTTCTGGTTCAACGATTTCATCAGGGACATGCTTTACAGCCCAAATTTGAAGGTCCTTTAGAAATCGTGAAGCGCCTAAGTGACGTGAACTACTTGGTAAGGACGCCGAAGAAGAGGAACTCACAACGGACGTATCACATTAACCAACTTAAACCCTATTCAGGAATCGTTTCACCAGTTTCTACTATAACTTCTCTGAACCAAGAACGGGTTCCAGTAAGTTCGGATGAAATGATAGGAATACCAGTTCTTCTGAACAATTCGACAGCCTTAAAGAATTTAAATTCTCTACTGATAAATCTGGAAGTGGACAAAGGACACGAAATAAAATCCCTGATTAAGGCAAATCTCCACCTATTCAATGACGTCCCAAAACCGTGTACGTTGGGTGTGCACGATGTTACTCTCAGAGAACCTACTCCAATCAAGCAATCTCCCTACAGAGTGAGTCCCAAGAAACAAGGTGAGCTAGAGGCAGAGGTGAACTTCTTACTCTCACACGGGTTGATAAAACCAAGTAACAGTCCTTGGGCATCCCCGTGCATTCTAGTCCCCAAACCAGATGGGACTTCCCGTATGTGCACGGATTTTAGAAAAGTCAATGCTGTAACAGTGCCTGATGGGTTTCCAATACCCAGAATTGACGACTTAATAGACAAGGTCTCGAGAGCTAAGTATATCAGTAAATTGGACTTGTTAAGAGGGTATTACCAAGTCCCGTTGTCACCAAGAGCTCAAGAGATATCGGCTTTTACGATACCTGGTGGCCTATACAAGTATTGCGTTATGCCCTTCGGCTTCTGTAACGCGGCCTCTACGTTCCAGCGTATTATGAACATACTTACGGGCGGATTGGACGGAGTAGAAGCTTACTTAGACGACTTAGTCGTATACAGCGACAGTTGGCCCCAACACCTTAGACAGCTTAAAGCCTTGTTTGACGCCTTAAGTAAACATAATTTTACAGTGAATTTGTCCAAGTGTGAGTTTGGCCAGACGAAAATTAAATACTTAGGATTTCGGATTGGACAAGGTGAAGTCGCTCCTTTGAACGCCAAAGTAAAGGCCCTCTTAGAATTTCCTACCCCTAAGGATAGGAAAAGCGTATCAAGATTTTTAGGAGTTGCCGGTTACTACCGTCGGTTCTGTCCGAATTTTGCACAGGTAGCTTTTCCCCTAACTGAATTAACAAGTCCAAAAACAAAGTTTTCATGGACTCAGGACTGTGAAATTGCTTTTAATCGTTTAAAAAGATTACTATCCTCTTCCCCAGTATTGCTAAGTCCTGATTTTAATAAACCATTCCACTTACAAATAGATGCCAGTGCGTATGCTTTGGGAGCCGCATTGTTACAGAAGGCTCCAAATTCTGACCTATTACAACCTGTTTCTTATTTTTCTTCTAAGTTAAAGAAACACCAGATTAATTATTCAACTATAGAAAAAGAAGCCTTAGCTCTCGTTGTATGCCTAGAGAATTTTGATGTATATTTAGGATCTTCTACCCATCAGATATCGGTGTACTCCGATCACAATCCTTTGACCTTCATAAATTCTATGAAATCGAAGAATGTCAGAATACTTCGTTGGGCTTTGAGAATTCAACCCTTCTCTATTACCATTTCCCATATAAAAGGAAAACATAATCTCATTGCTGATGCCCTCTCTAGGCCTTGAAATTTTATTAATATACATTTATTTTTAACAGTATGAGTCGGTACTTTTATGACCATCTATGTTGTGGAGAAAGCTGGAGATGATGTAGGACTGCTGTCTATGTTACAACCTCTGCTACTATGACAGATGCTACCCACCACAGAGAGTACAAGTCAATGGCGACCGTCAGTCACGAGGGGGGAGGTGTTACGCGCCCCTACTTCACTCCATTATATACAAAAATAAAAGGCCTGGTTAAAATAAGTTCTGTAATAATATATCGCGAACCACTTTATTACTAGCTAGATAAAGCAGGTTCGACTATATATTATTATCGGGTACAGTATGAATCAAAAGTACTCTCATTGTATTATATTGTATATTATATCTTTCCCCATGATTATTATAACTATAATATTATATTATATTATTATTAGGATAGGTATTACGAATGTGTAACCACTACTGTAGTGACCAATTTGTGGTTCTAGAATTGACGCCACGCGTCGCCTTCTGGCAGAGCTGAAGTCTGACTATGAAGTAGTTGAGTGAGTCAGTCAGCTCCTAGCTCTGACTCGGTACGGGTCTTCAACCCAAAGCTCCTAGCTTAAACTAAAACTTTATACAAAGTCTTGCCTTTGCCATTAGTCTGGTAATTCATGTCACTTATAAAAGATAACTATTTCGTTACCCTAGACCTTTCTAAAAGAGTAGATTATTAATTGAAATTATTTTATCATACTCTGTTAATGAGAATTTGAACTTAAGATTGGGTTTCTTGCTGTATAGTGTTTCATTTATAATTGCTTGTGGTTATTTTAATTCACTAACCAAATACCAATGAAGCTAAATGATTGGTAATAAAATAAAGCTAACAAAAAAAATGGAGTTATTTGTGCCCCTATTGTTACGGTGAAGATTAAGTCGTAACAGTGGTGAGTATGACATGGTGGTGAGTATGACATAGTGGTGAGTATGACATGGTGGAGAGTATAACATGGTGGAGAGTATGACATGGTGCAGAGTATGACATGGTGGTGAGTATGACATAGTGGTGAGTATGACATGGTGGAGAGTATAACATGGTGGAGAGTATGACATGGTGCAGAGTATGACATGGTGGTGAGTATGACATGGTGGTGAGTATGACATAGTGGTGAGTATGACATAGTGGTGAGTATGACATGGTGGAGAGTATAACATGGTGGAGAGTATGACATGGTGCAGAGTATGACATGGTGGTGAGTATGACATAGTGGTGAGTATGACATGGTGGAGAGTATAACATGGTGGAGAGTATGACATGGTGCAGAGTATGACATGGTAGAGAGTATGACATGGTGGTGAGTATGACATGGTGGTGAGTATGACATAGTGGAGAGTATGACATGGTGGAGAGTATAACATGGTGGAGAGTATGACATGGTAGAGAGTATGACATGGTAGAGTATGACATGGTAGAGAGTATGACATGGTAGAGTATGACATGGTAGAGAGTATGACATGGTAGAGTATGACATGGTAGAGTATGACATGGTAGAGTATGACATGGTAGAGAGTATGACATGGTAGAGTATGACATGGTAGAGTATGACATGGTAGAGTATGACATGGTAGAGTATGACATGGTAGAGTATGACATGGTAGAGAGTATGACATGGTAGAGTATGACATGGTAGAGAGTATGACATGGTAGAGTATGACATGGTAGAGAGTATGACATAGTATAGAGTATGACATGGTAGAGAGTATGACAGTGATGAAAGTACTCAGTATAGTGCTAAGTAGCGTGGTGATGTAGGAAGTACTCAGTATAGTGGTGGAGTAGCGTAGTGATGTAGGAAGTACTCAGTATAGTGGTGGAGTAGCGTGGTGATGTAGGAAGTACTCAGTATAGTGGTGGAGTAGCGTGGTGATGTAGGAAGTACTCAGTATAGTGGTGGAGTAGCGTGGTGATGTAGGAAGTACTCAGTATAGTGGTGGAGTAGCGTGGTGATGTAGGAAGTACTCAGTATAGTGGTGGAGTAGCGTAGTGATGTAGGAAGTACTCAGTATAGTGGTGGAGTAGCGTAGTGATGTTGGAAGTACTCAGTATAGTGGTGGAGTAGCGTAGTGATGTAGGAAGTACTCAGTATAGTGGTGGAGTAGCGTAGTGATGTAGGAAGTACTCAGTATAGTGGTGGAGTAGCGTATTGATGTTGGAAGTACTCAGTATAGTGGTGGAGTAGCGTAGTGATGTAGGAAGTACTCAGTATAGTGGTGGAGTAGCGTAGTGATGTAGGAAGTACTCAGTATAGTGGTGGAGTAGCGTGGTGATGTAGGAAGTACTCAGTATAGTGGTGGAGTAGCGTAGTGATGTAGGAAGTACTCAGTATAGTGGTGGAGTAGCGTAGTGATGTAGGAAGTACTCAGTATAGTGGTGGAGTAGCGTAGTGATGTAGGAAGTACTCAGTATAGTGGTGGAGTAGCGTGGTGATATAGGAAGTACTCAGTAAAGTGGTGGAGTAGCGTGGTGATGTAGGAAGTACTCAGTATAGTGGTGGAGTAGCGTAGTGATGTAGGAAGTACTCAGTATAGTGGTGGAGTAGCGTGGTGATGTAGGAAGTACTCAGTATAGTGGTGGAGTAGCGTAGTGATGTAGGAAGTACTCAGTATAGTGGTGGAGTAGCGTGGTGATGTAGGAAGTACTCAGTAAAGTGGTGGAGTAGCGTGGTGATGTAGGAAGTACTCAGTAAAGTGGTGGAGTAGCGTGGTGATGTAGGAAGTACTCAGTATAGTGGTGGAGTAGCGTGGTGATGTAGGAAGTACTCAGTATAGTGGTGGAGTAGCGTGGTGATGCTACCATCACTTGCTGCTATCTTAAAGGTGGCCACCGTACACACTATTGATGGTGGGTCAGACACCTTCAACACTCCATACCTCCCACAAGTCACCCACACCGCCCTCACAACAACAACACCGTACCCAGCTGATTCTCAGCAGGGTGCCGGCACACACCTGTTTACAATGAACGCAGAGGTTATCATCAGGTCAGCTTGCAAGACGGCCCCTTTGCACACACCTGTTGCAGGGCAGTATTCATTCCATCGTTTTCACTTCACAAACATAACGCAGTTCTTCACTGGTCACTGCTGACTGTCTCACTGTATTTCCACATCACTGTCCGTTAATCTTTAAGGATCATGCATATGGTAGTAGCAGCCAGGGTAAACGTTTGTCCCAGTCGTTCTAGGAACTAGCAGCTTTCATAGCTAGTAAGGTACCTTCACACCAGTGTTTGTGTACCATAACGACGACAAGGAGTGGGCATTCGGGCCTCCTGGGTGCTGGGGAGAAAGGTGGTAGTATCCTAGCGAGGATTTGCTGGGACACTGGGATCCAGGCGGCACTGTTTGGCACCCAGTGAAGACTGAGGCGCACACCAAGAGTGCCACCCCAACAACTGCCCAGCTAGCAGCAGTCCGCACCCGCGCACACACCACCAGCTTACTACACACACACACACACACACACACACACACACACACACACACACACACACACACACACACACCTTCCCTACACACGCCTCTACTACAACCTATTCATCTCTCCCCATATCAGCTCACACCACAACCCGTCTCCCATGCACACCCGTCACCCACCCCAATAATCCCCCACAACGCGGCACCATCTACCACCACTACGTCACCAAACACATCTACACATTACACACCTGACATTACACTCCGCAACTCTCATACCTCAACTTTACAACAAATAAAATAATAAACGAGTTATTACCTACCTTAATATACTGTATCTAAAACTGTGTACACACACACACACACACACACAAACACGAGCTGGACGAGATTTTCGCATTATAATCAGTGACAAACATGTAATATGTACTAGACTTTTATCTCACATCTCATGTACTGTATTTGCCATCTTCATATATATATAATATATATATATATATATATATATATATATATATATATATATATATATATATATATATATATATATATATATATATATATATATATATATATATATATATATTAAAATGTCACTATTAACACTATTTCCTTTGTTTTGAAAGTTCTCATTATCCACCCTGGCTGTCGTGATCTTTGTTTTATTGTGTTCGTTGAAAGAAAGGTCAGTTTACATCATTACTGCCAGGTCTTTCACGTGTTCCTTATATTCTATCTGATGATTCTCTTGAGTTTTGTATATAGTGTTCCTTTTGAGTTCTTCATTCTTTCCATACCTAAGCAGCTGGAACTTATCACCACTGAACGTCATGTTGTTTTCCACTGACCACTGGAAAACACGGCTTATGTCTTCCAGTAATTTTTCAGTGTCTTATACCGTAGTGACTTTCATGCTTATTTTAGTGTCATCTGTAATGATGATAAAAAACTGTGACGGGTGTTTTTATCTGTCTGCTGTGAGGATGAGAAACAGCAGAGGTGCCAGGACAGTGCCTTGGGGCACTGAGCTTTTTACCTCACTGATGCTGGATCTTGCTCTGTTTACTACTACTATTTGTGTTCTGTGTGTTAGAAAACTGAAAATCAATCTGCCTACCTTCCCCGTTGTGCCCATGATCCTCATTTTGTGCGCAATCACGCCATGATCGCGTTTGTCATACGGCTTTGCAAAATCTGTGTCCATCACATCTGCATTTTGGTTGTCTTCCAATGCCTCCGTAATAATGGTTAGCGGTTGTGACAGGAATGATCTTACTAAAACCATGCTGGCTCGGGTTATGCTGGTTGTACTATTCCATAAAATTTCTAATTTGACATCTCATCACTCTTTTGGAGATCTTTGCAAAGTAAGAAGTTAGGGCTACTGGTTTGTAATTTTTAGCTAGTGCTCTACTACCTCCCTCATGCAAACTAGCTATGTCTGACCTCTTTAAGGTTTCTGGTATGTCACCTACATCTAAGCCACTCCCATCCATAAGATGGATATGAGGTGCACAATAAACTAGCCACTACCATCCATAAGATGGATATGAGATGCACAATAAACTAGCCACTACCATCCATAAGATGGATATGAGGTGCACAATAAACTAGCCACTACCATCCACAGGATGGATATGAGGTGCACAATAAACTAGCCACTACCATCCACAGGATGGATATGAGGTGCACAATAAACTAGCCACTACCATCCACAGGATGGATATGAGGTGCACAATAAACTAGCCACTACCATCCACAGGATGGATATGAGGTGCACAATAAACTAGCCACTACCATCCACAGGATGGATATGAGGTGCACAATAAACTAGCCACTACCATCCACAGGATGGATATGAGGTGCACAATAAACTAGCCACTACCATCCACAGGATGGATATGAGGTGCACAATAAACTAGCCACTACCATCCACAGGATGGATATGAGGTGCACAATAAACTAGCCACTACCATCCACAGGATGGATATGAGGTGCACAATAAACTACCAACTTTGACGGAAAAATCTCTAAATTTACCGCATAGATTTAGTGTTTAGTGTCATGTAGTGGAGACCCTTGTTCAAATGAACACCCACTACAGTGTTTAACTGGAGTTTACCTGGAGTGTGGGTCCTTCCCCACCCTTTCTGATCCTGGTGGGGGTCCTTCCCCACCCTTTCTGATCCTGGTGGGGGTCCTTCCCCACCCTTCCTGATCCTGGTGGGGGTCCTTCCCCACCCTTTCTGATCCTGGTGGGGGTCCTTCCCCACCCTTCCTGATCCTTGTGTGGGTCCTTCCCCACCCTTCCTGATCCTTGTGTGGGTCCTTCCCCACCCTTTCTGATCCTGGTGGGGGTCCTTCCCCACCCTTTCTGATCCTGGTGGGGGTCCTTCCCCACCCTTTCTGATCCTGGTGTGGGTCCTTCCCCACCCTTCCTGATCCTGGTGGGGGTCCTTCCCCACCCTTCCCTACACTGGGGTCCTCCACGCCCACACTGGTGTAAACAAAGAAGTGCCACGGGTCTTTAGTCCACTTACGATGACGTCACTCTTAAGTGGTGGTCACTATGAGGGACATCAAGTGGAGATCCTCTTGTCTCTTACATTCCACGTCTTACTTTAATCCTCCCCCCCCCCACCTCTACCTCTCTATCATCTTTCCTTCCCCTCACCGCCTTCCCCACCTCCCTTATTCTTCCACCCTCCACACTCTCACACACACACATACACATACATTCATACACACACACACACACTTCCTCCGTACTCCAGTCATATCTCCTTGATACTGATCCTCTCTCTCTCTCTCTCTCTCTCTCTCTCTCTCTCTCTCTCTCTCTCTCTCTCTCTCTCTCTCCCTCTTCCAGGCCTTCCTCAGCCTTATCTCTGACTTTTCCTTCCCTCCATCATTCCGTCTTCCTGTGTTAGCTGCATCAGGTACACTACACTGACTCAGTGTTTACAGTTACAAACACTACACTGACTCAGTGTTTACAGTTACAAACACTACACTGACTCAGTGTTTACAGTTACAAACACTACACTGACTCAGTGTTTACAGTTACAAACACTACACTGACTCAGTGTTTACAGTTACAAACACTACACTGACTCAGTGTTTACAGTTACAAACACTACACTGACTCAGTGTTTACAGTTACAAACACTACACTGACTCAGTGTTTACAGTTACAAACACTACACTGACTCAGTATTGAGTCACAAACACCACCACTACAATTAATAAAGGTACACCAAGGATGACATGAAGGAGAGAGGCGCATTATACATACAAGCGGAGGGTAATTATAGATCCACAACAAGCACGGAATTACACCAACAATAATAATATTACAGCTGATGTATTGACCATCTTACAGACGCGAATCAAACAAGTTCTGCTGCACTGCAAACTGTTGTTCCCCATATATACTGCATGCAAAATGATGGGGAGAACTAGCAGTAGCAGCAGCAGGAACAGCAGCAGCAGCCGGAACTACAGCAGCAGTATCAGGAACAGCAGCAGCCGGAACTACAGCAGCAGCAGGAACAGCAGCAGCCGGAACTACAGCAGCAGCAGGGACAGCAGCAGCCGGAACTACAGCAGCAGTATCAGGAACAGCAGCAGCCGGAACTACAGCAGCAGTATCAAGAACAGCAGCAGCCGGAACTACAGCAGCAGTATCAGGAACAGCAGCAGCCGGAACTACAGCAGCAGCAGGAACAGCAGCAGCCGGAACTACAGCAGCATCAGGAACAGCAGCAGCCGGAACTACAGCAGCAGCAGGAACAGCAGCAGCCGAAACTACAGCAGCAGCAGGAACAGCAGCAGCCGGAACTACAGCAGCAGTATCAGGAACAGCAGCAGCCGGAACTACAGCAGCAGTATCAGGAACAGCAGCAGCCGGAACTACAGCAGCAGCAGGAACAGCAGCAGCCGGAACTACAGCAGCAGTATCAGGAACAGCAGCAGCCGAAACTACAGCAGCAGCAGGAACAGCAGCAGCCGGAACTACAGCAGCAGTATCAGGAACAGCAGCAGCCGAAACTACAGCAGCAGTATCAGGAACAGCAGCAGCCGGAACTACAGCAGCAGTATCAGGAACAGCAGCAGCCGGAACTACAGCAGCAGTATCAGGAACAGCAGCAGCCGGAACTACAGCAGCAGTATCAGGAACAGCAGCAGCCGGAACTACAGCAGCAGCAGGAACAGCAGCAGCCGGAACTACAGCAGCAGTATCAGGAACAGCAGCAGCCGGAACTACAGCAGCAGTATCAGGAACAGCAGCAGCCGGAACTACAGCAGCAGCAGGAACAGCAGCAGCCAAAGAAAACTACTAAAACTAACAGGAAAAACAGTAGGATATTTCACAAGAGAAAGTGGCAGTGATAAGACTAGTGACAGAGGCAGTAGTGACAGTGATAAGACTAGTGGCAGAGGCAGTAGTGACAGTGATAAGACTAGTGGCAGAGGCAGTAGTGGCAGTGATAAGACTAGTGGCAGAGGCAGTAGTGACAGTGATAAGACTAGTGGCAGAGGCAGTAGTGGCAGTGATAAGACTAGTGGCAGAGGCAGTAGTGAGAGTGATAAGACTAGTGGCAGAGGCAGTAGTGACAGTGATAAGACTAGTGACAGAGGCAGTAGTGACAGTGATAAGACTAGTGGCAGAGGCAGTAGTGACAGTGATAAGACTAGTGGCAGAGGCAGTAGTGGCAGTGATAAGACTAGTGGCAGAGGCAGTAGTGACAGTGATAAGACTAGTGGCAGAGGCAGTAGTGACAGTGATAAGACTAGTGGCAGAGGCAGTAGTGACAGTGATAAGACTAGTGGCAGAGGCAGTAGTGGCAGTGATAAGACTAGTGACAGAGGCAGTAGTGACAGTGATAAGACTAGTGGCAGAGGCAGTAGTGACAGTGATAAGACTAGTGACAGAGGCAGTAGTGACAGTGATAAGACTAGTGGCAGAGGCAGTAGTGACAGTGATAAGACTAGTGACAGAGGCAGTAGTGACAGTGATAAGACTAGTGGCAGAGGCAGTAGTGACAGTGATAAGACTAGTGGCAGAGGCAGTAGTGACAGTGATAAGACTAGTGGCAGAGGCAGTAGTGGCAGTGATAAGACTAGTGACAGAGGCAGTAGTGACAGTGATAAGACTAGTGGCAGAGGCAGTAGTGACAGTGATAAGACTAGTGGCAGAGGCAGTAGTGACAGTGATAAGACTAGTGGCAGAGGCAGTAGTGGCAGTGATAAGACTAGTGACAGAGGCAGTAGTGACAGTGATAAGACTAGTGGCAGAGGCAGTAGTGACAGTGATAAGACTAGTGACAGAGGCAGTAGTGACAGTGATAAGACTAGTGGCAGAGGCAGTAGTGACAGTGATAAGACTAGTGACAGAGGCAGTAGTGACAGTGATAAGACTAGTGGCAGAGGCAGTAGTGACAGTGATAAGACTAGTGGCAGAGGCAGTAGTGACAGTGATAAGACTAGTGGCAGAGGCAGTAGTGGCAGTGATAAGACTAGTGACAGAGGCAGTAGTGACAGTGATAAGACTAGTGGCAGAGGCAGTAGTGGCAGTGATAAGACTAGTGGCAGAGGCAGTAGTGGCAGTGATAAGACTAGTGGCAGAGGCAGTAGTGACAGTGATAAGACTAGTGGCAGAGGCAGTAGTGACAGTGATAAGACTAGTGGCAGAGGCAGTAGTGACAGTGATAAGACTAGTGGCAGAGGCAGTGACAGTGATAAGACTAGTGGCAGAGGCAGTGACAGTGATAAGACTAGTGGCAGAGGCAGTAGTGACAGTGATAAGACTAGTGGCAGAGGCAGTAGTGGCAGTGATAAGACTAGCGGCAGAGGCAGTAGTGACAGTGATAAGACTAGTGGCAGAGGCAGTAGTGGCAGTGATAAGACTAGTGGCAGAGGCAGTAGTGGCAGTGATAAGACTAGTGGCAGAGGCAGTAGTGACAGTGATAAGACTAGTGGCAGAGGCAGTAGTGACAGTGATAAGACTAGTGGCAGAGGCAGTAGTGACAGTGATAAGACTAGTGGCAGAGGCAGTAGTGACAGTGATAAGACTAGTGGCAGAGGCAGTGACAGTGATAAGACTAGTGGCAGAGGCAGTGACAGTGATAAGACTAGTGGCAGAGGCAGTAGTGACAGTGATAAGACTAGTGGCAGAGGCAGTAGTGGCAGTGATAAGACTAGCGGCAGAGGCAGTAGTGACAGTGATAAGACTAGTGGCAGAGGCAGTAGTGACAGTGATAAGACTAGTGGCAGAGGCAGTAGTGGCAGTGATAAGACTAGTGGCAGAGGCAGTAGTGAAAGTGATAAGACTAGTGGCAGAGGCAGTAGTGGCAGTGATAAGACTAGTGGCAGAGGCAGTAGTGACAGTGATAAGACTAGTGGCAGAGGCAGTGACAGTGATAAGACTAGTGGCAGAGGCAGTGACAGTGATAAGACTAGTGGCAGAGGCAGTAGTGACAGTGATAAGACTAGTGGCAGAGGCAGTAGTGACAGTGATAAGACTAGTGGCAGAGGCAGTAGTGACAGTGATAAGACTAGTGGCAGAGGCAGTAGTGGCAGTGATAAGACTAGCGGCAGAGGCAGTAGTGACAGTGATAAGACTAGTGGCAGAGGCAGTAGTGGCAGTGATAAGACTAGTGGCAGAGGCAGTAGTGGCAGTGATAAGACTAGTGACAGAGGCAGTAGTGACAGTGATAAGACTAGTGGCAGAGGCAGTAGTGACAATAAGACTAGTGACAGAGGCAGTAGTGACAGTGATAAGACTAGTGGCAGAGGCAGTAGTGACAGTGATAAGACTAGTGGCAGAGGCAGTAGTGGCAGTGATAAGACTAGTGACAGAGGCAGTAGTGACAGTGATAAGACTAGTGGCAGAGGCAGTAGTGACAGTGATAAGACTAGTGGCAGAGGCAGTAGTGACAGTGATAAGACTAGTGGCAGAGGCAGTAGTGACAGTGATAAGACTAGTGGCAGAGGCAGTAGTGACAGTGATAAGACTACTGGCAGAGGCAGTAGTAACAGTGATAAGACTAGTGGCAGAGGCAGTAGTGACAGTGATAAGAATAGTGGCAGTGGCAGTAGTGACAGTGATAAGACTAGTGGCAGAGGCAGTAGTGACAGTGATAAGACTAGTGGCAGAGGCAGTAGTGACAGTGATAAGACTAGTGGCAGAGGCAGTAGTGGCAGTGATTGAGGCAGTAGTGGCAGAGGTTGAGGCAGCAGTGGCAGTGGTTGAGGCAGCAGTTGCAGTGGTTGAGACAATAGTGGCAGTGGCTGAGGCAGTAGTAGCAGTGGTTGAGGAAGTAGTGGCAGTAGTAGAAGTAGTAGTGGCAGTGGTTGAGGCACTAGTGGCAGTGGTTGAGGCACTAATGGCAGTGGGTGAGGAAGCAGTGGCAGTGGTTGAGGAAGTAGTGGCAGTGGTTGAAGCAGAAGTGGCAGTGGTTGAGGAAGTAGTGGCAGTGGTTGAGGCAGTAGTGGAAGTGGTTGAGGCAGTAGTGGCAGTGGGTGAGGTAGTGGCAGTGGTTGAGGCACTAGTGGCAGTGGTTGAAGCAGTAGTGGCAGTGGCTGAGGAAGTAGTGGCAGTGGTTGAGGCAGTAGTGGCATTGGGTGAGGTAGTGGCAGTGGTTGAGGCAGTAGTGGCAGTGGTAGAAGTAGTGGCAGTGGTTGAGGCACTTGTGGCAGTGGTTGAGGCACTAGTGGCAGTGGTTGAGGCACTAGTGGCAGTGGTTGAAGCAGTAGTGGCAGTGGTTGAGGCAGTAGTGGCAGTGGTTGAGGCACTAGTGGCAGTGGGTGAGGCACTAATGACAATGGTTGAGGCACTAGTGGCAGTGGGTGAGGAAGCAGTGGCAGTGGTTGAAGCAGTAGTGGCAGTGGTTGAGGCAGTAGTGGCAGTGGTAGAAGCAGTAGTGGCAGTGATTGAGGCACTAGTGGGAGTGGTTGAAGCAGTAGTGGCAGTGGTTGAGGCACTAGTGGCAGTGGTTGAAGCAGTAGTGGCAGTGGTTAAGGCAGTAGTGGCAGTGGGTGAGGTAGTGGCAGTGGGTGAGGAAGCAGTGGCAGTGGGTGAAGCAGTAGTGGCAGTGGTTGAGGCACTAGTGGCAGTGGTTGAAGCAGTAGTGGCAGTGAGTAGTGGCAGTGGGTGAGGTAGTGGTAGTGAGTGAGGGAGTAGTGGCAGTGGGTGAGGTAGTGGCAGTGGGTGAGGTAGTGGCAGTGGGTGAGGGAGTGGCAGTGGGTGAGGGAGTGGCAGTGGGTGAGGGAGTGGTAGTGGGCGAGGTAGTGGCGGTGGGTGAGGTAGTGGCGGTGGGTGAGGTAGTGGCAGTGGGTGAGGGAGTAGTGGCAGTGGGTGAGGGAGTAGTGGCAGTGGGTGAGGGAGTAGTGGCAGTGGGTGAGGGAATAGTGGCAGTGGGTGAGGGAGTAGTGGCAGTGGGTGAGGTAGTGGCAGTGAGTGAGGGAGTAGTGGCAGTGAGTGAGGGAGTAGTGGCAGTCGGTGAGGGAGTAGTGGCAGTGGGTGAGGGAGAGAAGGAGAGCACGGGACCCGGTTATGAGGAATTATGGCGGCCATCACGAAGACGAAGGGACGAGAAAGAGAAAGGGAGGAGTTGGAGGAATGGAAGAGGAGAGGGAGGACATGGAGGGGAAAGAAAAAGGTCAAGGAGGGCGAAGAGGAATAACGAATTAGGAGGGAAGAGAAGGAAGATGGAGAAGGGGGCAAAGACACCCAGGAAGAGGGAGTCAAGAAGCCATTACATGGGTGGTGAAGATCCACTTAGTAGATGGTATCTAAGTAGATTTCCCTATTATAGAAACTTATTGTATATCTGTCCACTTTTTCCAATTTTTGCGCGCATTTTATGCGCTTTTACTCCATGGAAGCATTTGTCAAAGGCTTTTCCAAAGTCTGTGTACACTACATCTGCATTATTTTTGTCTTCCAGTGCACTGAAGATCACGTCGTGAAGGTGCAGTAATTGTGAGGCGGGAGCAGCGACCTGTTCTAAACCCATGTTGGCCTGGGTTGTGCAACTGTTGTGATCCCACGTATTAAATAAGTTTGCTTCTTAAGAATCATTCGAGGATACTGATAATGCAGATTTAGATGTAGTACAAAGATGTTGCACTGGACACAAATAACCCGCACATAAAAGAGAGAAGCTTACGACGACGTTTCAGTCCGTCATGGTCCAAGTCGGACCGAAACGTCGTCGTAAGCTTCTCTTTTTTTATGTGCGGGTTATTTGTGTATCGTTCCAGTCACGGTATTGTGCCTTTTTGTTATTTATGTTACACTGTCATTACCTTTTTCGAGTTTCACGAGTTTATGTACTCCAGGAGCCCAGCCACTGGCCAGGCTTATCTAGTGCATGGCTGGTCATCCAGGTTCTTGCTACTAGTGGCCTGCTGCCCCACATATCGATCACAGTTTGGTTGATTTGGCACTTGGTTAAGATAATTGTCCTGTTTCCTTTTGAAGACTTTTACACTTGTCCCTTAAGTGTTTCTGATATCCTCTGATAAGACGTTGAATAGTCTGGGGCCAAGAATGTTGATACAATGTTCACTTATTGTGCCCACGGTGCCTCTGCTTTATACTGTGTTCATTTTACATTTCCTCCCATATCTCTCACTTTAGTATAATGTTATGGCCGTATGCATAATTTGGACCAAGTTCTTCTCATGTATCTCTGATCCACTCCTGCAAATACATATTTAGGATTTTAAGGCGTTCCCTGAAATCTGAATGCTTTATTGGCTCTATGTGGGCCGTAAATGATCTCTCTATCGGTTCCAGCTCTGATATCTCTCCTACCCCTGTATGGGGCCGTCAACACTGAACAATATTCCGAGCGAGAGAGTGCAAGTGATTTCAAAAACGTCACCACCGGCACTATTTCTCTGGTTATGAAAGTTTCCATTATCTACCCCATCATCCAGAGGATGACCGTCGTGACACGTGCCTTACTTTGAAAGAAATGTCAGCTGACATAATTATTCCCAAGTCTTTCATATGTACCTGTTGCTCTATTTGATGATCTCATTGACTTCTGTTAACTGTGTTCCTTGTGAGTTCTTTATTTTATCCATATCTAAGCAGTTGGAATTTATCACCACTTAACGTCATGTTGTTCTCCATTGCCCACCGGCTTATTATAGAGTCATCTGCAAATGATACAAAACTGTGAGGGTATTTTTAGCTATGTCTGCTATGAGGATAAGAAACAGCAGAGGTGCCAGGACAGTGCCTTAGGGAACTGAACTTATTACCTCGCTGATGCTGGATTTTCCTCTGTTTACTACTGTATACTCTATATGACAGAAAGTTGAAAATCCATCTGCCTACCTTCCCCGTAATGCCTATGGCCCTCACTTGTGTGCAATCACTCCAGAATCACATCTGTTAAACACCTTTTACAAAATTCGTGTATACCACGTCTGCAATTTGATTTTCTACCAGCACGTCCATAATTCTGCTACACTGGTTTAGCAACTGTGACAATCATGATATCCGAGCAATGAAACCGTGCTGGTTTAGACTGTACAGAATAAAAAAAAACCGCATATATAGCGGAGACTAAGTCACTGGAAGTCAGGTGAAGGAGTTAGGTTATGTAATTACTGTCAGGTGGCAGCAGGGAATGAGCGTAGAGTCCTATCATATATACAAGTGTAAAGGAGACGATGTCATTGCCATCTTCTTGCTGTATGGTGTTGAAAGTAAGAAAGATGCTTCAATACAGTGACATCCATCACTCTCTCCTACAAATCCAGTAACATTTACTCTGCCTAATCTCACTCCTAGCTATAACATCACACCTTTTCTTGGTACCTTGAAATCAGTGCTCACACTTCCCACATATTCTATACCTGATTAAGTTTATGACAGCCATTTAGCCTGAGGAACCTTATAAAATTAATTTAAGTAAAGATCTTTGTTGTCAATGCCGGAGGACTGATAAAGTTGTCAATACTTTCTTATATTTGTCGTAAGTGGCTGGTGTTTCATCGATGATCTCTGATGACCAGCTGTGTGTCGGTCCTACGTCAGTGAGGAAGTGGTGGTGGTGGTAGGTGACCAGCTGTGTGTCGGACCTACGTCAGTGAGGAAGTGGTGGTGGTGGTAGGTGACCAGCTGTGTGTCAGACCTACGTCAGTGAGGAAGTGGTGGTGGTGGTGGTGGTAGGTGACCAGCTGTGTGTCGGTCCTACGTCAGTGAGGAAGTGGTGGTGGTGGTGGTAGGTGACCAGCTGTGTGTCGGACCTACGTCAGTGAGGAAGTGGTGGTGGTGGTGGTAGGTGACCAGCTGTGTGTCGGACCTACGTCAGTGAGGAAATGGTGGTGGTGGTGGTAGGTGACCAGCTGTGTGTCGGACCTACGTCAGTGAGGAAGTGGTGGTGGTGGTGGTAGGTGACCAGCTGTGTGTCGGACCTACGTCAGTGAGGAAGTGGTGGTGGTGGTGGTAGGTGACCAGCTGTGTGTCGGACCTACGTCAGTGAGGGAGTGGTGGTGGTGGTGGTAGGTGACCAGCTGTGTGTCGGACCTACGTCAGTGAGGAAGTGGTGGTGGTGGTAGGTGACCAGCTGTGTGTCGGACCTACGTCAGTGAGGGAGTGGTGGTGGTGGTGGTGGTAGGTGACCAGCTGTGTGTCGGACCTACGTCAGTGAGGAAGTGGTGGTGGTGGTGGTAGGTGACCAGCTGTGTGTCGGACCTACGTCAGTGAGGAAGTGGTGGTGGTGGTGGTAGGTGACCAGCTGTGTGTCGGACCTACGTCAGTGAGGAAGTGGTGGTGGTGGTGGTAGATGACCAGCTGTGTCAGACCTACGTCAGTGAGGAAGTGGTGGTGGTGGTGGTGGTGGTAGATGACCAGCTGTGTCAGACCTACGTCAGTGAGGAAGTGGTGGTGGTAGGTGACCAGCTGTGTGTCGGACCTACGTCAGTGAGGAAGTGGTGGTGGTGGTAGGTGACCAGCTGTGTGTCGGACCTACGTCAGTGAGGAAGTGGTGGTGGTGGTGGTAGATGACCAGCTGTGTGTCAGACCTACGTCAGTGAGGAAGTGGTGGTGGTGGTGGTAGGTGACCAGCTGTGTGTCGGACCTACGTCAGTGAGGAAGTGGTGGTGGTGGTGGTAGGTGACCAGCTGTGTTTCGGACCTACGTCAGTGAGGAAGTGGTGGTGGTGGTGGTAGATGACCAGCTGTGTGTCAGACCTACGTCAGTGAGGAAGTGGTGGTGGTAGGTGACCAGCTGTGTCGGACCTACGTCAGTGAGGAAGTGGTGGTGGTGGTGGTGGTAGGTGACCAGCTGTGTGTCAGACCTACGTCAGTGAGGAAATGGTGGTGGTGGTGGTGGTGGTGGTGGTGGTGGTGGTGGTAGGTGACCAGCTGTGGGTCAGACCTACGTCAGTGAGGAAGTGGTAGTGGTGGTGGTAGGTGACCAGCTGTGTCTCAGACCTACGTCAGTGAGGAAGTGGTGGTGGTGGTGGTAGGTGACCAGCTGTGTGTCGGACCTACGTCAGTGAGGAAGTGGTGGTGGTGGTAGGTGACCAGCTGTGTGTCGGACCTACGTCAGTGAGGAAGTGGTGGTGGTGGTAGGTGACCAGCTGTGTGTCGGACCTACGTCAGTGAGGAAATGGTGGTGGTGGTGGTGAGTGACCAGCTGTGTGTCGGACCTACGTCAGTGAGGAAGTGGTGGTGGTGGTAGGTGACCAGCTGTGTGTCGGACCTACGTCAGTGAGGAAATGGTGGTGGTGGTGGTGAGTGACCAGCTGTGTGTCAGACCTACGTCAGTGAGGAAGTGGTGGTGGTGGTAGGTGACCAGCTGTGTGTCAGACCTACGTCAGTGAGGAAGTGGTGGTGGTAGGTGACCAGCTGTGTGTCAGACCTACGTCAGTGAGGGAGTGGTGGTGGTGGTGGTAGGTGACCAGCTGTGTGTCAGACCTACGTCAGTGAGGGAGTGGTGGTGTTGGTGGCTACGTCAGTGAGGGAGTGGTGGTGTTGGTGGCTACGTCAGTGAGGGAGTGGTGGTGTTGGTGGCTACGTCAGTGAGGGAGTGGTGGTGTTGGTGGCTACGTCAGTGAGGGAGTGGTGGTGTTGGTGGCTACGTCAGTGAGGGACTGGTGGTGTTGGTGGCTACGTCAGTGAGGGAGTGGTGGTGTTGGTGGCTACGTCAGTGAGGGAGTGGTGGTGTTGGTGGCTACGTCAGTGAGGGAGTGGTGGTGTTGGTGGCTACGTCAGTGAGGGACTGGTGGTGTTGGTGGCTACGTCAGTGAGGGAGTGGTGGTGTTGGTGGCTACGTCAGTGAGGGAGTGGTGGTGTTGGTGGCTACGTCAATGAGGGAGTGGTGGTGTTGGTGGCTACGTCAGTGAGGGAGTGGTGGTGTTGGTGGCTACGTCAACGAGGGAGTGGTGGTGTTGGTGGCTACGTCAATGAGGGAGTGGTGGTGTTGGTGGCTACGTCAGTGAGGGAGTGGTGGTGTTGGTGGCTACGTCAATGAGGGAGTGGTGGTGTTGGTGGCTACGTCAATGAGGGAGTGGTGGTGTTGGTGGCTACGTCAATGAGGGAGTGGTGGTGTTGGTGGCTACGTCAGTGAGGGAGTGGTGGTGTTGGTGGCTACGTCAGTGAGGGAGTGGTGGTGTTGGTGGCTACGTCAATGAGGGAGTGGTGGTGTTGGTGGCTACGTCAATGAGGGAGTGGTGGTGTTGGTGGCTACGTCAATGAGTGGTGGTGTTGGTGGCTACGTCAATGAGGGAGTGGTGGTGTTGGTGGCTACGTCAATGAGGGAGTGGTGGTGTTGATTCTGTCAGTGCTGTGAATACTGTTGATGCTGTCAGTGCTGTGAATACTGTTGATGCTGTCAGTGCTGTGAATACTGTTGATGCTGTCAGTGCTGTGAATACTGTTGATGCTGTCAGTGCTGTGAATATGTAGTGCTGGTGCTGTGAATACTGCTGGTGCTGTTAATGCTGTGCATACTGCAGGTGCTGTTAATGCTGTGCATACTGTTGGTGCTGTTAATGTTGTGAATACTGCTGCTGTTAATGCTGTGCATACTGCTGGTGCTGTTAATGCTGTGCATACTACTGGTGCTGTTAATGTTGTGAATACTGCTAGTGCTGTTAATGCTGTGCATACTACTGGTGCTGTTAATGTTGTGAATACTGCTGGTGCTGTTAATGCTGTGCATACTACTGGTGCTGTTAATGTTGTGAATACTGCTAGTGCTGTTAATGCTGTGAATACTGCTGGTGCTGTTAATGTTGTGAATACTGATGGTGCTGTTAATGCTGTGAATACTGCTGGTGCTGTTAATGTTGTGAATACTGATGGTGCTGTTAATGCTGTGAATACTGATGGTGCTGTTAATGCTGTGAATACTGCTGGTGCTGTTAATACTGATGGTGCTGTTAATGCTGTAAATACTGCAGCAAATGGTGTGACTCCTGGTGTAGGTGTTAAGCTGGTACTGGTGGAACTATTGCTGGTGGTGCAGTGGGAACTATAGTTGGTGTTACTGGTGCTGTGGAATTACAGGTGCTGGTGTGGGAACAATTGTTCCTGGTGGTGCTGTGGGAACTACTGTTGTTGGTGGTACTGTGGGAACTACTATTGGTGGTGGTGGTGCTGTGGGAACTACTATTGGTGGTGGTGGTGGTGCTGTGGGAACTACTATTGGTGGTGGTGGTGGTGCTGTGGGAACTAATGTTGTTGGTGGTACTGTGGGAACTACTATTGGTGGTGGTGGTGCTGTGGGAACTAATGTTGGTGGTGGTGCTGCTGTGGGAACTTCTATTGCTGGTGGTGGTGGTGGTTAAGATGTAGGTGGAGTGGCTGGTACTGGTGTTAGGGAGACGCAACTGACCAATGCTGACCTTTCTCACCCAGCTCGTGGTCTCTATATTCAGGGATACTCTCTTAAAGGTGACCTAACTATCCGGAGTGAAGTAACATTTTAATTGCTAGGTAGGTAGCTAGCCAGGCTAGGTAGGCAGCTAGCCAGGGTAGGAGGCAGTTAGCCAGGCTAGGTAGGCAGCTAACCAGGCTAGGAGGCAGTTAGCCAGGCTAGGTAGGCAGCTAGCCAGGCTAGGTAGGCAGCTAGCCAGGCAGCTAGCCAGGTTAGGTAGGCAGCTAGCCAGGCTAGGTAGGCAGCTAGCCAGGCTAGGTAGGCAGCTAGCCAGGCTAGGTAGGCAGCTAGCCAGGCTAGGTAGGCAGCTAGCCAGGCTAGGCAGGCAGCTAGCCAGGCTAGGTAGGCAGCTAGCCAGGTTAGGTAGGCAGCTAGCCAGGCTAGGTAGGCAGCTAGCCAGGCTAGGCAGGCAGCTAGCCAGGCTAGGTAGGCAGCTAGCCAGGCAGCTAGCCAGGTTAGGTAGGCAGCTAGCCAGGCTAGGCAGGCAGCTAGCCAGGCTAGGTAGGCAGCTAGCCAGGCTAGGTAGGCAGCTAGCCAGGCTAGGTAGGCAGCTAGCCAGGCTAGGCAGGCAGCTAGCCAGGCTAGGCAGGCAGCTAGCCAGGCTAGGTAGGCAGCTAGCCAGGTTAGGTAGGCAGCTAGCCAGGCTAGGCAGACAGCTAGCCAGGCTAGGTAGGCAGCCAGCCAGGCTAGGTAGGCAGCTAGCCAGGCTAGGTAGGCAGCTAGCCAGGCAGCTAGCCAGGTTAGGTAGGCAGCTAGCCAGGTTAGGTAGGCAGCTAGCCAGGCTAGGCAGGCAGCTAGCCAGGCTAGGTAGGCAGCTAGCCAGGCTAGGCAGGCAGCTAGCCAGGCTAGGCAGGCAGCTAGCCAGGCTAGGCAGGCAGCTAGCCAGGTTAGGTAGGCAGCTAGCTAGGCTAGGTAGGCAGCTAGCTAGGCTAGGTAGGCAGCTAGCCAGGCTAGGTAGGCAGCTAGCCAGGCTAGGCAGGCAGCTAGCCAGGCAGCTAGCCAGGCTAGGTAGGCAGCTAGCCAGGCTAGGTAGGCAGCCAGCAGAACAACCCACCCCTAATATAGATATCAGCACTACTTTTGCTGTACCACAGCAGATGCTGTACCGCATTACTGTTGTGGTACAGCAAATACTGTACCAATACTGATATAGTACAGTAGATGCTGTACCATTACTGGTGCTGTCCTGCAGCAGTAATGTCATAACTGCTGTACTGCAGCATCCCAATAGAAATCAAGGTCACTTTGACCTTTTTTGGGTAAGTTATCCTGGTGGATAATTGATACATGTTACTATGTATAAGTGTACTTATGTGTACCTGTACTTATGTGTACTTGTACTTATGTGTACTTGTACTTATGTGTACTTGTACTTATGTGTACTTGTACTTATGTGTACTTGTACTTATGTGTACTTGTACTTATGTGTACTTGTACTTATGTGTACTTGTACTTATGTGTACTTGTACTTATGTGTACCTGTACTTGTGTACCTGTACTTATGTGTACCTGTACTTATGTGTACCTGTACTTGTGTACCTGTACTTATGTGTACCTGTACTTATGTGTACCTGTACTTGTGTACCTGTACTTATGTGTACCTGTACTTATGTGTACCTGTACTTATGTGTACCTGTACTTGTGTACCTGTACTTATGTGTACCTGTACTTATGTGTACCTGTACTTATGTGTACCTGTACTTATGTGTACCTGTACTTGTGTACCTGTACTTATGTGTACCTGTACTTATGTGTACCTGTACTTATGTGTACCTGTACTTATGTGTACCTGTACTTATGTGTACCTGTACTTATGTGTACCTGTACTTGTGTACCTGTACTTATGTGTACCTGTACTTATGTGTACCTGTACTTATGTGTACCTGTACTTATGTGTACCTGTACTTATGTGTACCTGTACTTGTGTACCTGTACTTATGTGTACCTGTACTTATGTGTACCTGTACTTGTGTACCTGTACTTATGTGTACCTGTACTTATGTGTACCTGTACTTATGTGTACCTGTACTTGTGTACCTGTACTTATGTGTACCTGTACTTATGTGTACCTGTACTTATGTGTACCTGTACTTGTGTACCTGTACTTATGTGTACCTGTACTTATGTGTACCTGTACTTATGTGTACCTGTACTTATGTGTACCTTTACTTGTGTACCTGTACTTATGTGTACCTGTACTTATGTGTACCTGTACTTATGTGTACCTGTACTTATGTGTACCTGTACTTATGTGTACCTGTACTTGTGTACCTGTACTTATGTGTACCTGTACTTATGTGTACCTGTACTTATGTGTACCTGTACTTGTGTACCTGTACTTATGTGTACCTGTACTTATGTGTACCTGTACTTATGTGTACCTGTACTTATGTGTACCTGTACTTATGTGTACCTGTACTTATGTGTACCTGTACTTGTGTACCTGTACTTATGTGTACCTGTACTTATGTGTACCTGTACTTATGTGTACCTGTACTTATGTGTACCTGTACTTATGTGTACCTGTACTTATGTGTACCTGTATTTGTGTACCTGTACTTGTGTACCTGTACTTGTGTACCTGTACTTGTGTACCTGTACTTATGTGTACCTGTACTTGTGTACCTGTACTTATGTGTACCTGTACTTGTGTACCTGTACTTGTGTACCTGTACTTATGTGTACCTGTACTTGTGTACCTGTACTTATGTGTACCTGTACTTGTGTACCTGTACTTATGTGTACCTGTACTTGTGTACCTGTACTTATGTGTACCTGTACTTATGTGTACCTGTACTTGTGTACCTGTACTTATGTGTACCTGTACTTGTGTACCTGTACTTATGTGTACCTGTACTTATGTGTACCTGTACCTAAATAAACTTACTTGTATATAAGTGATGCTATACAAGACTGGGAGGGGGTGAAGACACGAGGAGGGGAGGGGAGATAGGGGAGATAGGGGAAGAGGACCACAAGAAAAATGAGGGGGGGAGGGCAAAAGGAGGGTGAGAGGGGGGGTGGAGAGGAAAGAGAATGGGGACACTAAGTAGCGACAAATAAATAGGAATCAGAGGTTGAGCCGAAGAGGACATTACGAAAATTGTGTGAAGAGTAGGGGAGGGGGAGGGGGAAGGAGGGAGGGGGAACAATGAAGAGAGGGGTAGGGGAAGAGAGGGGAGGAGAGGAACAGACGAGATACAAAAAGAAAAGGGGATTTGAAGGGGAGGGGGTGGATATTTGGTGAGAGGAGAGGGAGTGGGGGAGTGGAGGGGAGTTGGGGAAGTGAGAGGAAGTGGAGAGGGGAGAAGGGGAGTGGTAAAAGAGGAGGCGAGACACAGGCACCTCATTACTGAGAATGTATGTGGAGGGGAAGAGAAGAGGGGAGAAGGTGAATGGAATGAGGAAGATGTAACCCAGAGGAAATGAGACACGGGAAGATAATATAAGAAAACAACAGAGAGATGAGAGATATAAAGACGACGACAGTAAGAAGGAAGACGGGAAATAGAGTGGAAGGAAGAAAGGGAGAGAGAGAGAGGGGAGTGTGGGGAGACTATTGGAGAAGTTAATGGTGCAGAAGACCAAGCTGAGAGATGTTACAGCGCATCATGAGAGAGAGAGAGAGAGAGAGAGAGAGAGAGAGAGACAGAGACAGAGACAGAGACAGAGACAGAGAGAGAGAGAGAGAGAGAGAGAGAGAGAGAGAGAGAGAGAGAGCCATGCGGGTCTTCACACAACACCATAATTTTGCCACTTATTAATAATTTTTTTCAAGCACACTTTAAAAAGGTCTGACTTTCAGTAAAGTAACTGACAACTTACCCCGTCTTAAAGTGTTCCTACGTCACTTATCACATTCTCTCTCTCTCTCTACTTTCACTTTCTTGCAAGACTTCTTTGTTTCTCAATTCTTTGAAGATATTGTGTACCTCATATCCATCCTGTGGATGGTAGTGGCTAGTTTATTGTGCACCTCATATCCATCCTGTGGATGGTAGTGGCTAGTTTATTGTGCACCTCATATTCATCCTGTGGATGGTAGTGGCTAGTTTATTGTGTACCTCATATCCATCCTGTGGATGGTAGTGGCTAGTTTATTGTGCACCTCATATCCATCCTGTGGATGGTAGTGGCTAGTTTATTGTGCACCTCATATCCATCCTGTGGATGGTAGTGGCTAGTTTATTGTGTACCTCATATCCATCCTGTGGATGGTAGTGGCTAGTTTATTGTGCACCTCATATTCATCCTGTGGATGGTAGTGGCTAGTTTATTGTGTACCTCATATCCATCCTGTGGATGGTAGTGGCTAGTTTATTGTGCACCTCATATCCATCCTGTGGATGGTAGTGGCTAGTTTATTGTGTACCTCATATCCATCCTATGGATGGTAGTGGCTAGTTTATTGTGCACCTCATATTCATCCTGTGGATGGTAGTGGCTAGTTTATTGTGTACCTCATATCCATCCTGTGGATGGTAGTGGCTAGTTTATTGTGCACCTCATATCCATCCTGTGGATGGTAGTGGCTAGTTTATTGTGCACCTCATATCCATCCTGTGGATGGTAGTGGCTAGTTTATTGTGTACCTCATATCCATCCTGTGGATGGTAGTGGCTAGTTTATTGTGCACCTCATATTCATCCTGTGGATGGTAGTGGCTAGTTTATTGTGTACCTCATATCCATCCTGTGGATGGTAGTGGCTAGTTTATTGTGTACCTCATATCCATCCTGTGGATGGTAGTGGCTAGTTTATTGTGCACCTCATATCCATCCTGTGGATGGTAGTGGCTAGTTTATTGTGTACCTCATATCCATCCTGTGGATGGTAGTGGCTAGTTTATTGTGTACCTCATATCCATCCTGTGGAGGGTCGTGGCTAGTTTATTGTGCACCTCATATCCATCCTGTGGATGGTAGTGGTTAGTTTATTGTGCACCTCATATCCATCCTGTGGATGGTAGTGGCTAGTTTATTGTGCACCTCATATCCATCCTGTGGATGGTAGTGGCTAGTTTGTGCACCTCATATCCATCCTGTGGATGGTAGTGGCTAGTTTATTGTGCACCTCATATCCATCCTGTGGATGGTAGTGGCTAGTTTATTGTGTACCTCATATCCATCCTGTGGATGGTAGTGGCTAGTTTATTGTGTACCTCATATCCATCCTGTGGATGGTAGTGGCTAGTTTATTGTGCACCTCATATCCATCCTGTGGATGGTAGTGGCTAGTTTATTGTGTACCTCATATCCATCCTGTGGATGGTAGTGGCTAGTTTATTGTGTACCTCATATCCATCCTGTGGATGGTAGTGGCTAGTTTATTGTGTACCTCATACCCATCCTATGGATGGTAGTGGCTAGTTTATTGTGTACCTCATATCCATCCTGTGGATGGTAGTGGCTAGTTTATTGTGTACCTCATATCCATCCTGTGGATGGTAGTGGCTAGTTTATTGTGTACCTCATATCCATCCTGTGGATGGTAGTGGCTAGTTTGTGTACCTCATATCCATCCTGTGGATGGTAGTGGCTAGTTTATTGTGTACCTCATATCCATCCTGTGGATGGTAGTGGCTAGTTTATTGTGTACCTCATATCCATCCTGTGGATGGTAGTGGCTAGTTTATTGTGTACCTCATATCCATCCTGTGGATGGTAGTGGCTAGTTTATTGTGTACCTCATATCCATCCTGTGGATGGTAGTGGCAAGTTTACTGTGTACCTCATATCCATCCTGTGGATGGTAGTGGCTAGTTTATTGTGTACCTCATATCCATCCTGTGGATGGTAGTGGCTAGTTTATTGTGTACCTCATATCCATCCTGTGGATGGTAGTGGCTAGTTTATTGTGTACCTCATATCCATCCTGTGGATGGTAGTGGCTAGTTTATTGTGCACCTCATATCCATCCTGTGGATGGTAGTGGCTAGTTTATTGTGTACCTCATATCCATCCTGTGGATGGTAGTGGCTAGTTTATTGTGTACCTCATATCCATCCTGTGGATGGTAGTGGCTAGTTTATTGTGCACCTATCCATCATGTGGATGGTAGTGGCTAGTTTATTGTGCACCTCATATCCATCCTGTGGATGGTAGTGGCTAGTTTATTGTGTACCTCATATCCATCCTGTGGATGGTAGTGGCTAGTTTATTGTGCACCTCATATCCATCCTGTGGATGGTAGTGGCTAGTTTATTGTGCACCTCATATCCATCCTGTGGATGGTAGTGGATAGTTTATTGTGCACCTCATATCCATCCTGTGGATGGTAGTGGCTAGTTTATTGTGTACCTCATATCCATCCTGTGGACGGTAGTGGCTAGTTTATTGTGCACCTCATATCCATCCTGTGGATGGTAGTGGCTAGTTTATTGTGTACCTCATATCCATCCTGTGGATGGTAGTGGCTAGTTTATTGTGTACCTCATATCCATCCTGTGGATGGTAGTGGCTAGTTTATTGTGTACCTCATATCCATCCTGTGGATGGTAGTGGCTAGTTTATTGTGTACCTCATATCCATCCTGTGGATGGTAGTGGCTAGTTTATTGTGTACCTCATATCCATCCTGTGGATGGTAGTGGCTAGTTTATTGTGTACCTCATATCCATCCTGTGGATGGTAGTGGCTAGTTTATTGTGTACCTCATATCCATCCTGTGGATGGTAGTGGCTAGTTTATTGTGTACCTCATATCCATCCTGTGGATGGTAGTGGCTAGTTTATTGTGTACCTCATATCCATCCTGTGGATGGTAGCGCAAGAACATATGGATACACAAAAGGCCTAGGAACTAGGCCCCAAAAGGGTTAACAGGTGTACATTTGGACTTATATCTACAGTTCACTTATCTGTTACAAGCAAATTTAGGGAATTTGCTTAGTATATCTGGTATCTTATTTTCATTAATAAGATATCTTGACATGTTACATAGGTTATTATACTGTCTCTATATTCCTCAATAATTGGACAATTATGAAGACACAGTAGAATAAGAACGTGCGATTCCCGACGATTGTTAAGGTTGTAGTGTAGATATCACGTACACTCATACTTTTGGTAAACCTCTGAAAGATTTCGAAAGTTTTCGTACTCTCGCAGCCCGGTCTGGGGCCAGGCTCGATTGGTGCTTGCCTGGTCAACCAGGCTGTTGCTGCTGGTGGTCCGCTGGCTCACATATCTATCACAGCCTGTTTGATCTGGCACTTAGCGGAGGTGCTTGCTGCTATCCCTTGTGTATCAACTAGCCGAGTGCTAGTGGTGACAACTGTGATAGTACTAGTGGCAGAAATAGTGCTTATGGTGGCAACTGTGATAGCACTTGTGGCAGCACTAGTGCCAGTGGTGACAGCTGTGGCAGCACTAGTGCTTATGGTGACAACTGTGATAGCACTTGTGGCAGCACTAGTGCTAGTGACAGCTGTGGCAGCACTAGTGCTTATGGTGACAACTGTGATAGCACTTGTGGCAGCACTAGTGCTAGTGACAGCTGTGGCAGCACTAGTGCTTATGGTGACAACTGTGATAGCACTTGTAGCAGCACTAGTGCTAGAGACAGCTGTGGCAGCACTAGTGCTTATGGTGACAACTGTGATAGCACTTGTAGCAGCAGTAGTGCTAGTGACAGCTGTGGCAGCACTAGTGCTTATGGTGACAACTGTGATAGCACTTGTGGCAGCACTAGTGCTAGTGACAGCTGTGGCAGCACTAGTGCTAGTGACAGCTGTGGCAGCACTAGTGCTTATGGTGACAACTGTGATAGCACTTGTAGCAGCACTAGTGCTAGTGACAGCTGTGGCAGCACTAGTGCTTATGGTGACAACTGTGATAGCACTTGTGGCAGCACTAGTGCTAGTGACAGCTGTGGCAGCACTAGTGCTTATGGTGACAACTGTGATAGCACTTGTGGCAGCACTAGTGCTAGTGGTGACAGCTGTGACACTACCTTGATATACCTGTCACCGATGTTAAGGGTTGTCCGCCCCTCAGACTCGCCTGACACCAGTCTCCCTGGTGGGAGAAACAGGTTGGAGTAGGCTGAGATACAGGGAGATCTAGCCTGGAGTAGGCTGCGATACAGGGAGATCCAGCCTGGAGTAGTCTGAGATACAGGGAGATCCAGCCTGGAGTAGTCTGAGATACAGGGAGATCCAGCCTGGAGTAGTCTGAGATACAGGGAGATCCATCCTGGAGTAGACTGAGATACAGGGAGATCCATCCTGGAGTAGTCTGAGATACAGGGAGATCCAGCCTGGAGTAGTCTGAGATACAGGGAGAACTAGCCTGGAGTACCTGGAGGTTATTCCGGGAATCAACGTCCCCGCGGAACGGTCCATGACCAGGCCTCCCGATGGATCAGGGCCTGATCAACTAGGCTGTTACTGCTGGCCGCACGCAGTCCAACGTACGAGCCACAGCCCGGCTGATCTGGCACTGACTTTAGGTATCTGTCCAGCTCTCTCTTGGAGGCAGCCAGGGGTATATTGGTAATTCCCCTAATGCTTGATGGGAGGCTGTTGAACAGTCTTGGGCCCCGGACACTTATGGTGTTTTCCCTTAGTGTACCAATGGCGCTCCTACTTTTTATTGGGGGCATTTTGCATCGCCTGCCCAGTCTTTTACTTTCGTAGGGAGTGATTTCTGTGTGCAGATTTGGGACCATTCCTTCCAGGATTTTCCAAGTGTAGATTATGATATATCTCTCCCTCCTGCGTTCCAACGAGTACAAGTCAAGTGCTTCCAAGCGTTCCCAGTAGTTAAGGTGCTTGACAGAACTTATACGTGCAGTAAAGGATCTCTGTACACTCTCTAGATCTGCGATTTCACCTGCTTTGAATGGAGATGTTAATGTATAGCAGTATTCCAGCCTAGAGAGAACAAGTGATTTGAAAAGGATCATCATTGGCTTGGCATCCATCCTATCATTTTCTTTGCACTTGTGATCGTGGCACTTTTGTGATCCTTGAAAGTGAGACCCTCAGACATTACTACTCCCAGGTCCCTTACATTATTTTTCCGCTCTATTGTATGGCCAGAGTCTGTAGTATACTCTGTTCTAGTTATTATCTCCTCCAGTTTTCCATAAAGGAGTAATTGGAATTTGTCCTCATTGAACATCATATTGTTTACCGTTGCCCACTGGAAAACTTTGTTTATATCTTCTTGGAGGTTAACCGCGTCCTCAGCAGATGACAGCCTCATGCAGATCCTAGTATCATCCGCAAAGGATGATACGGTGCTGTGATGTATATCTCTGTCTATGTCTGATATGAGGATGAGGAATAAGATGGGGGCGAGTACTATGCCTTGTGGAACAGAGCTCTTCACTATGGCAGCCTCCGATTTAACTCTGTTGACCACTACTCTTTGTGTTCGATTTGTTAGGAAGTTGAAGATCCATCTCCCCACTTTCCCAGTTATTCCTTTAGCATGTATTTTATGGGCTATTACGCCATGATCGCATTTGTCAAATGCTTTTGCAAAGTCTGTGTATATTACATCTACATTCTGATTTTCTTCCAGTGCATCCAGTAGTTGTGAAAGGCAGGAGTGACCTGCCCTGAACCCATGTTGCCCTGGATTGTGCAGATTTTGAGAATCCAGGTGATTTGCAATCCTGCTTCTTAGCACTCTTTCAAAGATTTTTATGATGTGGGATGTCAGAGCTATTGGTCTATAGTTCTTAGCTAATGCTTTGCTGCCACCTTTATGGAGTGGGGCTATATCCGTTGTTTTAAGTGACTGTGGAATTTCACCCATGTCCAAGCTCCTCCTCCATAGTGTACTTAGGGCATGTGAGAGGGGTTTCTTGCAGTTCTTAATGAAAACAGAGTTCCACGAGTCTGGGCCCGGGGCAGAGTGCATGGGCATGTTGTCAATGGCTTTTTCAAAATCTATCGGAGTTAGGGAAATGTCGGAAATCTGGCATACATTTATGGAGTTTTGAGGCTCATTCATGAAGAAATCATTTGGGTTGTCGATCCTCAGACCGATTAGTGGTTCACTAAACCGATTAGTGGTTCACTCATTTCCTTGTTGTCGTCTGTGTAAGTCCCATCCTGTCTGAGTAAGGGCCCGATACTAGATGTGGTATTTGCCTTGTTTTTGGTATATGAAAAAAAATATTTTGAATTTCTTTCAATTTCACTAATAGCTTTAAGCTCCTCCTGCCTCTCCTGGTTCCTGTAAGAGTCATTTAGCTTAAGTTCGATAGTTTCCACTTCCCTGGTCAGAGCCTCCTTTCGTGTATCAGATATTCTAGCACTCCTGAGGAGCTCAGTGACTCTTCGTCGTCTTCTGTAGAGGGAGCGTCTTTCTCTCTCCAGTTTACTCCTGCTCTTCTTTCTTAAGGGAATATGCCTAGAACATGCTTCAGCTGCCAGGAAGTTGATCCTTTCAAGGCACTGGTTTGGATCCATGTCATTTAAGATATCTTCCCAACATCTTTCGTTTAGGACATGGTTTACCTGGTCCCAGTTGATGTTCTTGTTGTGTACGAAAGGTATATAATACCGACAAGATGAGAGTAAGACACATGTGCAACATCTGGGTATCTTTATTGTAGACGTTTCGCCATCCAGTGGCTTTATCAATACAAATTCCAGGACATAACTTGAAGACAGTAGAACTATGTACAGAAGATGAGGTAATCAGTCCCTCAACCTAGGAGTAGGTGCGAACAGCACCATAGTCGTGGAGATTCTGAAGCAGAAGAAAGAATCCTGGCGCTTTTATAGTAACGTCAGGTGAAGCAGACGAGGGCAAATTCACTGGTGGGCGGGATTCCCCAGTGGAAGTAGGTCCTTCCCAAAGAGATGGGTTAGTTGTAGTAGTAGTCGTAGTTGTGAAGGTTATGTACATGTCCTCAGAATTAAGCGCCAGGATTCTTTCTTCTGCTTCAGAATCTCCACGACTATGGTGCTGTTCGCACCTACTCCTAGGTTGAGGGACTGATTACCTCATCTTCTGTACATAGTTCTACTGTCTTCAAGTTATGTCCTGGAATTTGTATTGATAAAGCCACTGGATGGCGAAACGTCTACAATAAAGATACCCAGATGTTGCACATGTGTCTTACTCTCATGATGTTCTTGTTGTTGAAGTTGTATTTTGTGAAGACACCTTCACAGGTACATGCATTCTGATCAGGACCCCTATGCATGTACATCTGGACTTCGATTAGGTTGTGATTGGAATTAGTTGTTTTTGATATTATGTCTCTTATCAGGTCCTCATGATTTGTGAAGATAAAGTCAAGTGTGTTTTCTAGTCTTGTTGGCTCCACTATCTGCTGGTTTAAGGTGTGATTTTCACAGAGACTTAGTAGCTCATGTGTGTGTGACCTTTCATCTGCGCTACCTCCGGGGATTGTTTCAGCTATAACATTATTTGCTACATTCTTCCATTTTGTATGCCTTAGATTGAAATCACCAAGCAGTAAGATGTTTGGGGATGGAGCTGGAAGGTTTTCCAGACAGTAATCAATTTTCAGTAGCTGTTCCTTGAACTGTTGTGAGGTTGCATCTGGTGGCTTATATACAACCACAATGACTAGGTTTTGGTTCTCGATCTTTATTGATAGAACTTCAACTACCTCATTGGTGTTCAACAACTCTGTGCAGATGAGGGACTCTTTGACATACAGGCCAACTCCCCCTTGTTTCCTGTTCATTCTGTCGCATCTAAAAAGGTTGTAACCACTTATCCCATATTTCACTGTCAAAGTGATCTTTTGTGTGAGTCTCTGTGAAGGCTGCAAACATTGCATTAGACTCCTCTAGAAGTCCACTGATAAAAGGTATTTTGTTGTTGGTGGATGGCTTAAGGCCCTGTATATTAGCAAATATGAACGAGGTTGTATTCTGTGTTTGTTGGGGGGATTTCGTTATTGGCATCAGTAGTTGTAATTCTGGAGGGTCATGGGTGGCCACTGGCTGCGCCTCCAGAAAAATTGTCGGTTGGGTTGTCGTAGCTACTATTGTTTGTCTTGTGGGGTCTGTGCCTCCTGGTCCCTTTTAGATGGTATGCAGGGCAGTTGATGTTGTAACACTGCTTCTGCAGGACCGAGGAGTGACACATTTTTGGGCGAAAGAAAGTACAGGAAGAAGAACGACACACTCCTTTAGACAGGAGGTCGCTACATTTTATGGGATGCTCAAAGTTGCATGTCCCTTTTTTTTCTTGATATTCCATGTTTACAGATGCCCCAAGCATAATATTTGCACAAATTCACCTTTGGTTGAGAACTGTTGGGAGGTGTGTTGTCAATTTCTGCAGGTTCTGGGACTGCACTATGAACCTCAAGCCAGGGCCACCCCGTCCTGGATTCCATCTACTTTTCTCAGTAGAGGAAAGAGGAGGAGACTCCTCTCCAACATCTGTACTGTGGGCCACGGTCTTGTGCAATGATGGTTGTATATTTATGGTTTTAGTGGTGGTTGTGGTAGGGTCCCTAGTAGAGTCTGGACTGGCAGTAAGGCTGGGGGCTGGGTCTGAGTCAGCATTGGGGCTGGGGGCTGGGTCTGAGTCAGCATTGGGGCTGGGGGCTGGGTCTGAGTCAGCATTGGGGCTGGGGGCTGGGTCTGAGTCAGCATTGGGGCTGGGGGCTGGGTCTGAGTCAGCATTGGGGCTGGGGACTGAGCCTGGGCCAGCACCAGCACTGTGGGTATTAGTGCTATGACTGGGGGATGGGTGTGGCTTAGCACTATGTGGGTGACTAGATAGTTTCGAGTCATCTGTTGTGGTATGGACATTCTGCATTTTTTGGTCCACTCCTATCTCTCTCTCCAGTGTTTTACATATTTTTGGTAGACTATCCAAGAGGTCATCTTTGTTTTCTTGATTATTTTTATCATTTATTACTCTCCTTAGTACCTTTCTGATACCTGCCCAAAGTTCTACATCTTTATTGCACAACCAGAAGCACCTTGCTAGTTCGAGGTCATTTTTTGAGGCTGTATTTAGTCTAGTACAAGAGATATGGTGTTTGGAAGAGCATAGATTGCATGTGATTCTGGATTTCCTTCCAAGGATTTTTTTTACATGTCCCACAGATATGCTGTGCTGACATCCTGTCTGTATCCTACTACACTGTATGCCACGGAAGAAAACTGATTTCCACTTTACCTTTCTCTTGCTGGTGCCAGTAATATGCAAGATGTATATAAACGAACCAAGTTTGCAGTATGTGGGTGTGGGTATAGGGTGGGTGGTGTAGGGTGGGTGGTGGGTGTAGGGTGGTGGTGGGTGTAGGGTGGTGGTGGGTGTAGGGTGGGTGGTGGGTGTAGGTGGTGGGTGTAGGGTGGGTGGTGGGTGTAGGGTGGGTGGTGGTGTAGGGTGGGTGGTGTAGGGTTGGTGGTAGGTGTAGGGTGGGTGGTGGGTGTAGGGTGGGTGGTGGGTGTAGGGTGGGTGGTTGGTGTAGAGTGCGTGGTGGTGTAGGGTGGGTGGTGGTGTAGAGTGGGTGGTGGTGTAGGGTGGGTGGTGGGTGTAGAGTGGGTGGTGGTGTAGAGTGGGTGGTGGTGTAGGGTGGGTGGTGGGTGTAGGGTGGTGGTGGTGTAGGGTGAGTGGTGGGTGTAGGGTGGTAGTGGTGGGTGTAGGTGGGTGTGGTGTAGGGTGGGTGTAGGGTGGGTGGTGGTGTAGAGTGGGTGGTGGTGTAGGGTGTGTGGTGGTGTAGGGTGGGTGGTGGTGTAGAGTAGGGTGGTGGTGTAGAGTGGGTGGTGGGTGTAGGGTGGGTGGTGGGTGTAGGGTGGGTGGTGGGTGTAGGGTGGTGGTGGGGTGGGGGGGGGGTGTATGGTGGTGGTGGTGTAGGGTGTGTGGTGGGTGGTGGGTGTAGGGTGGGTGGTGTTGTAGGGTGGGTGGTGGGTGTAGGGTGGGTGGTGGTGTAGGGTGGGTGGTGGTGTAGAGTGGGTGGAGTAGGGTGGTGGGTGTAGAGTGGGTGGTGGTGTAGGGTAGGGGGTGGTGGGTGTACGGTGGGTGGTGGTGTAGGGTGGGTGGTGGTGTAGGGTGGGTGGTGGTGTAGGGTGGGTGGTGGTGCAGGGTGGTGGTGGGTGTAGGGTGGGTGGTGGGTGTAGGATGGTGGTGGGTAGAGTGGGTGGTGGTGTACGGTGGGGGTGGTGTAGGGTGGTTGGTGTAGGGTGGGTGGGGGTGTAGGGTGGGTGGTGGTGTAGGGTGGGTGGTGGTGTAGGGTGGGTGGTGGTGTAGGGTGTGTGGTGTAGGGTGTGTGGTGGTGTAGGGTGTGTGGTGGTGTAGGGTGGGTGGTGGTGTAGGGTGGGTGGTGGTGTTGGTGGTGGTGGTGTAGGGTGGGTGGTGGTGTTGGGTGGGTGGTGGTGTAGGGTGGGTGGTGGTGTTGGGTGGGTGGTGGTGTAGGGTGGGTGGTGGTGTAGGGTGGGTGGTGGTGTAGGGTGGGTGGTGGTGTAGGGTGGGTGGTGGTGTAGGGTGGGTGTTGGTGTAGGGTGGGTGGTGGTGTAGGGTGGGTGGTGGTGTAGGGTGGGTGGTGGTGTAGGGTGGGTGGTGGTGTAGGGTGGTGGGGGTGTAGGAGGGGTGGTGGGTGTAGGGTGGGTGGTGGTGTAGGGTGGGTGGTGGTGTAGGGTGGGTGGTGGGTGTAGGGTGGGTGGTGGTGTAGGGTGGGTGGTGGTGTAGGGTGGGTGGTGGTGTAGGGTGGGTGGGGTGTAGGGTGGGTGGTGGGTGTAGGGTGGGTGGTGGTGTAGGGTGGGTGGTGGCGGTGTAGGTGTAGGGTGGGTGGTGGTGTAGGGTGGGTGGTGGTGTAGGGTGGGTGGTGGTGTAGGGTGGGTGGTGGTGTAGGGAGGGTGGTGTAGGGTGGGTGGTGGTGTAGGGTGGGTGGTGGTGTTGGGTGTGTGGTGGTGTAGGGTGGGTGGTGGTGTAGGGTGTGTGGTGGTGTAGGGTGTGTGGTGGTGTAGGGTGGGTGGTGGTGTAGGGTGGGTGGTGGTGTAGGGTGGGTGGTGGTGTAGGGTGTGTGGTGGTGTGGTGGGTGGGTGGTGGTGTAGGGTGTGGTGGGTGTGTGGTGGGTGTGGTGGTGTAGGGTGGTGGTGGTGTAGGGTGGGTGGTGGTGTTGGGGGGGGGGTGGTGTAGGGTGGGTGGTGGTGTAGGGTGGGTGGTGGTGTAGGGTGGGTGGTGGTGTAGGGTGGGTGGTGGTGTAGGGTGTGGTGGGTGTTGGGTGGGTGGTGGGTGTAGGGTGGGTGGTGGTGTGGGTGGGTGGTGTTTTTGGGTGGGTGGTGGTGTAGGGTGGTGGTGGTGTAGGGTGGGTGGTGGTGTAGGGTGGGTGGTGGTGTAGGGTGGGTGGTGGGTGTAGGGTGGGTGGTGGTGTAGGGTGGGTGGTGGTGGTGTAGGTGTGGGTGGTGGTGGTGTAGGGGTGTAGGTTGGGTGGGGGTGTAGGGTGGGTGGTGGTGTAGGGTGGGTGGTGGTGTAGGGTGGGTGGTGGTGTAGGGTGGGTGGTGGTGTAGGGTGGGTGGTGGTGTAGGGTGGGTGGTGGTGTAGGGTGGGTGGTGGTGTAGGGTGGGTGGTGGTGTAGGGTGGGTGGTGGTGTAGGGTGGGTGGTGGTGTAGGGTGTGTGGTGGTGTAGGGTGGGTGGTGGTGTAGGGTGTGTGGTGGTGTAGGGTGGGTGGTGGTGTAGGGTGTGTGGTGGTGTAGGGTGGGTGGTGGTGTAGGGTGTGTGGTGGTGTTGGGTGGGTGGTGGTGTAGGGTGTGTGGTGGTGTTGGGTGGGTGGTGGTGTAGGGTGGGTGGTGGTGTAGGGTGTGTGGGGTGGGTGGGGGTGTAGGGTGGGTGGTGGTGTAGGGTGGGTGTGGTGTAGGGTGTGGTGGTGTTGGGTGGGTGGTGGTGTAGGGTGTGTGGTGGTGTTGGGTGGGTGGTGGTGTAGGGTGTGTGGTGGTGTAGGGTGGGTGGTGGTGTAGGGTGGGTGGTGGTGTAGGGTGGGTGGTGGTGTAGGGTGGGTGGTGGTGTAGGGTGGGTGGTGGTGTAGGGTGGGTGGTGGTGTAGGGTGTGTGGTGGTGTAGGGTGGGTGGTGGTGTAGGGTGGGTGGTGGTGTAGGGTGGGTGGTGGTGTAGGGTGGGTGGTGGTGTAGGGTGTGTGGTGGTGTAGGGTGGGTGGTGGTGTAGGGTGGGTGGTGGTGTAGGGTGTGTGGTGGTGTAGGGTGGGTGGTGGTGTAGGGTGGGTGGTGGTGTAGGGTGGGTGGTGGTGTAGGGTGGGTGGTGGTGTAGGGTGGGGGTGGTGTAGGTTGGGTGGTGGGTGTAGGGTGGGTGGTGGTGTAGGGTGAGTGGTGGTGTAGGGTGGGTGGTGGTGTAGGGTGGGTGGTGGTGTAGGGTGGGTGGTGGTGTAGGGTGGGTGGTGGTGTAGGGTGGGTGGTGGTGTAGGGTGTGGTGGTGGTGGGTGATGGGTGGGTGGTGGTGTAGGGTGGGTGGTGGTGTAGGGTGGGTGGTGGTGTTGGGTGTGGTGGTGTAGGGTGGGTGGTGGTGTAGGGTGGGTGGTGGTGTAGGGTGGGTGGTGGTGTAGGGTGGGTGGTGGTGTAGGGTGGGTGGTGGTGTAGGGTGGGTGGTGGTGTAGGGTGGGTGGTGGTGTTGGGTGGGTGGTGGTGTTGGGTGGGTGGTGGTGTAGGGTGGGTGGTGGTGTAGGGTGGGTGGTGGTGTAGGGTGGGTGGTGGTGTAGGGTGGGTGGTGGTGTAGGGTGGGTGGTGGTGTAGGGTGGGTGGTAGTTGTAGGTTGGGTGGTGGTGTAGGGTGGGTGGTGGTGTAGGGTGGGTGGTGGGTGTAGGTTGGGTGGTGGTGTAGGGTGGGTGGTGGTGTAGGGGGGGTGGTGGTGTAGGGGGGGTGGTGGTGGTGGGTGGTGGTGTAGGGTGGGTGGTGGTGTGGTGGTGGGTGGGGTAGGGTGGGTGGTGGTGTAGGGTGGGTGGTGGTGTAGGGTGGGTGGTGGTGTAGGGTGGGTGGTGGTGTTGGGTGGGTGGTGGTGTAGGGTGGGTGGTGGTGTAGGGTGGGTGGTGGTGTAGGGTGGGTGGTGGGGTTGGGTGGGTGGTGGTGTAGGGTGGGTGGTGGTGTAGGGTGTGTGGTGGTGTAGGGTGTGTGGTGGGTAGGGTGTGTGGTGGGTGGGTGGTGGTGGTGTAGGGTGGTGTGGTGGTGTTGGGTGGGTGGGGGTGTTGGGTGGGTGGTGGTGTAGGGTGGGTGGTGGTGTAGGGTGGGTGGTGGGGTGTAGGGTGGGTGGTGGTGTAGGGTGGGTGGTGGTGTAGGGTGGGTGGTGGTGTAGGGTGGGTGGTGGTGTAGGGTGGGTGGTGGTGTAGGGTGGGTGGTGGTGTAGGGTGGGTGGTGGTGTAGGGTGTGTGGTAGGGTGGGTGGTGGGGGTGGTGGTGTTGGGTGGGTGGTGGTGTAGGGTGTGTGGTGGGTGGGTGGTGGTGTAGGGTGGGTGGTGGTGTGGGGTGGTGGTGTAGGGTGGGTGGTGGTGTAGGGTGGGTGGTGGTGTAGGGTGGGTGGTGGTGGTGTAGGGTGGGTGGTGGTGTAGGGTGTGTGGTGGTGTAGGGTGGGTGGTGGTGTGGGTGGGTGGTGGTGTAGGGTGGGTGGTGGTGTTGGGTGGGTGGTGGTGTTGGGTGTGTGGTGGTGTGGTGGTGGGTGGTGGTAGGGGTGGGTGGGTGGTGGTGTAGGGTGGGTGGTGGTGTAGGGTGGGTGGTGGTGTTGGGTGGGTGGTGGGTGTGGTGGGGTAGGGTGGGTGGTGGTGTAGGGTGGGTGGTGGTGTTGGGTAGGGTGGGTGGTGGTGTAGGGTGGGTGGTGGTGTTGGGTGGGTGGGGGGTGGTGTAGGGTGGGTGGTGGTGTAGGGTGGGTGGTGGTGTAGGGTGGGTGGTGGTGTAGGGTGGGTGGTGGTTTAGGGTGGGTGGTGGTGTAGGGTGGGTGTGAGGGCAGGACTTACCCACACTGCCACACTTCACTATTATTATTATTATTATTATTATTATTATTATTATTATTATTATTTAAATTCCTTTTATGTAGTACTGTACACTGTTTATCTCAAGGATATACACTGTATTCTTTCAAAATACAGTTTTCACTGCGTTATACTGGGATCATTGTTTTATTATTTACACAGCAGCTAGGCCTACGCTAACTTTCCCCTACACTTCTAAGGAAAAGATAATTTCCTGTTTAGCAGAGGTAATGGTTGTATGCTCAATTTATGTATACTGTGATTCCCTGCACCTCAATGCTACCATCACTCGTTTCATCTCTTATGACTAGTAATTACTCATCCGTTATTACCACTTCACTGGACCTCTGGCAATAGTTCGCTAGTGCCAGTCGCTTGTAAGATAGTCCTATATCTACACTATATATTGTACGCCATACTGAGGGATAATTAAGATTACTCTTATCTACAATTTAGTTCACTATGTCACTGCAAATATATATCCTTGTCACTCACTATATTACTTATAGATAGTAATAAAGTTGGTAGAATTACCGACAATATGTAAAGTAAAAGGACACAAGTGCAACTAATGTGACATTTATTGTGGCAACGTTTCGCTCTCCAGGAGCTTTATCAAGCCATTACAAACAATACATGGACACAGAGGGTATATAAAGACTCAGAGTGAGGTGAATACTAGTGAGGTACCATTTCGATGTTCACTAGTGGTAGTAGTAGTAGTAGTAGTAGTTGTAGTAGTAGTAGTAGTAGTAGTAGTAGTGACAAAAGTAATACAATATGGTAGAGCAATTAATTCGTACATGAGTAAAAGGATATAAAAGGATATAAAAGGATATTTGTCCAACCTATTTTTATGTTACCCAAGTAATAGCTTTTATATCCTTTTACTCATGTACGAATTAATTGCTCTACCATATTGTATTACTTTTGTCACTACCACTACTACTACTACTACTACTACTACCACTAGTGAACATCGAAATGGTACCTCACTAGTATTCACCTCACTCTGAGCCTTTATATACCCTCTGTGTCCATGTATTGTTTGTAATGGCTTGATAAAGCTCCTGGAGAGCGAAACGTTGCCACAATAAAATGTCACATTAGTTGCACTTGTGTCCTTTTACTTTACATACTTATAGATAGACCAATATAATATAGGGGGTGGTAGGAGAAAATTCTTAAACAGCTTCAGGGAGAATCTTGAGTTTTCCCTGAAGCAAGTTTATTCTTTTCTCTGAGGATGAGGGTCCCCAGGACAGTTCTAGAGGTGGTACCTCCCAATATTTGTTTATTTCCACTTGTGTCGACATCCGGCAATAATTCACTAGTGCTGGTCAGGTCTATTTCCCACGGTAACCGTTCCTCCACCGACACTCTCTATGTCAACACTATAATCCATATTTTCCTATTTAGTGTTCACTGATATTCCTTTTTTGTTTGTTCAAAGGAGTATTTGCACTTTATGGTTGCACACGCTTATTTCCCGCATTCTGTTCCCTCTGCTACTATCAAGACACGCAGTTTTTGACGGAGCACAACCGCACGTGACTGTCCCTAAGCCTCCGCGCACAAGTAGTAGGCTGAGATACAAGGAGATCCAGCCTGGAGTAGGCTGAGATACAAGTAGATCCAGCCTGGAGTAGTCTGAGATACAGGGAGATCCAGCCTGGAATAGGCTGAGATACAAGGAGATCCAGCCTCGAATAGGCTGAGATACAAGGAGATCCAGCCTGGAGTAGGCTGAGATACAAGGAGATCCAGCCTGGAGTAGTCTGAGATACAAGGAGATCCAGCCTGGAGTAGTCTGAGATACAAGGAGATCCAGCCTGGAGTAGTCTGAGATACAAGGAGATCCAACCTGGAGTAGGCTGAGATACAAGGAGATTCAGCCTGGAGTAGGCTGAGATACAAGGAGATCCAGCCTGGAGTAGGCCTAAAGACCAAGTATGAGGGACCTCCCAGGGCACAATATTACTGGAGCATCAATCAATGTCAACAAGAGTGTGGATAATGTGAATATGTAGGCCTACAAGGGTGTGTCCTCGTGGTTCCTCAGAAAGCATTACCCCCGGCCCAAGACTGCCCTCCGCCCCCCAGGCTGCCATCCACCCCCCAGGCTGCCATCCACCCCCCAGGCTGCCCCCCCCCCGCCGCTGTACATCAGGAGTATACACTAACAAAATGAGTCAATGGGTCAGTTTACGGCCTCCAGAATATCCAGTTCAGCGTAGGCTGAGTGGCGTGCGTGTGTGGGCGTGGTTGTGGGCGTGGGCGTGCACACAAGAACACACGTTTATGGAGGGGAGGAAGTCAATAATACCTGGTCGTTACTACTTAAACCACCACTACCCAAATGTCAGCATAGTTGCTGATCCCTGTATTCCCAGTATTATATAGCATAGCATATTAGTATCATCCCTGTGCTTTAGACACGAGATCCCTCGTAGGCCTTTGGCTTTGTGTGACGTCATAGGGATACACATGGGCAGTGATCCCTCTGTCCCGTCCTCACTCGGCGGCAAACCTACAAGGCGTGAACAGGCTTGGCACCGGGCTCCATCTCTCATCTCAGTCTGACAATATATTTACCATCCTACAAGTGTGTCTACTTTCAACCTACGATATCTCCATTTAAGAACCCTTACGATAAATGGTGACAGCGGTGAGCCTGTAATTCTGACGATTACAGCGATTTCTGGAGATAAAGTTGTCGACCAGCAAGACGGCCATTTCGTGTGACCAGTAGGCCTACCGACTACCGAGATTCACCCAGCCAGCTACCTCAAGCCAGCTACTCTACCAGCTTCTACATTATTCACTGGTCAGTCTCTTTGTATTAGTGTTTCCTGCTTTTTTGCATTACTCCCGAGGGGTTGACCCGAGTTTGCAAAATAAGCCAGCTTCCAGTCTGTGGTGGGGGAGTCAGAACACCCGAGTCCAGTCCAGCCTAGCCTACTCCATCCAATTATTTTGCCTGCCAAGCCAGCTTCCACCCCTGCTGTGCTCATCGTGTGAAGTTATCAAGCCATTCTGTGTGAAGGGTTAAGATAAGCCAGCTAGCAACTAACCCAGGTGTCTTACTCCAGTACTCAAGCAAGCCACATGAGTAGCCTTCATCGCTTGTGATTCAAGTTCCAAGCATTCTGAGTGCTCCTTGTCATCCTTGTGGTGTTGTAGTATTTCGTGGGTTTCTTCTAAGCCAGCCGGCTTAGAATTATCTTCGCGGCAGTGTGGGTTTTCTCAGTGAGGCTTACGACGTTCAACCCATAAGCCCAGCCACTCACGATCACGTGTGTCGCACCATTGCCGGTCTCAGACGCCTCGCTCAGCCATTACCTACAAACCCAACTACAGTCGGCCATTACAACTCACCTACCTCATCAGTGTTTTGGTGCACTGCTAAGGGTTGTAGCACCATATTTTAAGGACCACATAGGGGGTCAAGAGCTAGAGAGTGGCGCGCCATCTTTAAAAGCCTCCTGTGTGTTGTCTCTCGCCGATTTAAGCGCAATTCTACGATCATCTGTGCAGAGGACAGCAGCAAGACGATATAAACAATCCATCAGTCTCATTTTTTTCAAGTGTTACAGCTATAATATTTTTTTTTTAGAGACATTTGCGAGTGTTGAGACATTTCTTTTGTGTTCCCAGTGAATTTTTCTCTTAGTGTCATTCAGTGACTCTTGATCAGACTCAGTGTTTATCATGTACTGATTGCATTAATTTCTTTTAATCTCCTTAATTCAGTGTTAATTTTCGTGCATTATTTTATATCTGTTGTGTTGTGTATCTTTTTATACACTTGAAGTAAGCACTTAGTGTTTCCTTTGTTGTGTGTGCAACATATGAGCAATATAGAACTTGTGTTTAAACTTCAGAATTCCAGTGTATTAACTCAGTAAATTTTTCACCTCATATTCTGCATCACAACTCAGTGTTGTCTGTTAATTTTTTTCTTCCCAGCATTTGTGTAATTTTATTATTTTTGTTCCCTGTGTGTTGAACATTCTTGTGTTCATATTCCTTTATTCAGCCAGTGTTTAATTTGTCTTATTTCCACAGACAATAGTGCCATTTTTAAAGTCCCAGCAAGAGCTCATATTTACAAAATTTTTCACACATCAAGTTTCATTGCAAGAAAATTCTAGTACTGTGTTTATGTTGATGTGTTGTGTCCTGCATCTCTGTAAGTGTTGTATTCCTTTTTGTTGTGTGTTTTTTTTTGCACCTATTATTTTTTTTCATGTTTTATTGAACAAATTCACTCTTAGTGCAATTTTTAAGTTCTCCTTCTAAAGTAAATTGTTCTTTTGCTTGTTGTTTAAGTGCAGTTAAGAGTTAAAGTGTTCATTCCTTGATATATTTCTTTTCTTGTGTGTTATAATTTTTATTATTGCACATTGACTCATTTTGCAATAATTCTTGTGCAAATATTGTGTTGCTATTAAAGTTTTTCTTGCAGAAAATTTTATGCAGTGTTGTGCAATACAGTTTATTACAGTGCAGTTTCTTATGCTCTGTTCTGTCCATAGTATTTTATTCTGTCTGTCATTTTATTTTTTTTTAATTTCAGTGAATTGTGTGTTTGTTTTAATTTTTGCACAAGTTTATTGAGTCCATTTTATTATTTTATTGTGTATTTTCCTTGTTGCATTGAAAGTAAAGACAACTCACTGTGCCATTTATTCAATTTAAAGTAAAAGTTGAGCATATTAGATTTGAGCAAAGTACAAGCTCTCTTGATTTTCAGTGTTTGCTAAGTTGCATATTCTTCTTGTGTGAGTTCTTTGCTTACTGTGTAACTTGTAAAATTTTAATTACTTATGCAGAATAGTTAAGCATTTTCTTCCATTTAAATTCACTGTGTTGTGTGTTCCTCAGTTATCATTTTCTCTGTTCTCTAAATTCTAGTTTTTACATTTTGCAAACATGTCTCAAGTTTTCTCTAGCGATGCCTCAGCACTTGCTGCTAGTACAACCATTAATGTGTCAGCCCAAAATTCGAGTAACTCCGTATCAAACGATAGACATACTCAGACTTCTGGCCTGCGTAACTTCACTCGTGATCCGTATGATGCTATGCCATTATTCAATGGTGACCCAGACAACCTTGAAGGTTGGTTTACTGCAGTTAGAGCCAGAGCTGACGCTTCAGTTGATGGTCCCCCATCTGAGAGTCTTTTAATAAGTATCGGAAAGGAGAGTCTAGCCCGTTCTTCAGCTGCCTCAAATGTATTTAAATTAATTCGTATGAAGGACTTCCAAGATCTGACCAGGTGGCAAGATTATGAACAGTTAATTCACAATTATCTTGAACCAGTGCGAGAAACCGACCCGTTCGTTGTTCTCAAAGAATTAGTTTGCACAGCCCCGAGACCAGAAGAGTCATTAGAGGAGTTTGCTCTCCGTCTCAATAACCTAATGTCCTCATTTGTTAAAGCAGGCCAAAATTCAAGATATCTTAACGATAGTGATAAACCAGCCCTTGATGGATTTGCCAGATTAGCTGCATTTGGAGTCGTTAAACAACTAATGCCACCGACATCTAAGTATGTGTACAATTCAAGTCCGCTAGATGCTAATATGGGACCGCTTAAAGCTCTAATCCATGTACGAAATTTGTGTCCCGAGGGATCCTTCCCTTATCGTAGGTCTATGCCAAACACCTTGTCCAATCCTGTACCTCCTTTAGTTTGTGCTACTACCAAACCTCCCAACCGCAATCACTCACGCTCATCATCCAAAGCAAGTGTTAAGAGCTATCATTCCCGTAACACCCATAGTACGTACAGTAACCACAGTCAAATAATTTGCTACAATTGTGGTTTCCGTGGTCATATCGCTAGTAATTGTTATGACAGTTACCCTAAGAAGCGTCGTACTGATGATGAGTACCAGTCAGATCTTCCCTACTGTACTCATCATAGAATTCATGGACATGATACATCTGAGTGCAATGCGCTCTACAATATGCGGTACTCTAGATCTTTCCATGGCCGTTCCAACCGCAGAGCCAGGAGAGGAAACAGACGGCGTGGTTCACAGTCTAATCAGAACCAGGCTCATTCTTCCAATTCGGGGGAATTAGAGCGCCCCAGTCAAACCGCCCAATGGTGACGGTAAGTGATAATGAGTACGCCATCCCCGTTCACAATTCCTTTGAAGCCTTAAGCAGTCTCGAGAATGACAATCCTGCTGATGATGTGGCTTCACACGTCTCTGACGTAGAGGAATTTGGGGATGAAGTAGAAGATGCTTTCTCCGATGATAACTCAACTTCCTGTTTGCATATGAGTTCTAATGCAACGATTGGTCCATTAGTACAAGCTTCTGTCCATAATGCGCCCGTTCATGTGTTCATGGACTCTGGTGCGCAAGTTAATATCATTAGGTCTAGCTTGTTTAAAGAGAAGCGGTTACGACGTATCCTCCTCGTTGAACCAACTACTGTAACCTTCCTTGGTGGAGTAGCTGGTTCTCTTCTGCGAGTCCGAGGTCAGACTTCGCTCACCTTTACTATCCAAGGCAGAGACTTTACTGCTGCTTTTCTTGTTGTCGACCAGATTACTTTCCCTGGTGACCTTCTTCTGGGATTTGCTTCCATGCGAGACTTACGCATTGTGCTCGACCCGTACCGATGGCATGCCCAAATAGATGACTTAATCGTTCCATTCTGGGGTTACCAGCTTGGATCAGAAATCTGTCATACTGCTGCAGAGTATGATGTACGCATTAAGTCCTTACAAGCCAATGCAATTTCCAGTAGCGTACCCAAGCGGTCAGGCACTGGTAATTCTGTCACTCCCATTAGTGTTCCACCTATACCTTCAGACTTGCAGGATAGTGTTCCGTTGCCTCAAGTGTCCGAGGACACTCAGACTGCCTTGAGTGCACAGCCTATCCCTGCAATGACTGCTAGTTCGAGTAGTAGTTTCTCCACAGGGGATGCCTTGTCAGAAAACGATTACTTGGAACTAGTAATGCCATCTCTTGTTGATGTCACATGCCGTTTGCAGAAAGACGTCTCTGTTGCGGCTAGTGCTCTCACTAGAGTGTCTGTTGTTGTTCCTAATGTTCCAGATGGTGATACCGTCCTAGTTGACAGTGATTCCTGCAAGGTCAAAGGTTTATTTGTTGAACCTTCCTTACACATTGTAAGAGACAGTAAGATCCATTTACTCCTTGCTAACACTTTGGGTCACAGTGTTCGTCTCAGAGCAAATACCAACCTCGTTGACCTAGTTCACTATCCTTACCCTGTTCAAGTACAGGATGACGTGTCACCTGACCAGTGGGTCGGTGCTATTTCTACCGGGGAGACCTCATCCACTTCTCCGGATCAATCTGTTTCACCAGTTGAGGAGAAAGACTTAGCTCCTACTGACTTCCCAGACGAAGTCAAGCGTTTGTTGACTCTGTTGAACAAACGTCGTAAAGCTATTGCCTTACCAGGTGAGAAGATGGGTATAACGAACTTATTGTCCCATCGTATTCCACTTGAACCTGGTACTAGACCTATTTACATACCTGCGTACAGAATGCCTCATTCACAAGTTGCTGTCGCAGAGGAACTGATCAATCAAATGCTCAATGATGGAGTTATTGCACATAGCAATTCACCCTGGAATGCGCCCTTGATCCTAGTGCCTAAGAAGGATGGCACTTGGCGCCCGGTGATTGACTTTAGGAAGTTAAACGCGAAAACCATTCCAGATCGTTTCCCACTTCCTGTACTAGGTGACCTTTTACGCAGTATCGGAGATAACAAAGTCTTCTCGACCCTAGACTTGTTACAAGGGTTTTGGCAAGTCCCTCTTCACGAGGACAGCCAAGAGTTAACAGCTTTCTCCACTCCCACAGGTCATTATCATTTCCTCCGTATGGCGTTTGGATTACGATCGTCTCCTATCACGTTCTCTAGACTCATGACCAATATCTTTAGAGGTCTGATAGGTAAAGCACTTATGGTGTACTTAGACGACGTAATCGTCATGTCCGAAGACGTGGACACACATCTGAAAAGACTTGATACAGTACTTGGAAAGCTTGAAGAAGCAAATTTAAAGATCAAACTGTCTAAATGCCAATTTTTCAGATCAGAAATTAAGTTTCTTGGTCACGTAGTCACTCCTAGAGGGGTTACGACTGACCAAAGTAAAGTAACTGCAGTACTAAATTTCCCAACTCCCAAAACTGCTGATGCCGTAAGATCCTTTGTGGGCTTAGCAGGTTTTTATAGATCTTTCATTGCTAATTTTTCTTCCATAGCTGCTCCTCTAACTGAGTTGCTTAAGAAAGATGCTCCTTTTGTTTGGACCTTCCGTCAAGAAACAGCATTCCAAACTCTAAAAGAAAAGCTAACATCTGCGCCAATTTTGAAATTCCCAGATTTTTCTAAGCCCTTCTATCTGACAACTGATGCTAGTTCAATTGGCATAGGTGCCGTACTAGCTCAGAAGACTGATAGCAAGTACAACGCAGTTGCATTTGCTAGCCGAGTCCTTACGAAGGCTGAACGTAATTATACAGTAACGGAGCAAGAAGCCTTAGCAATAGTGTGGTCTTTAAAGCACTTCCGAGACATCATTTACCAGTACCCTGTTCATGTCTTGACAGATCATGCGCCACTGATACCTTTATTCCAGAACAAACAGCCTACTGGAAGGTTAGCCAGATGGTCCTTGACTATCCAAGAGTTCAATCCCACTTTTGAACATTTACCTGGCAAGTCAAATGTAGTCGCAGATGCTTTATCGCGACACGTTAGTGTAGTTACTGTAGATCCTCCATTTACTGTCGAGGATGTCAAAACTGCACAAAGACTAGATCCCATGTGGTCTGGTGTGATTCGATTCCTTCTCCAGGAAGATCCCATTCTTACTGTAAAGCCACCAGCACCCATTAGTGACTTTGTAATGAGTCAGGAATTACTGTATCGAACAGCCGAGTTGGGTACTCCAAGCAGAAGAGTTTACCAGTTAGTAATTCCACAGTCACTAGTGAACGTAGCTCTACAGCTAGTTCATGATGCACCAGGTGTTGCACACCCTGGTATGGATCGTTCTGTGAAACAAGCCAGAATGAAATACTTTTGGCCACGTATGGCAACTGACATTTCCGAGTATGTTAAGAAATGTAGTGTCTGTATGCAGCATAAAGGAAATGTCAATGGTCCTAACCCAATCCAAGTGTACCCAACCACTAGCGAACCGTGGGAAAGAGTTGCCCTTGATTTGTTAACTAATTTTAAATGTTCCCTCCAAGGCAACAAACATCTGTGTGTTATGGTAGACCATTTCACCAGATATTGTGAGCTAGTTCCTATTGCAGATAAGACTGCAGAGACAGTAGCTAGAGCGTTTAAAGAACGCATTATCTGCAGGCATACCACCCCAAAGTCCTTAGTAACAGATAATGGAGGTGAATTCTGTAATGAGATTCTTGAAAATTTGTGTACTTTATACAAGATCTCTAAATCCACCATTGTTCCTCATCATCCTGCCAGCAATGGGTTAGCCGAAAGAACAAATAAGAAAGTACTTGATGTTCTGAGAGCCACTATCAACCCCAATAGTGAAACTTGGGATGAAGTTATACCAGATGTCCAGTGTGCCATAAATTCTGCTTACAATGCTTCCATAGGTGATACTCCACATTATGCATTGTATGGTGTAGACAAGCGTTTACCCTATGAGTTGTTATATTCTACTCCGAAACCTAATTACAACCCTGATGATTTCGTAGCAACTCGTACCAGCTTAGCTCAAAGTGTTTTTAGAAGAATCCGTGAAACACTTCATAAGTCAACAGCAGAATTTACAAGAGTTGCAAACACTCGAGCAAAGCCGTCTAAAATCAAAGTAGGTTCGAGAGTTATGCTGATTAACTTTAACAAAACGTCTGCAATGCCAAAGCTTGATCAAAAGTTTGTCGGACCTTATCGAGTTGTAGAACATATCTCTGGAAATAAGTATAAGGTTAGAGAAGTTAGTACTGGCAATTACAAAGAATCGCATTTAGATCATATGAAATTAGTATGCGATGTTGAGGATATTGCTACCCAGACTAATGAGACAGACTCTGACAATCCTCCTGATCCTGTACTCTCTACCTCAGATACTCAGTCAGATACTCAACCTGAATGTCGTTACTCCTTGCGTACCCGACAAGTAATGAGAAACCCGCAAGTATCTTTTGTAGATATTCCTTCAGATCTCTCTCAGTCAAGGCATGTGTTAGCCATTGCAGAGGAATTCGACCCTCCCAGAGATGATAACCATTCTGCATATGTAAACCTAACCCTTGCAGAATTGGGTTTAAATGTACATAGTCTGTATAATTAGATGTCCGAGATGAATGAATTTGTCAATTGTGTGTTTTATTATTAGCTGATCAGTTTGTCAGAAATTTTCGTGTTCACGTTCCCTCCGTATTCTGAGAATTAACAGTCTAGATTTGTGTGCACCGAATCTGCCTTTCTGTTAAACACTTCTTTGTATATATTTATTCTTCCTCAGAATCCGTAGAGTGCATGAATACAGATCGATCGATCAATTCCATCCATATTGTATAATGATTTGTTCTTATAGTTTGTAATGATTACGTTAACACCCATTACGTCAAAATCATGTTGTACCATCCATTAGTTCTAAGTTATATATGAATTTGTTATTGTATAGAATCAGCCCAGATCCGCCTGCCTGTTCAGCCTATAGTATAGTAGTGTATGTCGGGACGACATACGTAACATGACCGAGCTGTCAGCATAGTTGCTGATCCCTGTATTCCCAGTATTATATAGCATAGCATATTAGTATCATCCCTGTGCTTTAGACACGAGATCCCTCGTAGGCCTTTGGCTTTGTGTGACGTCATAGGGATACACATGGGCAGTGATCCCTCTGTCCCGTCCTCACTCGGCGGCAGACCTACAAGGCGTGAACAGGCTTGGCACCGGGCTCCATCTCTCATCTCAGTCTGACAATATATTTACCATCCTACAAGTGTGTCTACTTTCAACCTACGATATCTCCATTTAAGAACCCTTACGATACAAAAACCACCACCACCTCCTCCACAACCTCTCCCATAATAACCAACATCCATCATCCCACCAATATTCCTCCCTCCCTCCAACCACCATCTATATCAACCACCATCTATATCAACCAACATCTATATCAACCAACATCTATCACGATTGAGAGAAATGGGAAAAAACATTAAGTAAATCCACTGAATGGCAGGGGCGCCGTGGACACAATGAAGGAACACTATATCAACATCCGTGACCCCAGACTATTCAACATCTCACCAGAAGATATCAGAAACACTGCTGGAACAAGTGTAGAAGTCTTCACGAGGAAAATAGATCAGTATCTTCACCATGTGCCAGATCAACCAGGCTGGATATGTGGTGTATTGGGCCACCAGCAGCAACAATCTGGTTGATCATGCAAACAAACCTGACGTAGGACCAGGCTGCCAGAGTAGGAGAACTCTCGAAACTCACTGAAGGCAAGGAAAAGGTAGTACACCACCACAACCATTCACATCAACAGTGGTTAACGCACTGGCCTGTGAGCTTTAAGACTCACTCGCCATGGGTTCAAACCCCACCCGTTCCCTGATTTATTAGCGATTTTACAACTTGCACAACGATCAATTTCTTTAGTATTAAGTAGTCAGTAAATCATTAAATTAACTCTCCGTATAACACCCAGGCATGATAGTGCCGCTTTGTACCGAAAATCATGTTTGTAATTATATAATCTCAATGTAATCTTACAAAGAAATCTTTTTTTTTTTGTTTTGTAGTCAAGGTTATAAGCCCCATGTGGCACTGCAGTGCCACACGACCTGACAGTGAAGACTGCAGTGCCACACGACCTGACAGTGAAGACTGCAGTGCCACACGACCTGACAGTGAAGACTGCAGTGCCACACGACCTGACAGTGAAGACTGCAGTGCCACACGACCTGACAGTGAAGACTGCAGTGCCACACCCGTAGACTCTACCAGTGACTGATACCTGAACCCTTGCTGACACCACTCTCTCCCTCCCTCCTCCACTACCTTCCTCTGCCCCTCCATTAACTCATCCTCCTATTCCTCTTTTCTATCCACCTGTCTTCTGCTGTTGTCTCTGGCACCGTCTTCACACTGATCATTATCTTTGATCACCTTCACACTGATCACCTTCACACTAATCATTATCTTTGATCACCTTCACACTGATCATTATCTTTGATCACCTTCACACTTATCATTATCTTTGATCACCTTCACACTAATATCCTCACACTCTCAATACATGGCTCACGATATGGTTATACCATGACCGCTCATTCATCAGGCTGTTGGTGGTAGCAACAATACCTTCACAGTTGTATCAGAAAATAAACTTGAAGAACTTGTGAAGATCTCTGTGGATCAACGAGAAGTCTAGAGTATATATTAGGTATTGTACTACTACCGTCAGGATGCTGTTATACCACTACTGGCATACCACTGCTAGCATACCACTGCTAGCATACCACTGCTAGCATACCACTACTGGCATACCACTACTGGCATACCACTACTGGCATATATTGGTGGAGTTTTGAGGCTCATTCATGAATGAACCTCAAAACTCCATCAATGTATGCCAGATTTCCGACATTACCCTAACTCTGATAGACTTTGAGAAAGCCATTGACAACATGCCCATGCACTCAGCCCCGGGCCCAGACTCGTGGAACTCTGTTTTCATTAAGAACTACAAGAAACCCCTCTTGCGTGCCCTAAGTACACTATGGAGGAGGAGCTTGGACATGGGTGAAATTCCACAGTCACTTAAAACAACGGATATAGCCCCACTCCATAAAGGTGGCAGCAAAGCATTAGCTAAGAACTATAGACCAATAGCTCTGACATCCCACATCATAAAAATCTTTGAAAGAGTGCTAAGAAGCAGGATTGCAAATCACCTGGATTCCCAAAATCTGCACAATCCAGGGCAACATGGGTTCAGGGCAGGTCGCTCCTGCCTCTCACAACTACTGGATCACTATGATATGGTCTTGGGTGTACTGGAAGACAATGTAGATGTAATATACACAGACTTTGCAAAAGCGTTTGACAAATGCGATCATGGCGTAATAGCACACAAAATACGTGCTAAAGGAATAACTGGCAAAGTGGGGAGATGGATCTTCAACTTCCTAACAATTCGAACACAAAGAGTAGTGGTCAACAGAAATACCCTTCAGGCAGGTAGGTAAAGATGACCAGGCAGGCTGCAGGTCACCACCACTATACTGGTTCTAACCTACACACCACTGGAACTTAACACAGGTCAAACACTGGTCCAGTGACACTGTCATCAGCATGTTAATGTGTGGTATTGTACACCATGTGTGGTGCACACTGTTATGCGTGCTGTACGCTGTACACTGAGTTACAAACTGTGTGTACTATTGTACACCATGTGAAGTGTTGTGCAAAATTTTCTGTAGTGTGCAACACTAAATATGTTGATGAGAGTACATCATCCATAGTGCACAATACTACACATACCTTTGAAGAGTTTCGAGAGTTTATCTACTCTCTGAGCCCGGTCATGGGCCAGGCTCGTCTGGTGACTATACTATATGTACTACTGTACACTATGTGTAGTGCTGTAAACTATGGATGGTGTACACTTTCCAGTGTTGTACACCATATGTTGTGCACCATACTGTGTAATATTGTACACTATAATGTACACCGTGTAGTGTTGAACACCATAATGTAAGGTAGCAACAACCTGAATGATCAGCGGATCAGTACTCTAGGTTGACCACAAGTCTGTCAGTGAGAGACCAGTGACAAGTGTTGGGTTGGTCACTGCACAAATATCATACAACATGGTGTAACAAGTTGTACTACCTGGATGTACAACAAGACGAGCTAACTGCCGATGTAGTGTACACTGATTTTACAAAAGTGTTCGACTAGTGCAACCATAGTCTGCTTGCTCACAGAATGTGTGTAAATGGAATAACTGGAAAAGTGGGCAGATGGGTATTTAACTTATCAACAAATACAAGTCAGAGAGCAGCAGTAAACAGAGTGAAGTCAGAAGCTGCCACAGTGAAAAACTCTGTTCCTCAAGGTACAGTACTCACCCCACTTCTGTTTGTCAGTCTTATATCTGACTGATTACCTCAAACTCCTCCTCATCTTCCGCCGATCTTCTCTCTGCTGGACTGAGGAAGCCACTGGCTGGCGAAATGTTGCCATAATAAAGATTTCAAAACATTGTACAAGTGTGTCAGTCTTCACCTTGTCGATTTTTTAAATCGACGCTGACAAGAACGTAAATTACAGCACCAAAACATTCTTTACTGATGACACCAGAATCTCTTAAAAGTAGCGACCCTAGAAAACACTGAATCTTCAGCAGAATACAAATTAAGTCTTCCAGTGGACCTCAGACAACAATATGTTTAACAAGGACAAATTTTAACTTCTTCGATACGTGTATATTAACACGCATCTCTCTTCCTTTCCAGAGTATATTTGCAGTTCTCTGAGGTTTTCAGATTACATATTTTACTGATCCTATGAGAGCAGAAAGTGATCTTTCCAGATCTGCCTTGATCTTCTGCCATGAACGGAGCTGTCAACACCGAGCAGTGTTTCAAACAAGAGGACACAAGTGATGTGAACAGTGTTATCATTGGTGAAATTTCAAATCACATATAAACTATCCTCAAACGTCCCTCAAATCTCATAATTTAAACAAGTTGCTAATAGAAAGTATTAGCACAACAGACAGAGCCTGCAAGAATTTTTTTTTGTTTGGAGATTATTATTATTATAATCAAAAGGAAGCGCTAAGCCACAAGGGCTATACAGCGCTGCTTTTGTTTGGAGAGCGAGGCAGAGCGAGGCGGGCCGAGGCGGGAAGTAGGTTGAAGGGGGCCGCCACCACCACCATCTCATCAGCGCCGCCGTCGGGACTGTGTGGATGGTGGACTACGGGAAGACATTAGAAAGGGCGGCGGCGGCGAGGGTTCAACTGTGCCTTCCGGTAAGTACATGGTTGATGTACCACGGCTCTCAGCAAGAACCTCACTGCTGCCAGGCTTACAGCAGTGATTCAGGACCTCACTGCTGCTAGGCTTACAACAGTGACCCAGGACCTCACTGCTGCCAGGCTTACAGCAGTGATCCAGGACCTCACTGCTGCCAAACTTACAACAGTGATCCAGGACCTCACTGCTGCCAGACTTACAACAGTGATCCAGGACCTCACTGCTGCCAGACTTACAACAGTGATCCAGGACCTCACTGCTGCCAGACTTACAACAGTGATCCAGGACCTCACTGCTGCCAGACTTACAACAGTGATCCAGGACCTCACTGCTGCCAGACTTACAACAGTGATCCAGGACCTCACTGCTGCCAGACTTACAACAGTGATCCAGGACCTGACTGAGAAGAACATTAATCAGTGTAACAGTATTCAGGGAGAGGAACTTCTACAGCAGTTATATGGACGTGTGAGGGAGATCAAACACAGACACACATCCTCCTCAACTCATCTAGCTGTGTGTGTGTATCTGTCTCCCTCTAATGTCCTCTCTCTCTCACACCCTATGGAATGAGTTAGACGAGGAAGTAAGTGGTGGAGGCACCCTCCAGTCTTGGGTCATGGAAGCTGAGTTGGTAGCAGGTTCAAGAGCCTGTCAGCACTGTCCTAACTGTGTGAGACAGAGAGAGTGAAAAAAAGAGTGTTGGTTAGTTAGCATTTAAGTGGTTTAAGTGTGTCATACACAGGAATGTGATCAATGGAGTCTAAACGCTGGTAACTGCGTGTATACAGGTCGATATTTTTTTCCTTAGTTTAGGAATGCCCCGAGCAGACGCAGGGGCTCCAGGCTCACGACCATGTAATGTGCGATGCTAATGTTACTGAACTACGTTGTTCCCACTGATCTGCTTTCGTTACGACGAGAGAGTAGGTACGAACTTTTTTAAAAACCTCAAGAATTATATCTGAAGCTAAGCTGCTGCTCCAAAACACACATTGAGTACTTATGATACTGTTCCGATTGTGTCCAGAATTCAGGCCCAGGTATAGTCGACGATTTATGCTGATTCAGATATATAATTTGCAGGTTGGATAGGCCTTGAGAAAAAAAAAAAACTTCTGGGTCTTTCAACTCTGTACTGAGTGACATTGTTAAACACTGACTCGTATTATTCTTTATTTTATTTTATCTGTGTATGACTGTGTAGGACCAGTGCTGGGAGATCTGTGTATGACTCTGTGTAGGACTAGTGCTGGGAGATCTGTGTATGACTCTGTGTAGGACTAGTGCTGGGAGATCTGTGTATGACTCTGTGTAGGACTAGTGCTGGGAGATCTGTGTATGACTCTGTGTAGGACTAGTGCTGGGAGATCTGTGTATGACTCTGTGTAGGACTAGTGCTGGGAGATCTGTGTATGACTCTGTGTAGGACCAGTGCTGGGAGATCTGTGTATGACTCTGTGTAGGACCAGTACTGGGAGATCTGTGTATGACTCTGTGTAGGACCAGTACTGGGAGATCTGTGTATGACTCTGTGTAGGACCAGTACTGGGAGATCTGTGTATGACTCTGTGTAGGACCAGTGCTGGGAGATCTGTGTATGACTCTGTGTAGGACCAGTACTGGGAGATCTGTGTATGACTCTGTGTAGGACCAGTACTGGGAGATCTGTGTATGACTCTGTGTAGGACCAGTACTGGGAGATCTGTGTATGACTCTGTGTAGGACCAGTACTGGGAGATCTGTGTATGACTGTGTAGGACCAGTACTGGGAGATCTGTGTATGACTGTGTAGGACCAGTACTGGGAGATCTGTGTATGACTCTGTGTAGGACCAGTACTGGGAGATCTGTGTATGACTGTGTAGGACCAGTACTGGGAGATCTGTGTATGACTCTGTGTAGGACTAGTGCTGGGAGATCTGTGTATGACTCTGTGTAGGACCAGTGCTGGGAGATCTGTGTATGACTCTGTGTAGGACCAGTACTGGGAGATCTGTGTATGATTCTGTGTAGGACCAGTACTGGGAGATCTGTGTATGATTCTGTGTAGGACCAGTACTGGGAGATCTGTGTATGACTCTGTGTAGGACCAGTACTGGGAGATCTGTGTATGACTCTGTGTAGGACCAGTGCTGGGAGATCTGTGTATGACTCTATGTAGGACCAGTACTGGGAGATCTGTGTATGACTCTGTGTAGGACCAGTACTGGGAGATCTGTGTATGACTCTGTGTAGGACCAGTACTGGGAGATCTGTGTATGACTCTGTGTAGGACTAGTGCTGGGAGATCTGTGTATGACTCTGTGTAGGACCAGTGCTGGGAGATCTGTGTATGACTCTGTGTAGGACCAGTACTGGGAGATCTGTGTATGACTCTGTGTAGGACTAGTGCTGGGAGATCTGTGTATGACTCTGTGTAGGACCAGTGCTGGGAGATCTGTGTATGATTCTGTGTAGGACCAGTGCTGGGAGATCTGTGTATGACTCTGTGTAGGACCAGTACTGGGAGATCTGTGTATGACTGTGTAGGACCAGTACTGGGAGATCTGTGTATGACTGTGTAGGACCAGTACTGGGAGATCTGTGTATGACTCTGTGTAGGACCAGTTCTGGGAGATCTGTGTAGGACCAGTACTGGGAGATCTGTGTAGGACCAGTACTGGGAGATCTGTGTATGACTCTGTGTAGGACCAGTACTGGGAGATCTGTGTAGGACCAGTACTGGGAGATCTGTGTATGACTGTGTAGGACCAGTACTGGGAGATCTGTGTATGACTGTGTAGGACCAGTACTGGGAGATCTGTGTATGACTCTGTGTAGGACCAGTACTGGGAGATCTGTGTATGACTCTGTGTAGGACCAGTACTGGGAGATCTGTGTATGACTGTGTAGGACCAGTACTGGGAGATCTGTGTATGGCTCTTAGTGTAGGACCAGTGCTGGGAGATCTGTCTATGACTCTGTGTAGGACCAGTGCTGGGAGATCTGTGTATGGCTCTTAGTGTAGGACCAGTACTGAGAGATCTGTGTATGACTCTTAGTGTAGGAGCAGTACTGGGAGATGTGTATGACTGTGTAGGACCAGTACTGGGAGATCTGTGTATGACTCTGTGTAGGACCAGTACTGGGAGATCTGTGTATGACTCTGTGTAGGACCAGTACTGGGAGATCTGTGTATGACTGTGTAGGACCAGTACTGGGAGATCTGTGTACGACTCTGTGTAGGACCAGTACTGGGAGATCTGTGTATGACTGTGTAGGACCAGTACTGGGAGATCTGTGTACGACTCTGTGTAGGACCAGTACTGGAAGATCTGTGTATGACTGTGTAGGACCAGTACTGGGAGATCTGTGTATGACTGTGTAGGACCAGTACTGGAAGATCTGTGTATGACTGTGTAGGACCAGTACTGGGAGATCTGTGTATGATTCTGTGTAGGACCAGTCCTGGGAGATCTGTGTATGATTCTGTGTAGGACCAGTGCTGGGAGATCTGTGTATGACTCTGTGTAGGACCAGTGCTGGGAGATCTGTGTATGACTCTGTGTAGGACCAGTACTGGGAGATCTGTGTATGACTGTGTAGGACCAGTACTGGGAGATCTGTGTATGACTCTGTGTAGGACCAGTACTGGGAGATCTGTGTATGACTGTGAAGGACCAGTACTGGGAGATCTGTGTATGACTCTGTGTAGGACTAGTGCTGGGAGATCTGTGTATGACTCTGTGTAGGACCAGTACTAGGAGATCTGTGTATGACTCTGTGTAGGACTAGTGCTGGGAGATCTGTGTATGACTCTGTGTAGGACCAGTGCTGGGAGATCTGTGTATGACTCTGTGTAGGACCAGTACTGGGAGATCTGTGTAGGACTAGTGCTGGGAGATCTGTGTATGACTCTGTGTAGGACCAGTGCTGGGAGATGTGTGTATGACTCTGTGTAGGACCAGTGCTGGGAGATCTGTGTATGACTCTGTGTAGGACCAGTACTGGGAGATCTGTGTATGACTGTGTAGGACCAGTACTGGGAGATCTGTGTATGACTCTGTGTAGGACCAGTACTGGGAGATCTGTGTATGACTGTGTAGGACCAGTACTGGGAGATCTGTGTATGACTGTGTAGGACCAGTACTGGGAGATCTGTGTATGACTCTGTGTAGGACCAGTGCTGGGAGATCTGTGTATGACTCTGTGTAGGACCAGTACTGGGAGATCTGTGTATGACTGTGTAGGACCAGTACTGGGAGATCTGTGTATGACTCTGTGTAGGACCAGTGCTGGGAGATCTGTGTATGACTCTGTGTAGGACCAGTGCTGGGAGATCTGTGTATGACTCTGTGTAGGATCAGTACTGGGAGATCTGTGTATGACTGTGTAGGACCAGTGCTGGGAGATCTGTGTATGACTCTGTGTAGGACCAGTGCTGGGAGATCTGTGTATGATTCTGTGTAGGACCAGTACTGGGAGATCTGTGTATGACTGTGTAGGACCAGTACTGGGAGATCTGTGTATGGCTCTGTGTAGGACCAGTGCTGGGAGATCTGTGTATGACTCTGTGTAGGACCAGTGCTGGGAGATCTGTGTATGACTCTGTGTAGGATCAGTACTGGGAGATCTGTGTATGACTGTGTAGGACCAGTGCTGGGAGATCTGTGTATGACTCTGTGTAGGACCAGTGCTGGGAGATCTGTGTATGATTCTGTGTAGGACCAGTACTGGGAGATCTGTGTATGACTGTGTAGGACCAGTACTGGGAGATCTGTGTATGGCTCTGTGTAGGACCAGTACTGGGAGATCTGTGTATGACTGTGTAGGACCAGTACTGGGAGATCTGTGTATGGCTCTGTGTAGGACCAGTGCTGGGAGATCTGTGTATGACTCTGTGTAGGACCAGTGCTGGGAGATCTGTGTATGACTCTGTGTAGGACCAGTAATGGGAGATCTGTGTATGACTGTGTAGGACCAGTACTGGGATATCTGTGTATGACTCTGTGTAGGACCAGTACTGGGAGATCTGTGTATGACTCTGTGTAGGACCAGTACTGGGAGATCTGTGTATGACTCTGTGTAGGACCAGTACTGGGAGATCTGTGTATGGCTCTGTGTAGGACCAGTACTGGGAGATCTGTGTATGACTCTGTGTAGGACCAGTATTGGGAGATCTGTGTATGACTCTGTGTAGTACCAGTGCTGGGAGATCTGTGTATGACTGTGTAGGACCAGTACTGGGAGATCTGTGTATGACTCTGTGTAGGACCAGTATTGGGAGATCTGTGTATGACTCTGTGTAGGACCAGTGCTGGGAGATCTGTGTATGACTGTGTAGGACCAGTGCTGGGAGATCTGTGTATGACTCTGTGTAGGACCAGTACTGGGAGATCTGTGTATGACTCTGTGTATGACTGTGTAGGACCAGTACTGGGAGATCTGTGTATGACTGTGTAGGACCAGTACTGGGAGATCTGTGTATGACTCTGTGTAGGACCAGTACTGGGAGATCTGTGTATGACTGTGTAGGACCAGTACTGGGAGATCTGTGTATGACTCTGTGTAGGACCAGTACTGGGAGATCTGTGTATGACTGTGTAGGACCAGTACTGGGAGATCTGTGTATGACTGTGTAGGACCAGTACTGGGAGATCTGTGTATGACTCTGTGTAGGACCAGTACTGGGAGATCTGTGTATGACTGTGTAGGACCAGTACTGGGAGATCTGTGTATGACTCTGTGTAGGACCAGTACTGGGAGATCTGTGTATGACTGTGTAGGACCAGTACTGGGAGATCTGTGTATGACTGTGTAGGACCAGTACTGGGAGATCTGTGTATGACTGTGTAGGACCAGTACTGGGAGATCTGTGTATGGCTCTGTGTAGGACCAGTACTGGGAGATCTGTGTATGACTGTGTAGGACCAGTACTGGGTGATCTGTGTATGACTGTGTAGGACCAGTACTGGGAGATCTGTGTATGACTCTGTGTAGGACCAGTACTGGGAGATCTGTGTATGACTGTGTAGGACCAGTACTGGGAGATCTGTGTATGACTCTGTGTAGGACCAGTGCTGGGAGATCTGTGTATGACTGTGTAGGACCAGTACTGGGAGATCTGTGTATGACTGTGCAGGACCAGTACTGGGAGATCTGTGTATGACTGTGTAGGACCAGTGCTGGGAGATCTGTGTATGACTGTGTAGGACCAGTACTGGGAGATCTGTGTATGACTCTTTGTAGGACCAGTACTGGGAGATCTGTGTATGACTGTGTAGGACCAGTACTGGGAGATCTGTGTATGACTCTGTGTAGGACCAGTACTGGGAGATCTGTGTATGACTCTGTGTAGGACCAGTACTGGGAGATCTGTGTATGACTCTGTGTAGGACCAGTACTGGGAGATCTGTGTATGACTGTGTAGGACCAGTACTGGGAGATATGTGTATGACTGTGTAGGACCAGTACTGGGAGATCTGTGTATGACTGTGTAGGACCAGTACTGGGAGATCTGTGTATGACTCTGTAGGACCAGTACTGGGAGATCTGTGCAGGAAAAGAATACAGCATATTCGTGAAGTGGCTACTGTAGACAGGAGGTGAAGCAGTTGTAGACGGCGTCACCTTGGGCAAATCCACAGGTGGAAGTAGGTCAAGCCTACAGGTTAGGCAAGCTTAGAAATTCCCTGTAACGTTGTATTTTTTTTCCAAGACTGACGGACTCATTACCGCAACCTCCCTCTGATCTCCACTATTCTTCTTTGTATTAGACTGATCAAGCTTCTGTATGGCGAAACGTTTTCACAATATACCCAAGTGTTGCATATTTATTTGTGTGAACACAGGTGCTGTCCATACTGCTGTGGTAACGTTCAGAGTCATGGTGCGTAGTGACCCGTCTGACACACAAGTATCTCATGGTAATTAGTGAGTGATATCATAGTCAGCGGAGCTATGACACAGATGTTTCTTGTCTAGTGATTACGGCACTCCACAGGTCTGTTATTGATGCTGTGGCACTCCTGTGGTCTGCTGTTGATGCTGTGGCACCCACTGGTCTGTTATTGATGTAGCACTCCTGTGGTCTGTTATTGATGCTGTGGCACCCCACTGGTCTGTTGTTGATGCTGTAGCACTCCTGTGGTCTGTTATTGATGCTGTGGCACTCCTGTGGTCTGTTGTTGATGCTGTAGCACTCCTGTGGTCTGTTGTTGATGCTGTAGCACTCCTGTGGTCTGTTATTGATGCTGTGGCGACTCCTGTGGTCTGTTATTGATGCTGTAGCACTCCTGTGGTCTGTTATTGATGCTGTAGCACTCCTGTGGTCTGTTATTGATGCTGTGGCACTCAACTGGTCTGTTGTTGATGCTGTAGCACTCCTGTGGTCTGTTGTTGATGTTGTAGCACTCCTGTGGTCTGTTGTTGATGCTGTGGCACTCCTGTGGTCTGTTGTTGATGCTGTGGCACTCCTGTGGTCTGTTGTTGATGCTGTAGCACTCCTGTGGTCTGTTGTTGATGCTGTGGCACTCCTGCGGTCTGTTGTTGATGCTGTGGCACTCCTGCGGTCTGTTGTTGATGCTGTAGCACTCTTGTGGTCTGTTATTGATGCTGTAGCACTCCTGTGGTCTGTTATTGATGCTGTAGCACTCCTGTGGTCTGTTATTGATGCTGTGGCACTCCTGTGGTCTGTTGTTGATGCTGTGACCATCTACATGCCTTGCACGCGGGCATTAGTTAATCGGGTCATGTTCATCGTCGACCATCTTGCTACAGCATTCCACAACGTTCCCACAAGTGATTATTGTAATGCTCCCTTAAGTGACTACTGTAATGCTCCCTTAAGTGACTACTGTAATGCTCCCTTAAGTGACTACTGTAATACTCCCTTATGTGACTGTAATGCTCCCTTATGTGACTACCATAATCCCCTCACTTATGTGACTACTGTAATCCTCCCTTATGTGAAAATCAACCTGACGACACCGAAGGACAGGAGGGATAGGGCAGATATGATAACGACATATAAAATACTGCGAGGAATTGACAAGGTGGACAGGGACAGGATGTTCCAGAGATGGGACACAGAAAGAAGGGATCACAATTGGAAGGTGAAGACTCAGATGAGTCAAAGGGATGTTACGAAGTATTTCTTTAGTCATAGAGTTGTCAGGAAGTGGAATAGTCTGGAAAGTGACGTAGTGGAGGCAGGAACCATACATAGTATTAAGATGAGGTATGATAAAGCTCATGGAGCAGGGAGAGAGAGAGAGAGAGAGAGAGAGAGAGAGAGAGAGAGAGAGGACCTAGTAGCGACCAGTGAAGAGACGGGGCCAGGAGCTATGGAGAGTACATGACAAGTTGGACTCATCTTTGGGAATGCAGCTCAGCACGGAGACCGCACCTGATCCAGCAGGTCAAGACACCGGAGAAGATGGCCAGGTTGGCGGTGAGGCTGGTGTCGTACCTCACGAGAATACACGATGAGGAACCACGGAGAAGAAAATCTAACATCGTACACTGACCACGGAACGGTTGGAGATTCGAACCCACGGCAAGTGAGTTCCCTAGTTTGTAATCATATTATAATTTTCATGAATCATACGCAGTTTCAAGAGTAGGTTAACAGGAGTACATCTGGAAGATTTGTTAAGTTATACCATGAATTAAGTAATGATCCTGGACTTCACCTTACGAAACAGACAAAGCAAATGTGATAGTAATTATGGACAAGGTAGATTATAGTGGGAAAATAACATTAGAAAACAGGGGAACTGACGTTCCTCTTAAGTCTGGCTACTACAATGTCACTCTGTTTACATTGCAAATTCTTCCTTAAATGAGTTTCTGTAGGTTGATATTAGCAGAGCGAGTTCTAGATTAATTCTCACCTTTACCTTTCCTCATGACGTTCAGATTCTTTGTTTACTTCTGTCTTAATTTCATTTCATTACCTTTGATATACTTTTCAATGGTTTCGAAAGCTTTCCTACTCTCGCAGACTGGCCCAGGCCAAGGGGACTTGTCTGACGCTTGCCTGATCAAGAAAGCTGTTACCAGTGGTGGCCTGCTGGGCCACATCCATCACAGCCTGGTTGATCTAGCACCTGGCGAAGGTACATGCCCACAAACTATTAAGAAACACTTGTTCCAGCAATTTCTGATAACTTGTGTTAGAGAGCAAAACAGTCTGAGGCTACGGATGTTGATACAATGTTCTCTTATTGTACCCACGACGATCCTCTGTTCCCTCTGGGTTTATTTTCCACTTCCTCTCATATTTCTCATTCCACTATTTTTGTTATGGGAGTGTGCAGGCCCATAAATACTTTCCACGTACATATTACAATGAATCTCTATCGTCCGCTACAGCGAGTACATACTGTATTGAGAACTATGAAGCGTTCCCAGTAGTCGAAATATTTTACTGACTCTATGCGGGGCTAAACACAGATGTATCACAAACTTTCTCTTCAAGATTCACTTTCTTTGGGTAATTTGTCGGTTATATTATGTAGGAGGGGTTGTGCCCAGCAACAACAGCACCACACTTGAGGGGTTGTAGCTAGCAACAACAGCACCACTTGAGGGGTTGTAGCCAGCAACAACAGCACCACACTTGGGGGTTGTAGCCAGCAACAACAGCACCACACTTGAGGGTTGTAGCTAGCAACAACAGCACCACACTTGAGGGTTGTAGCCAGCAACAACAGCACCACACTTGAGGGTTGTAGCTAGCAACAACAGCACCACACTTGAGGGGTTGTAGCCAGCAACAACAGCACCACACTTGAGGGGTTGTAGCTAACAACAACAGCACCACACTTGAGGGGTTGTAGCCAGCAACAACAGCACCACACTTGAGGGGTTGTAGCCAGCAACAACAGCACCACACTTGGGGGTTGTAGCCAGCAACAACAGCACCACACTTGAGGGGTTGTAGCCAGCAACAACAGCACCACACTTGAGGGGTTGTAGCCAGCAACAACAGCACCACACTTGAGGGGTTGTAGCCAGCAACAACAGCACCACACTTGAGAGGTTGTAGCCAGCAACAACAGCACCACACTTGAGGGGTTGTAGCCAGCAACAACAGCACCACACTTGAGGGGTTGTAGCTAGCAACAACAGCACCACACTTGAGGGGTTGTAGCTAGCAACAACAGCACCACACTTGAGGGGTTGTAGCCAGCAACAACAGCACCACACTTGAGAGGTTGTAGCCAGCAACAACAGCACCACACTTGAGGGGTTGTAGCCAGCAACAACAGCACCACACTTGAGGGGTTGTAGCCAGCAACAACAGCACCACACTTGAGGGGTTGTAGCCAGCAACAACAGCACCACACTTGAGGGGTTGTAGCCAGCAACAACAGCACCACACTTGAGGGGTTGTAGCCAGCAACAACAGCACCACACTTGAGGGGTTGTAGCCAGCAACAACAGCACCACACTTGAGGGGTTGTAGCCAGCAACAACAGCACCACACTTGAGGGGTTGTAGCCAGCAACAACAGCACCACACTTGGGGGGGTTGTAGCCAGCAACAACAGGACCACACTTGAGGGGTTGTAGCCAGCAACAACAGCACCACACTTGAGGGGTTGTAGCCAGCAACAACAGCACCACACTTGAGGGGTTGTAGCCAGCAACAACAGCACCACACTTGGGGGGGTTGTAGCCAGCAACAACAGCACCACACTTGAGGGGTTGTAGCCAGCAACAACAGCACCACACTTGAGGGGTTGTAGCCAGCAACAACAGCACCACACTTGAGGGGTTGTAGCCAGCAACAACAGCACCACACTTGAGGGGTTGTAGCCAGCAACAACAGCACCACACTTGAGGGGTTGTAGCCAGCAACAACAGCACCACACTTGAGGGGTTGTAGCCAGCAACAACAGCACCACACTTGAGGGGTTGTAGCCAGCAACAACAGCACCACACTTGAGGGGTTGTAGCCAGCAACAACAGCACCACACTTGAGGGGTTGTAGCCAGCAACAACAGCACCACACTTGAGGGGTTGTAGCCAGCAACAACAGCACCACACTTGAGGGGTTGTAGCCAGCAACAACAGCACCACACTTGAGGGGTTGTAGCCAGCAACAACAGCACCACACTTGAGGGGTTGTAGCCAGCAACAACAGCACCACACTCGAGGGGTTGTAGCCAGCAACAACAGCACCACACTCGAGGGGTTGTAGCCAGCAACAACAGCACCACACTTGAGGGGTTGTAGCCAGCAACAACAGCACCACACTTGAGGGGTTGTAGCCAGCAACAACAGCACCACACTTGAGGGGTTGTAGCCAGCAACAACAGCACCACACTTGAGGGGTTGTAGCCAGCAACAACAGCACCACACTTGAGGGGTTGTAGCCAGCAACAACAGCACCAAACCTGAGGGGTTGTAGCCAGCAACAACAGCACCACACTTCAGGGGTTGTAGCCAGCAACAACAGCACCACACTTGAGGGGTTGTAGCCAGCAACAACAGCACCAAACTTGAGGGGTTGTAGCCAGCAACAACAGCACCAAACTTGAGGGGTTGTAGCCAGCAACAACAGCACCACACTTGAGGGGTTGTAGCCAGCAACAACAGCACCACACTTGAGGGGTTGTAGCCAGCAACAACAGCACCACACTTGAGGGGTTGTAGCCAGCAACAACAGCACCACACTTGAGGGGTTGTAGCCAGCAACAACAGCACCAAACTTGAGGGGTTGTAGCTAGCAACAACAGCACCACACTTGAGGGGTTGTAGCCAGCAACAACAGCACCAAACTTGAGGGGTTGTAGCTAGCAACAACAGCACCAAACTTGAGGGGTTGTAGCCAGCAACAACAGCACCATACTTGAGGGGTTGTAGCTAGCAACAACAGCACCAAACTTGAGGGGTTGTAGCCAGCAACAACAGCACCACACTTGAGGGGTTGTACCCAGCAACAACAGCACCAAACTTGAGGGGTTGTAGCTAGCAACAACAGCACCACACTTGAGGGGTTGTAGCCAGCAACAACAGCACCAAACTTGAGGGGTTGTAGCTAGAAACAACAGCACCACACTTGAGGGTTGTAGCCAGCAACAACAGCACCAAACTTGAGGGGTTGTAGCTAGCAACAACAGCACCACACTTGAGGGGTTGTAGCCAGCAACAACAGCACCAAACTTGAGGGGTTGTAGCTAGCAACAACAGCACCACACTTGAGGGTTGTAGCCAGCAACAACAGCACCAAACTTGAGGGGTTGTAGCCAGCAACAACAGCACCACACTTGAGGGGTTGTAGCCAGCAACAACAGCACGACACTTGAGGGGTTGTAGCCAGCAACAACAGCACCAAACTTGAGGGGTTGTAGCCAGCAACAACAGCACCAAACTTGAGGGGTTGTAGCCAGCAACAACAGCACCACACTTGAGGGGTTGTAGCTAGCAACAACAGCACCACACTTGAGGGGTTGTAGCCAGTAACAACAGCACCACACCTGAGGGGTTGTACCCAGCAACAACAGCACCACACTTGAGGGGTTGTAGTCAGCAACAACAGCACCACACTTGAGGGGTTGTAGCCAGTAACAACAGCACCACACTTGAGGGGTTGTAGCCAGCAACAACAGCACCACACCTGAGGGGTTGTAGTCAGCAACAACAGCACCACACTTGAGGGGTTGTAGCCAGCAACAACAGCACCACACTTGAGGGGTTGTAGCTAGCAACAACAGCACCACACTTGAGGGGTTGTGCCCAGCAACAACAGCACCACACTTGAGGGGTTGTAGCCAGCAACAACAGCACCACACTTGAGGGTTGTAGCTAGCAACAACAGCACCACACTTGAGGGGTTGTAGCTAGCAACAACAGCACCACACTTGAGGGGTTGTGCCCAGCAACAACAGCACCACACTTGAGGGGTTGTAGCCAGCAACAACAGCACCACACTTGAGGGGTTGTAGCCAGCAACAACAGCACTACACTTGAGGGGTTGTAGCTAGCAACAACAGCACCACACTTGAGGGGTTGTAGCTAGCAACAACAGCACCACACTTGAGGGTTGTAGCCAGCAACAACAGCACCACACTTGAGGGGTTGTAGCTAGCAACAACAGCACCACACTTGGGGGTTGTAGCTAGCAACAACAGCACCACACTTGGGGGTTGTAGCTAGCAACAACAGCACCACACTTGGGGGTTGTAGCCAGCAACAACAGCACCACACTTGGGGGTTGTAGCCAGCAACAACAGCACCACACTTGGGGGTTGTAGCTAGCAACAACAGCACCACACTTGGGGGTTGTAGCCAGCAACAACAGCACCACACTTGGGGGTTGTAGCCAGCAACAACAGCACCACATTTGGGGGTTGTAGCCAGCAACAACAGCACCACACTTGAGGGGTTGTAGCTAGCAACAGCACCACACTTGGGGGTTGTAGCCAGCAACAACAGCACCACACTTGAGGGTTGTAGCCAGCAACAACAGCACCACACTTGAGGGGTTGTAGCCAGCAACAACAGCACCACACTTGAGGGGTTGTAGCCAGCAACAACAGCACCACACTTGAGGGGTTGTAGCCAGCAACAACAGCACCACACTTGAGGGGTTGTAGCCAGCAACAACAGCACCACACTTGAGGGGTTGTGCCCAGCAACAACAGCACCACACTTGAGAGGTTGTAGCCAGTAACAACAGCACCACACTTGAGGGGTTGTAGCCAGCAACAACAGCACCACACTTGAGGGGTTGTAGCCAGCAACAACAGCACCACACTTGAGGGGTTGTAGCCAGCAACAACAGCACCACACTTGAGGGGTTGTAGCCAGCAACAACAGCACACACTTGGGGGTTGTAGCCAGCAACAACAGCACCACACTTGAGGGTTGTAGCCAGCAACAACAGCACCACACTTGAGGGTTGTAGCCAGCAACAACAGCACCACACTTGAGGGGTTGTAGCCAGCAACAACAGCACCACACTTGAGGGGTTGTAGCCAGCAACAACAGCACACACTTGGGGGTTGTAGCCAGCAACAACAGCACCACACTTGAGGGTTGTAGCCAGCAACAACAGCACCACACTTGGGGGGGTTGTAGCCAGCAACAACAGCACACACTTGGGGGTTGTAGCCAGCAACAACAGCACCACACTTGAGGGGTTGTAGCCAGCAACAACAGCACACACTTGGGGGTTGTAGCCAGCAACAACAGCACACACTTGGGGGTTGTAGCCAGCAACAACAGCACCACACTTGAGGGGTTGTAGCCAGCAACAACAGCACACACTTGGGGGTTGTAGCCAGCAACAACAGCACCACACTTGAGGGGTTGTAGCCAGCAACAACAGCACCACACTTGGGGGTTGTAGCCAGCAACAACAGCACCACACTTGAGGGTTGTAGCCAGCAACAACAGCACCACACTTGAGGGGTTGTAGCCAGCAACAACAGCACCACACTTGAGGGGTTGTAGCCAGCAACAACAGCACACACTTGGGGGTTGTAGCCAGCAACAACAGCACCACACTTGAGGGGTTGTAGCCAGCAACAACAGCACACACTTGGGGGTTGTAGCCAGCAACAACAGCACACACTTGGGGGTTGTAGCCAGCAACAACAGCACCACACTTGAGGGGTTGTAGCCAGCAACAACAGCACCACACTTGAGGGGTTGTAGCCAGCAACAACAGCACCACACTTGAGGGTTGTAGCCAGCAACAACAGCACCACACTTGAGGGGTTGTAGCCAGCAACAACAGCACACACTTGGGGGTTGTAGCCAGCAACAACAGCACCACACTTGAGGGGTTGTAGCCAGCAACAACAGCACCACACTTGAGGGGTTGTAGCCAGCAACAACAGCACACACTTGGGGGTTGTAGCCAGCAACAACAGCACCACACTTGAGGGGTTGTAGCCAGCAACAACAGCACCACACTTGAGGGGTTGTAGCCAGCAACAACACCACCACACTTGAGGGGTTGTAGCCAGCAACAACACCACCACACTTGAGGGGTTGTAGCCAGCAACAACAGCACCACACTTGAGGGGTTGTAGCCAGCAACAACAGCACCACACTTGGGAGGGGCCTTGCAGCCGGCAACAGCTTTGAGGACATTTATCCTATCTTGACCCATATACATCAAAATATCTGTAAGATTAAAAATAGCTGTTTTTAACCTGAGAAACAGATGGGCGGGGCATGACGTCTGTTTGTCAATATCTTAAAGTTGTGGTAAGTTTAGTCGATTATCTGAACTTCATCAAGAATGCTTTTAAAAGCATGACAGTAAACACGTGATAAACACAATGTGCAGAATAACCACTGTGAAAAAAAATAGTGTAATTCTTTGCACTTTCGTGATTTCTCACATTATCAAGGAACTATAAAAAAGAATAATAAGAAGGAATATAAGGGCGAGACTGCACCTCGCTGTCACCTCAACAACACCTGTAATGATGCTATCAGCACAGCTTAAAGCTGTGTTAGGTGAGAATATACTAAATGGCATAGAACTGACAACATCGTCCTCTGGTGTACCTTTAGGGCATTTCTTTAAGTCTCTCTTGAATCCTGGGAGGAAACAGAGTGCTATTCATCTGTAGTACAAGTAACCTGTCTACAGGTAACCTGTCTACGGGTAACCTGTCTACGGGTAACCTGTCTACGGGTAACCTGTCTACGGGTAACCTGTCTACGGGTAACCTGTCTACAGGTAAACTGTCTACAGGTAAACTGTCTACAGGTAAACTGTCTACAGGTAAACTGTCTACAGGTAAACTGTCTACAGGTAAACTGTCTACAGGTAACCTGTCTACAGGTAAACTGTCTACGGGTAACCTGTCTACAGGTAAACTGTCTACAGGTAAACTGTCTACAGGTAAACTGTCTACAGGTAAACTGTCTACAGGTAAACTGTCTACAGGCAAACTGTCTACAGGTAAACTGTCTACAGGTAAACTGTCTACAGGCAAACTGTCTACAGGCAAACTGTCTACAGGCAAACTGTCTACAGGTAAACTGTCTACAGGTAAACTGTCTACAGGCAAACTGTCTACAGGTAAACTGTCTACAGGTAAACTGTCTACAGGTAACCTGTCTACAGGTAAACTGTCTACAGGTAACCTGTCTACAGGTAAACTGTCTACAGGTAAACTGTCTACAGGTAAACTGTCTACAGGTAACCTGTCTACAGGTAAACTGTCTACAGGTAAACTGTCTACAGGTAACCTGTCTACAGGTAAACTGTCTACAGGTAAACTGTCTACAGGTAACCTGTCTACAGGTAAACTGTCTACAGGTAAACTGTCTACAGGTAAACTGCCTACAGGTAAACTGTCTACAGGTAAACTGTCTACAGGTAAACTGTCTACAGGTAAACTGTCTACAGGTAAACTGTCTACAGGTAAACTGTCTACAGGTAAACTGTCTACAGGTAACCTGTCTACAGGTAACCTGTCTACAGGTAACCTGTCTACAGGTAAACTGTCTACAGGTAACCTGTCTACAGGCAAACTGTCTACAGGCAAACTGTCTACAGGCAAACTGTCTACAGGTAACCTGTCTACAGGTAAACTGTCTACAGGTAAACTGTCTACAGGTAAACTGTCTACAGGTAACCTGTCTACAGGTAACCTGTCTACAGGTAAACTGTCTACAGGTAAACTGTCTACAGGTAAACTGTCTACAGGTAAACTGTCTACAGGTAACCTGTCTACAGGTAACCTGTCTACAGGTAAACTGTGTACAGGTAACCTGTCTACAGGTAAACTGTCTACAGGTAAACAACATGTTGAGAAGAGGAATGAGCTTAAAACGTAAGTACGGAGAAATGTTTGACTTGAAAAAAAAAGTCCTCTGTAAGGGCGAAACGTTGTTAATAAAGGATGGCATTTTAGCGCACCAGTCTTCGTCCTTCAAGATTATATGTGACAGGAGTCTGAAATGCCAAAATGTAATCATCGTCAGTCACGACTCAAGAAATCGTAATAACACGACTGAAACGTCAGTCACGATAATTTAAGAGAGAAGCTACGTCCAAATGACGCACTGCCGACAACAGTCAAGGGAAAAAACACAATATAAACTTCCACTGGAAAAACATTTCTCTCAGTGAATTGTTTCAGTAATCACGTCCTCAATCACTGAACAATGTTGTGACAATAAAAGGTAGTAAACACAACTGGTACACTCCCTTGACTTGTACTCCTTGGAACCAAGAAGAGAAAGACACATCATAATTTACATCTGGAAAATCTTTAGAGGGATTGGTCTCAAATCTGCACACTGAAATCATTTCCTAAGAAAGAAGGATGCTTGGCAGATGGTGTAAAATGTCTTGACTGTACATATATCAACAACTATACTGAGAGACAACACAATAAGTGTAAGGGGCTCAAGACTATTCAACAGTCTCTCGCTATACATAAGGGGCATCATCGATAAACTCCTGGCTGTCTTCAAAAGGAAACTGTACACGTTCCTAAAGTTAGTTCCTGACCAGCCAGGCTGTGGTTCATACGTTGGACTGGGTGCAGCCAGCAGTGACAGGACTGATTACCAATTCTTTTGTATATAGTGTATATAGTATACAGTGATGGAGTGAATGATGGTGAAAGTTTTTCTTTTTCGGGCCACCCTGCCTTGGTGGGAATCGGCCAGTGTGATAATAAAAAAAAATAAAAATAGTTCTACAGTCTTCACATTACGTTCTATACTGATCAAGTCACTGGATGGGGAAACGTCTACAAATAAAGATACCCAGAAGTTGCGTATTGTCTAATTCTTCATCTTGTCGGTATTGTGTACCATACATGTACAACAGGCAAGAACCAGGAAAGAAACACACCCGATGTAATACATTCTGCAACACTGGCTGCCTCGCACAACACCTGCCACAAGCAGTAATTACGAAACTGGCAGGTGAGCCTCAGTGTTCAGAAACCACAAGAATGTTGACTTCTTTTCCAGTTACCACAACCACCACTGGAACCAACCTTTTCAGCTCCCCAGGATCGTTAAAGACCTTTACTCTAAATTCAGCGATTATATAACTCTGCTGATACCCCTAACCCCTCCCCACCTGCAATAAATATGATAAGTATACAAACTGTAAGAGATTGAGTGACTTGTGTACCAAAATCAATCCTCTCCAGTACCTGCACCACATGGGACGAGGTAATTATGGCAGTTCAGTTTACCTTGAGTTCTGGATAAGCATTTTACGAAATAAGGCGAACGATTTTGTGCACTCGGCACCCCAGGCTTGGTACAGTTCCGACGCACGGTGCGGTACAGTTCCAACGCACGGTGCGGCACAGTTCCGACGCACGGTGCGGCACAGTTCCGACGCACGGTGCGGCACAGTTCCGACGCACGGTGCGGCACAGTTCCGGCGCACGGTGTGGCACAGGTCCGACGCACGGTGCGGTACACTTCCGGCGCACGGTGCGGCACAGTTCCGACGCACGGTGCGGTACAGTTCCAACGCACGGTGCGGCACAGTTCCGACGCACGGTGCGGCACAGTTCCGACGCACGGTGCGGCACAGTTCCGACGCACAGTTCCGGCGCACGGTGTGGCACAGGTCCGACGCACGGTGCGGTACACTTCCGGCGCACGGTGCGGCACAGTTCCGACGCACGGTGCGGTACACTTCCGGCGCACGGTGCGGTACAATTCCGACGAACGGTGCGGTACACTTCCGACGCACGGTGCGGTACAGTTCTATATTGGAGGGTACGTCCAAATAGGTTCCGAAGTTAAGCAACAGATCACAGTGGCCGGACTTGAGCTGCCTAACTTAGCGGCGCTCAGAGGCAGCCCAAATTATACAACTCTCAGGAAACTCATTCCCAAGTGAGAGAGACATCCGGGAGGAGAGTCATCACACCTCTGTGAGCTAAATGAAGGAAATGTTGAGAGATATGAGGGTTCTTACCTATAACATCAGTCTTCCTGGGGTGTAAGACGTATGCAACAGTTACCTATCTATATTAACATAAGAAAGGAGGAACACTGCAGTAGGCCTGTTAGCCCATACCTGGCAGGTCCCACCCTACAATACCAACCCACTAACAGAACATTTGCCCAACCCACTTTCAGTGCTACCCTAACAATAAGCGCTGACAAATCTATTTACTCACATGCAAGTCTCACTCGAATCCAACCCCTCTCATTCATGTATATATCCAACCTAAACTTGAAACTACCCAAGGTTTTAGCTTCGATACCCCTACTAGGCAGACTGTTCCACTCATCAACTACCCTATTTCCAAACCAATACTTTCCTATATCCTTTCTAAATCTAAACTTATCTAATTTGAATCCATTATTGTGGGTTCTCTCTTGGAGGGATATCCTCAAAATTATATTTATATCCCTTTTGTTAATACCCTTCTTCCACTTATACACCTCGATCATGTCTCCCCTCATTCTTCGTCTTACGACTGAAGAAGCCTACGTGGTAGGCTTCTTCAGTAGAAAACAGAGTAGGCAGCAGAAGCAGTGTAATCGGTTTATCACTCTTGAAAGCGTAGTTTGGGGTGGTCAGTCCCTCAGCCTGAGAGACTAACCACCTCAAAAACTGATAACCACGCCTGATGCCTCTGTATCTGACTGAAGAAACCTACCGTGTGGGCGAAACATTTCAATCAACAATAAAGTTACCCAACTGCTGTACATGCGTCTTACTCTTAATAAAAACACTTGAAAAAAACTTAATAGCAAAATTAAAGTAGAACAATAACAAGAACACACAACACCATCATGCTACGTTAAAATAACACGAGTCGCTTAAAAGAATACATTATCACTGTGAAATGGCCTTTATGACTTCCACGAGGTCCCTACAGGCACCACGGTAAATGGAAAATATAATTATGAGAAGTTGACACACACCTACCATAATGGTACATTACCTAGACACACCTACCATACTGATATATTACCCAGACACACCTACCATAATGGTACATTACCTAGACACACCTACCATACTGGTATATTACCCAGACACACCTACCATAATGGTACATTACCTAGACACACCTACCATAATGGTATATTACCTAGACACACCTACCATAATGGTACATTACCTAGACACACCTACCATAATGGTATATTACCCAGACACACCTACCATAATGGTATATTACACAGTATTTTAACATTAATAAACAGGAATAGTAAAATGTGGTGTAAAATAGATGCAATGATATGATTTATTCTGGCACTGGTCCACACGGGTTTGGCACACTGCTGTGAATAACATGACCTACCTTGATTTACAAGACAGCATTACCTGTAAGAACACGCAAAGAGGTAAAAATTGGGTAACACTGGCTTGAAGAATACTTAAAGTAACTAAGAGAGAATGTATCAGGATGGGCGAGGGTGACAAGTGGGGTCCCCAAAGCATCATTACAAATATAAGTGTATTCACTTTGACGAGTTCCGAGAGTTCTGCTCCGGAAGCCCGGCCATGAGCCAGGCTCGTTTGGTGCTTTCTTCGTCAAGCAGCAGGTGCTGCTGGAGGACCGCTGGCCCACATATCCATCACAACCTGGTTGATCTGGCACCTGGTGAAGATACTTGTCCAGTTTCCTCTTGAAGACTTCTACACTTGTTCCAGCAGTGTTTCTGATAACTTCTGGTACGATGTTGAATAATCTGGGACCACGGATGTTGATACAGTGTTCTCTAAATGTGCCTATAGCAACTTTGGTTTTCCCTGGATTTATTCTACACCTTCTCTCAACTATCTTCCATGTATCTTCCAATGTTTGCAGCCTTCACAGAGATTCACACAAAAGATCACTTTGACAGTGAAATATGGATAAGTGGTTACAACCTTTTTAGATGCGACAGAAAAAACAGGCAACAAGGGGGGGGTTGGCCTGTATGTCAAAGAGTCCCTTATCTGCACGGAGTTGCTGAACACCACAAATGAGGTAGTTGAAGTTCTAGCAATAAAGATCGAGAACCAAAACCTAGTCATTGTGGTTGTATACAAGCCACCAGATGCAACCTCCCAACAGTTCAAGGAACAGCTACTGAAAATCGATTACTGTTTGGAAAACCTTCCAGCTCCATCCCCAAACATCTTACTGCTTGGTGATTTCAACCTAAGGCATACAAAATGGAAGAATGTAGCAAATAATGTTATAGCTGAAACAATCCCCGGAGGTAGCGCAGATAAAAGGTCACACACACATGAGCTACTAAGTCTCTGCGAAAAACACACCTTAAGCCAGCAGATAGTGGAGCCAACAAGACTAGAAAACACACTTGACCTTATCTTCACAAATAATGAGGACCTGATAAGAGACATAAGAATATCAAAAACAACTAATTCCGATCACAATCTAATTGAAGTCCAGACGTACATGCATAGGGGTCCTGATCAGCAGAATGCATGTACCTGTGAAGGTGTTTTCACAAAATACAACTTCAACAACAAGAACATCAACTGGGACCAGGTAAACCATGTCCTAAACGAAACATGTTGGGAAGATGTCTTAAATGACATGGATCCAAACCAGTGCCTTGAAAGGATCAACTTCCTGGTAGCCGAAGCATGTTCTAGGCATATTCCCCTAAGAAAGAAGAAGAGCAGGAGTAAACTGGAGAGAAAAAGATGCTCCCTCAACAGAAGACGACGAAGAGTCACTGAGCTCCTCAGGAGTGCTAGAATATCTGATACACGAAAGGAGGCGCTGACCAGGGAAGTGGAAACTATCGAACTTAAGCTAAATGACTCTTACAGGAACCAGGAGAGGCAGGAGGAGCTTAAAGCTATTAGTGAAATTGAAAGAAATTCAAAATATTTCTTTTCATATGCCAAAAACAAGGCAAATACCACATCTAGTATCGGGCCCTTACTCAGACAGGATGGGACTTACACAGACGACAACAAGGAAATGAGTGAAATATTGAAATCCCAGTACGACTCTGTGTTTAGTGAACCACTAATCGGTCTGAGGATCGACGACCCAAATGATTTCTTCATGAATGAGCCTCAAAACTCCATAAATGTATGCCAGATTTCCGACATTACCCTAACTCCCATAGATTTCGAAAAAGCCATTGACAGCATGCCTATGCACTCAGCCCCGGGCCCAGACTCGTGGAACTCTGTTTTCATTAAGAACTGCAAGAAACCCCTCTCGCGTGCCCTAAGTACACTATGGAGGAGGAGCTTGGACATGGGTGAAATTCCACAGTCACTTAAAACAACGGATATAGCCCCACTCCATAAAGGTGGCAGCAAAGCATTAGCTAAGAACTATAGACCAATAGCTCTGACATCCCACATCATAAAAATCTTTGAAAGAGTGCTAAGAAGCATGATTGCAAATCACCTGGATTCCCAAAATCTGCACAATCCAGGGCAACATGGGTTCAGGGCAGGTCGCTCCTGCCTCTCACAACTACTGGATCACTATGACATGGCCTTGGATGTACTGGAAGAAAATCAGAATGCAGATGTAATATACACAGACTTTGCAAAAGCATTTGACAAATGCGATCATGGCGTAATAGCCCATAAAATACGTGCTAAAGGAATAACTGGGAAAGTGGGGAGATGGATCTTCAACTTCCTAACAAATCGAACACAAAGAGTAGTGGTCAACAGAGTTAAATCGGAGGCTGCCATAGTGAAGAGCTCTGTTCCACAAGGCACAGTACTCGCCCCCATCTTATTCCTTATCCTCATATCAGACATAAACAGAGATATACACCACAGCACCGTATCATCCTTTGCGGATGATACTAGGATCTGCATGAGGCTGTCATCTGCTGAGGACGCGGTTAACCTCCAAGAAGATATAAACAAAGTTTTCCAGTGGGCAACGGTAAACAATATGATGTTCAATGAGGACAAATTCCAACTACTCCGTTATGGAAAACTGGAGGAGATAATAACTAGAACAGAGTATACTACTGACTCTGGCCATACAATAGAGCGGAAAAATAATGTAAGGGACCTGGGAGTAGTAATGTCTGAGGATCTCACTTTCAAGGATCACAACAATGCCACGATCGCACGTGCAAAGAAAATGATAGGATGGATAATGAGAACTTTCAAAACGAGAGATGCCAAGCCCATGATGATCCTTTTCAAATCACTTGTTCTCTCTAGGCTGGAATACTGCTGTACATTAACATCTCCATACAAAGCAGGTGAAATCGCAGATCTAGAGAGTGTACAGAGATCCTTTACTGCACGTATAAGTTCTGTCAAGCACCTTAACTACTGGGAACGCTTGGAAGCACTTGACTTGTACTCGTTGGAACGCAGGAGGGAGAGAGATATCATAATCTACACTTGGAAAATCTTGGAAGGAATGGTCCCAAATCTGCACACAGAAATCACTCCCTACGAAAGTAAAAGACTGGGCAGGCGATGCAAAATGCCGCCAATAAAAAGTAGGGGCGCCATTGGTACACTAAGAGAAAACACCATAAGTGTCCGGGGCCCAAAACTGTTCAACAGCCTCCCATCAAGCATTAGGGGAATTGCCAATAAACCCCTGGCTGCCTTCAAGAGAGAGCTGGACAGATACCTAAAGTCAGTGCCGGATCAGCCGGGCTGTGGCTCGTACGTCGGACTGCGTGCGGCCAGCAGTAACAGCCTAGTTGATCAGGCCCTGATCCATCGGGAGGCCTGGTCATGGACCGGGCCGCGGGGGCGTTGATCCCCGGAATAACCTCCAGGTAACCTCCAGGTAACATATTATCACGTTTCTCTTCTCCTTTCCAGAGAGAATATTCCAATGTTTTCCAAGTTTGCAGTAATATGTATGTTTTCGTAATTCCATTAAGGTCGTGAACGACCTCTGTACAACTTGCAGCTTGCGATCTCTGCTGTCTTGAACGTCAGTGCTGTGTGCAACAATGTTCCAGGTGCCAGAGTGCAAGTGTTTGCAAGGTGCCATCACTGGTGTGTACTCACAGTATGAGTGGCAGTGGTGGTGAACAATACTGTCATTGTGATGGTGTGCACTCACGAGTGCTGTGAGTGCACAATAAACTTGACCTCTGGGACAAAATCTTCGTCCCGGCAAACTTACCAACTTTAAAATGCGCAGTAAACTTCACAAAGTTGGGAAGTTATTAGTGAAGCACTGGTTCAGTGGAGAGTGAATCTCTAAGTGTACCGTGAGAGAGAGAGAGAGAGAGAGAGAGAGAGAGAGAGAGAGAGAGAGAGAGAGAGAGAGAGAGAGAGAGAGAGAGAGAGAGAGAGAGAGAGAGAGAGAGCACAACGGTGGAGAAGAGAGGGAAAGAAATATGCCATAAAACCTTAATACCTGGGATACTAAGAGGGATGACGGGTGGGAGAGGAGTGGGGTGAGAAGGGATGGAAAAAACAAGATAAAAGAGGACAACGAACAAGAATTAATACCAGGATTACAACAACAACAATAACAACAAATAATAATAATAATAATATAAAAGAAGGGAATAAGCGACGTGGAAAAAAAGCAACAACCATCCATCATCCATCCTTCCAGCCAACTATCCAACCATCCATCCAGCCAACCAACCATCCAGTCAGCCATCCATCCAGCCAACCATCCAACCAACCAACCATCCAGCCAACCATCCATCCAGCCAACCATCCAACCAACCATCCAGCCAACCATCCATCCAGCCAACCATCCAACCAACCATCCAGCCAACCATCCATCCAGCCAACCATCCAACCAACCATCCAGCCAACCATCCATCCAGCCAACCATCCAACCAACCATCCAGCCAACCATCCATCCAGCCAACCATCCAACCAACCATCCAGCCAACCATCCATCCAGCCAACCATAAAACCAACCATCCAGCCAACCATCCATCCAGCCAACCATCCAACCAACCATCCAGCCAACCATCCATCCAGCCAACCATCCAACCAACCATCCAGCCAACCATCCATCCAGCCAACCATCCAACCAACCATCCAGCCAACCATCCATCCAGCCAACCATCCAACCAACCATCCAGCCAACCAACCATCCAGCCAACCATCCAACCAACCATCCAGCCAACCATCCAGCCAACCATCCAACCAACCAACCATCCAGCCAACCATCCAGCCAACCATCCAACCAACCATCCAGCCAACCATCCATCCAGCCAACCATCCAACCAACCATCCAGCCAACCATCCATCCAGCCAACCATCCAACCAACCATCCAGCCAACCAACCATCCAGCCAACCATCCAACCAACCATCCAGCCAACCATCCAGCCAACCATCCAACCAACCAACCATCCAGCCAACCATCCAGCCAACCATCCAGCCAACCATCCAACCAACCATCCAGCCAACCATCCATCCAGCCAACCATCCAACCATCCAGCCAACCATCCATCCAGCCAACCATCCAACCAACCATCCAGCCAACCATCCATCCAACCATCCAACCAACCAGCCAACCAACCATCCAGCCAACCATCCAACCAACCATCCAGCCAACCAACCATCCAGCCAACCATCCAACCAACCATCCAGCCAACCATCCATCCAGCCATCCAACCAACCATCCATCCAGCCAACCATCCAACCAACCATCCAGCCAACCATCCATCCAGCCAACCATCCAACCAACCATCCAGCCAACCAACCATCCAGCCAACCATCCAACCAACCATCCAGCCAACCATCCAGCCAACCATCCAACCAACCAACCATCCAGCCAACCATCCAGCCAACCATCCAACCAACCATCCAGCCAACCATCCATCCAGCCAACCATCCAACCAACCATCCAGCCAACCATCCATCCAGCCAACCATCCAACCAACCATCCAGCCAACCATCCATCCAACCATCCAACCAACCAGCCAACCAACCATCCAGCCAACCATCCAACCAACCATCCAGCCAACCAACCATCCAGCCAACCATCCAACCAACCATCCAGCCAACCATCCATCCAGCCATCCAACCAACCATCCATCCAGCCAACCATCCAACCAACCATCCAGCCAACCATCCATCCAGCCAACCATGCAACAAACCATCCAGCCAACCATCCATCCAGCCAGCCAACCATCCAACCAGCAAACCATCCATCCAGCCAACCATCCAGCCAACCATCCATCCAGCCAACCAACCATCCAGCCAACCATCCAACCAGCCAACCATCCAACCAGCCAACCATCCATCCAGCCAACCATCCAACCAACCATCCATCCAGCCAACCATCCATCCATCCAACCATCCAATCAACCATCCAGCCAGCCAACCATCCATCCTGCCAACCAACCATCCAGCCATCCAACCATCCATCCAGCCAACCATCCAGCCAGCCAACCAACCATCCAGCCAACCATCCAACCAACCATCCATCCAGCCAACCATCCATCCAACCATCCATCCAGCCAACCAACCATCCAGCCAACCATCCATCCATCCAGCCAACCATCCAGCCAACCATCCAACCAACCATCCAACCAACCATCCATCCAGCCAACCATCCAACCAACCATCCAACCAGCCAACCATCCATCCAGCCAACCATCCAACCAACCAACCATCCATCCAGCCAACCAACCATCCATCCAGCCAACCATCCAGCCAGCCAACCATCCATCCAGCCAACCAACCATCCATCCAGCCAATCAACCATCCAACCATCAATCCAACCATCCATCCAACCAGCCAACCAACCATCCATCCATCCAACCAGCCAACCATCCATCCATCCAACCATCCATCCAGCCAACCAACCATCCATCCAACCAGCCAACCATCCATCCAACCATCCAGCCAACCAACCATCCATCCATCCAGTCAACGAACCATCCATCCAGCCAACCATCCATCCAGCCAACCAACCATCCATCCATCCAGCCAACGAACCATCCATCCAGCCAACCAACCATCCATCCATCCAGCCAACGAACCATCCATCCAGCCAACCATCCATCCAGCATACCATCCATCCATTCATCCAGCCAACCATCCAACCAACCATCCATCCAGCCATCCATCCAACCATCCAACCAACCATACATCCAGCCAACCATCCAACCAACCATCCATCCAACCATCCAGCCAACCATCCATCCAGCCAACCGTCCATCCAGCCAACCATCCATCCAGCATACCATCCATCCAACCATCCAGCCAACCAACCATCCATCCAGCCAACCATCCAGCCATTCATCCAGCCAACCATCCAACCAACCATCCATCCAGCCAACCATCCATCCAGCCAACCATCCAGTCAACCATCCAGTCAACCATCCATCCAGTCAACCATCCGTCCAGTCAACCATCCATCCAGCCAACCATTCATCCAGCCAACCGTCCATCCAGTCAACCATCCATCCATCCAATCATCCATCCAACCATCCAGCCAACCAACCATCCATCCAACTATCCATCCATCCAGCCAACCATCCATCCAACCAACCATCCATCCAACCAACCATCCATCCAGCCAACCATCCATCCAACCATCCAGTCAACCAACCATCCAGCCAACCATCCAGCCAACCATTCATCCAGCCAACCATTCATCCAGCCAACCATCCATCCAGCCAACCGTCCAGCCAACCATCCATCCATCCATCCATCCATCCAGTCAACCATCCATCCAGCCAACCATTCATCCAGCCAACCATCCATCCAGTCAACCATCCATCCATCCATCCAGCCAACCATCCAGTCAACCATCCATCCACCCATCCAACCAACCTTCCTTTCATCCATCCAACCATCCATCAAGCTAACCATCCATCCAGCCAACCATCCAGCTAACCATCCATCCAGCCAACCATCCAACTAACCTTCCATCCAGTCAACCATCCATCCATCAAGCCAACCATCCATCCAACCAACCATCCATCCAGCCAACCGTCCAGCCAACCATCCATCCATCCAGTCAACCATCCATCCAGCCAACCATTCATCCAGTCAACCATCCATCCAGCCAACCATTCATCCAGCCAACCATCCATCCAGTCAACCATCCATCCATCCAGCCAACCATCCATCCAGTCAACCATCCATCCATCCAACCAACCATCCTTCCATCCATCCAACCATCCATCAAGCTAACCATCCATCCAGCCAACCATCCATCCATCCAACTAACCATCCAGCCAACCATGCAGTCAACCAACCAACCATCCATGCAACCAACCATCCATCCAGCCAACCAACCAACCATCCAGCCAACCATCCGTCCAGCCAACCATGCAGCCAACCAACTATCCATGCAACCAACCAAACATCCATACAACCAACCATCCAGCCAACCAACCATCCATGCAACCAACCAACCAACCATCCAGCTAACCATCCATCCAACCAGTCACAAACCTGCCTACTACCTCCGACAGCAAGAGGTCTGGCGGGAGTGTCATTAGCACATTAAGTGTAAAGGGACCAAGACTCTTCACCTCTCCCTTCATTCATAAGAAAAAATTACCTAACAGCTCCTGGTCTTCTTCATGAGCAACTGGCTAAGTTGCTAAAGTTAATTTATGTTCCGCCAAGCTGTGGTGTCTAGGCTGGACTTAATGCAGCCGGCACTGACAACCTGATTGATCAGACCCTCAACCAGGAGACTTAAATACCTCGACCATTTCCCCTGAAAACTAACATCTCATCAGAGTTTTTATAATTTATCAAAACTAGTTACGTCCGCAGTGTGCTGCTTCAGTATGAGGGTTACCTGGAGGTTACCTGGAGGGTTACCTGGAGGTTACCTGGAGGGTTACCTGGAGGTTACCTGGAGGTTACCTGGAGGTTACCTGGAGGTTACCTGGAGGGTTACCTGGAGAGTTATCTGGAAGGTTACCTGGAGGTTATCTGGAAGGTTACCTGGAGGTTATTTGGAAGGTTACCTGGAGGTTATTTGGAAGGTTACCTGGAGATTATCTGGAAGGTTACCTGGAGATTATCTGGAAGGTTACCTGGAGATTATCTGGAGGGTTACCTGGAGTTACCTGGAAGGTTATCTGGAAGGTTACCTGGAGGTTATCTGGAGGGTTACCTGGAGGGTTACATAGGTTACCTGGAGGTTATCTGGAAGGTTTCCTGGAGTTACCTGGAGGTTACCTGGAAAGTTACATGGAGGTTATCTGGAGGGTTTCCTGGAGGATGCCTAGAGGGTTACCTGGAGAGTTACCTGGAGTTACCTGGAGGGTTACCTGGAGTTACCTAGAGACTTACCTAGAGGATACCTGGAGACTTACCTGGAAGGTTACCTGGAGACTTACCTCGAAGGTTACCTGGAGGTTACCTGGAGACTTACCTGGAAGATTACCTAGAGGTTACCTGGAGGTTACTTGGATTTACCTGGAAAGTTACTTAGAGGTTACCTGGAGGGTTACCTGGACTGTGAGGGGTAATCCACCCGCTGCCTGGTCCTACAGAAAGCCTACCAGTGGATGATCTAATCCAGCAGGTTGTTGCTGCTGGCCGCACGTATTCCACTGTATTTAAGTACACATGTTAGTCAACACTCTCATTTATCAAAACACGTTTCGGTCCTGGGACAGAAAGGAGGGTGTTGAAAAGTCTTGGTCCCTTTACACTTATTCGGTTCTCTCTCAGAGTGCTCAGTGTACTCTGTTTATCTTCTTGTAATGTATGTGCATAGATAGGTAGGTACGTAGGCAAGTAGGTACGTAGGGAGGTTGGTAGGTATGTAAGTAGGTAGGTAGGGAGGTTGGTAGGTATGTAAATAGGTAGATAGGTAAGTAGGAAGGTAGGGAGGTTGATAGGTAAGTAGGAAGGTAGGGAGGTTGATAGGTAAGTAGGGAGGTTGATAGGTAAGTAGGTAGTCTGCCAAGCCTCTTACTTTTAAATGGAATGGTGTGTGTGTGTGCGTGCGCGCGCAGATCTGGGAGCAATCTTCCAAGTGTAAATTATAATGTATCTTTCTCGCCTGTATGTCAAGGAGTACAGCCTGCCTACCCTCCCTTCCTTCCTTCCTTCCCTCTCTCCCTTTGGTTTCCTTCCTACCCTCCCTTCCTTCCCTCCTTCCCTCTTTCTCCTCGTTCCTTCCTACTTTCCCCTCCCTCCCTTCCTTCTTCTCCTCCCTCCTGAAGACCGTGAGAGTGGTCCAGGACCAACACAGCCCTCCAGGGAGACCCATTTCCCCTCCACACACGTACATACATACGAATGAATAGCAGGGAGACACGGGAGGGGAAATAAGGGGATGTTAGGGTAGAGGAACGAGGTAAATGGTAGAAACTATTGAACTTAAGATAATTAACAGTGAGGCCAGAACCTTCCAGAGTGACGCAAAGATAATGGTGAAGCAAGATACAGGAACCTTCCAGAGTGACGCAAAGATAATGGTGAAGCAAGATACAGGAACCTTCCAGAGTGACGCAAAGATAATGGTGAAGCAAGATACAGGAACCTTCCAGGGTGACGCAAAGATAATGGTGAAGCAAGATACAGGAACCTTCCAGAGTGACGCAAAGATAATGGTGAAGCAAGATACAGGAACCTTCCAGAGTGACGCAAAGATAATGGTGAAGCAAGATACAGGAACCTTCCAGAGTGACGCAAAGATAATGGTGAAGCAAGATACAGGAACCTTCCAGAGTGACGCAAAGATAATGGTGAAGCAAGATACAGGAACCTTCCAGAGTGACGCAAAGATAATGGTGAAGCAAGATACAGGAACCTTCCAGAGTGACGCAAAGATAATGGTGAAGCAAGATACAGGAACCTTCCAGAGTGACGCAAAGATAATGGTGAAGCAAGATACAGGAACCTTCCAGAGTGACGCAAAGATAATGGTGAAGCAAGATACAGGAACCTTCCAGAGTGACGCAAAGATCATCTAAGGTGAAGCAAGAGACAAAAACCTCAGTTTGACGTAGAGATAACGGTGAAGCAAGATACCACCTCAGTGTGACGCAAAGAGTGAATCAAGCAGCGGTAGTTGGTTAACAAGCGGATTACCCGAGTAGCCTGGAGTGGCTTGTTTGACGGTTTGATCAGTCTGGTCGTTGGTGGTGGCAGCAGGCAAGCTAACACATGCACCACAGCCTGGCTCATCAGGAGGTGACTCCAGGGACTTGTGTAATTCCTTCAAGACAATTCGTCTTAAGATTAAGACACATGTGCAACACTTAGGTGTCTTTATTGATGAAATGTTTCGCCTACACAGTTGGCTTCTTCAGTCAAATACAGAGGCAGCAGGTGTAGTACGCAAAGATGTAATCAGTCCATCAGTCTTGGAGGAAAAGTATTTGAGGTGGTCAGTCCCTCAGCCTGGAGAAGAGTCCATAGTCTGGAAGGATATCGTTCCAGACCATGGACATTCTCCAGGCTGAGGGACTGACCACCTCAAATACTTTTCCTTCAAGGTTGATGGACTGATTACATTATATTTATATCACTACTACACCAACTACCTCTGTATTAGGACTGAAGAAGTCACTCGTGACGAAACGTTTCCTTGAATTTATGTCCTGAATCTGTTCGTGTAATTTTCCACATCTTGTCGGTATCACAATAACTTTTTCAAGGAACTTCATGAATCCGGCCCAGGAGCTGCAATGGAAACTAGACCAAAATATCTTAACCTGATAGCCCGAAATGCTAACCTAAGTTACCGGAAATGATCTGCATAACCAGGGGCTTTCTATAGTATGTCACTGAGTGTCAGCTATGGTCTGTATATGTTATGTCGTATACTTGTAAAAATTATTGCTAGAGGATACAACAGTATATGGCAGTGTATTTCTATGACGCGGCAGTGTTTCTGTGAGAGCTGAGGTGTGGAAGACAGTTTGTATTAAGAGTGTGAATCAAGAGCGTGAACTGTGAGATAGATACAGGTGTTGTACACGCTCTTGTGCGCACAACCGTACACCTGGATTACTTCCAGCTACGATATGTACCTGTTGATACACATGACTCTCTCCCTATCTCCTTCCTGCTTGTCTGGTTCTCTCTCTCTCTCTCTCTCTCTCTCTCTCTCTCTCTCTCTCTCTCTCTCTCTCTCTCTCTCTTGCCCACCTCCCTCACTTACCTACCTGCCTGGTTTTCTCCCTCTCTCTCTCTCCCTCCCTGGTATGCTCTCATCAAACACCTGGTGTTCACCCCGGTTCCAGCAGCTGGTGTTCACCCCGGTTCCAGCAGCTGGTGCTCACCCTAGTTCCAGCAGCTGGTGCTCACCCTGGTTCCAGCAGCTGGTGCTCACCCTGGTTCCAGCAGCTGGTGCTCGCCCTGGTTCCAGCAGCTGCTCACCCTGGTTCCAGCAGCTGGTGCTCATCCTAGTTCCAGCAGCTGGTACTCGCCCTGGTTCAAGCAGCTGTTCACCCTGGTTCCAGCAGCTGGTGTTCACCCTGGTTCCAGTAGGTGGTGCTTACCCTGGTTCCAGCAGCTGGTGCTCACCCTGGTTCCAGCAGCTGGAGCTCACCCTGGTTCAAGCAGCTGGTGCTCACCCTGGTTCAAGCAGCTGGTGCTCACCCTGGTTCCAGCAGCTGGTGCCCACCCTAGTTCAAGCAGCTGGTGCTCACCCTGGTTCCAGCAGCTGGTGCTCACCCTGGTTTCAGCAGCTGGTGCTCACCCTGGTTCCAGCAGCTGGTGCTCACCCTGGTTCCAGCAGCTGGTGCTCACCCTGGTTCCAGCAGCTGGTGCTCACCCTAGTTCCAGCAGCTGGTGCTCACCCTGGTTCCAGCAGCTGGTGCTCACCCTAGTTCCAGCAGCTGGTGCTCACCCTGGTTCCAGCAGCTGGTGCTCACCCTAGTTCCAGCAGCTGGTGCTCACCCTGGTTCCAGCAGCTGGTGCTCACCCTGGTTTCAGCAGCTGGTGCTCACCCTGGTTCCAGCAGCTGGTGCTCACCCTGGTTCCAGCAGCTGGTGCTCACCCTAGTTCCAGCAGCTGGTGCTCACCCTGGTTCCAGCAGCTGGTGCTCACCCTAGTTCCAGCAGCTGGTGTTCATCCTGGTTCCAGCAGCTGGTGCTCACCCTAGTTCCAGCAGCTGGTGCTCACCCTAGTTCCAGCAGCTGGTGCTCACCCTAGTTCCAGCAGCTGTTGCTCACCCTGGTTCCAGCAGCTGTTGCTCACCCTGGTTCCAGCAGCTGGTGCTCACCCTGGTTCCAGCAGCTGGTGCTCACCCTGGTTCCAGCAGCTGGTGCTCACCCTAGTTCCAGCAGCTGATGCTCACCCTGGTTCCAGCAGCCGGTGCTCACCCTGGTTCCAGCAGCCGGTGCTCACCCTGGTTCCAGCAGCCGGTGCTCACCCTGGTTCCAGCAGCCGGTGCTCACCCTGGTTCCAGCAGCTGGTGCTCACCCTGGTTCCAGCAGCTGGTGCTCACCCTGGTTCCAGCAGCTGGTGCTCACCCTGGTTCCAGCAGCTGGTGCTCACCCTGGTTCCAGCAGCTGGTGCTCACACTGGTTCCAGCAGCTGGTGCTCACACTGGTTCCAGCAGCTGGTGCTCACCCTGGTTCCAGCAGCTGGTGCTCACCCTGGTTCCAGCAGCTGGTGCTCACCCTGGTTCCAGCAGCTGGTGCTCACCCTGGTTCCAGCAGCTGGTGCTCACCCTGGTTCCAGCAGCTGGTGCTCACACTGGTTCCAGCAGCTGGTGCTCACACTGGTTCCAGCAGCTGGTGCTCACCCTGGTTCCAGCAGCTGGTGCTCACCCTGGTTCCAGCAGCTGGTGCTCACACTGGTTCCAGCAGCTGGTGCTCACCCTGGTTCCAGCAGCTGGTGCTCACCCTGGTTCCAGCAGCTGGTGCTCACCCTGGTTCCAGCAGCTGGTGCTCACCCTGGTTCCAGCAGCTGGTGCTCACCCTGGTTCCAGCAGCTGGTGCTCACCCTGGTTCCAGCAGCTGGTGCTCACCCTGGTTCCAGCAGCTGGTGCTCACCCTGGTTCCAGCAGCTGGTGCTCACCCTGGTTCCAGCAGCTGGTGCTCACCCTGGTTCCAGCAGCTGGTGCTCACCCTGGTTCCAGCAGCTGGTGCTCACCCTAGTTCCAGCAGCTGGTATTCACCATGACTAAATATATTTCCCGGGCCTGGATAACTCACTCATCAGTAACATCATGTTTACTACACGTACACGTACACGCACACGTTCATGCACAGGCTGCAGACCTGGTCCAGCAACTGGCTCCTGGAGTTCAATCCTACCAACTGCAAAATCATGAGGATTGGGGAAGGGCAAAGAAGACCGCAGACGGAGTACAGTCTAGGGGGCCAGAGATTACAAACATCACTCATGGAAAAAGATCTTGGGGCGAGTATAACACCAGGCACATCTCCTGAAGCGCACATCAACCAAATAACTGCTGCAGCATATGGGCGCCTGGCAAACCTCACAACAGCATTCCGACATCTTAATAAGGAATCGTTCAGGACCCTGTACACCGTGTACGTTAGGCCCATATTGGAGTATGCGGCACCAGTTTGGAACCCACACCTAGCCAAGCACGTGAAGAAACTAGAGAAAGTGCAAAGGTTTGCAACAAGACTAGTCCCAGAGCTAAGAGGTATGTCCTACGAGGAGAGGTTAAGGGAAATCAACCTGACGACACTGGAGGACAGGAGAGATAGGGGGGACATGATAACGACATACAAAATACTGAGAGGAATTGACAAGGTGGACAAAGACAGGATGTTCCAGAGATTGGACACAGTAACAAGGGGATACAGTTGGAAGCTGAAGACACAGATGAATCAAAGGGATGTTAGGAAGTATTTCTTCAGCCACAGAGTAGTCAGGAAGTGGAATAGTTTGGGAAGCGATGTAGTGGAGGCAGGTACGATAAAGCTCACGGTTCAGGGAGAGTGACCTAGTAGCGACCAGTGAAGAGGCGGGGCCAGGAGCTTGGAATCGACCCCTGCAACCTCAACTAGGTGAGTACAACTAGGTGAGTACGTACACGCACGTACACGCACGTACACGTATACCGCCACAGAGGCTATCACACTAGCACTAGTTCCTACCATACAACTAGGTTAATACGACTAGTTAGGTGCTAGAAGATTTGTAACTAGATAAATGCAAGTAGACTAGTACCACACTAGAAACTACCACTAGGAAAGTAACACTAGTTAAGTACCACTAGGTGAGTCCCACTAGGTAAGCACTACATAGTGTAACCAGGCTAGTACAACTAGGTTAGTACAACTAGGTAAGTACCACTAGGCTGGTACAACTAGGTTGGTACCGCTAGGTATATACCACTAGGCTGGTACAACTAGGTTGGTACCGCTAGGTATATACCACTAGGCTGGTACAACTAGGTTGGTACCGCTAGGTATCACTAGGTTAATACTAGTGACATACCAGAGACTGTTATTGGAAGATTTTGTACCCTCACAGCCAGGCCTGGGGAGGACCACGATTTTTGGTTGATTGCCTGTTCAGCCATGTTGTTGTTGATGCAGTAGACATGAAGGTCATGTTGACTGGTTCAGATTGGTACATGCTGATTGGTTCAGAGAATCTTGGTTCAGAGGACGACACTGCAACTTGTCCAAACATGTTGGTGGCCAACATGGCCATCACAGCCTGGTTCATCTGGCACTTACCTGTAGTTTACCTGTAAGCAATTCTGGGAGTCAGTGGAAAGTGATGGACTCAACACACCGACTCGAGGCTGAGGGACTGATTACCTCAAACTCCTCATCTTCACCATTCTTCTTTGTACTTGACTGATGAAGCCACTGTGAGGCGGAGATTTTCCAAGTGTTGCACATGTGTCTAATTTCCCAGGGAGAGGCTGTGTTCCCCAAGGCACAGTACTGACCCCTCTTCTCTTCCTCGTTCCCATTATCCGGCGAAGACAAAGGTATAACCTTTACCGTTATGCCTTTAAAGAGTTTCGAGAGTTTCTCTACTCTCTGAGCCCGGCCATGGGCCAGGTTCGTCTGGTATAGAATATAGCATCGTAACATTCTTTGCTGACAACACTGGTACGAGAGTGACACCCACTAAGGACACTGCAAACCTACCAGCTGACACATCTACTGAAGACACTGCAAACCTACCAGCTGACACATCTGAGGACACTGCAAACCTACCAGCTGACACATTTACTGAAGACACTGCAAACCTACCAGCTGACACGTCTACTGAGGACACTGCAAACCTACCAGCTGACACGTCTACTGAAGACACTGCAAACCTACCAGCTGACACGTCTACTGAGGACACTGCAAACCTACCAGCTGACACGTCTACTGAGGACACTGCAAACCTACCAGCTGACACGTCTACTGAAGACAATGCAAACCTACCAGCTGACACGTCTACTGAGGACACTGCAAACCTACCAGCTGACACGTCTACTGAGGACACTGCAAACCTACCAGCTGACACGTCTACTGAGGACACTGCAAACCTACCAGCTGACACGTCTACTGAAGACACTGCAAACCTACCAGCTGACACGTCTACTGAGGACACTGCAAACCTACCAGCTGACACGTCTACTGAGGACACTGCAAACCTACCAGCTGACACGTCTACTGAAGACACTGCAAACCTACCAGCTGACACGTCTACTGAGGACACTGCAAACCTACCAGCTGACACGTCTACTGAGGACACTGCAAACCTACCAGCTGACACATCTACTGAAGACACTGCAAACCTACCAGCTGACACATCTACTGAAGACACTGCAAACCTACCAGCTGACACATCTACTGAAGACACTGCAAACCTACCAGCTGACACATCTGAGGACACTGCAAACCTACCAGCTGACACATCTACTGAAGACACTGCAAACCTACCAGCTGACACATCTACTGAGGACACTGCAAACCTACCAGCTGACACATCCACTGAGGACACTGCAAACCTACCAGCTGACGCATCCACCGAGGACACAAACCTACCAGCTGACACATCCACCGAGGACACAAACCTACCAGCTGACACATCCACTGAGGACACAAACCTACCCGCTGACACATCCACTGAGGACACAAACCTACCCGCTGACACATCCACTGAGGACACAAACCTACCCGCTGACACATCCACTGAGGACACAAACCTACCAGCTGACACATCCACTGAGGACACAAACCTACCAGCTGACACATCCACTGAGGACACAAACCTACCAGCTGACACATCCACTGAGGACACAAACCTACCAGCTGACACATCCACTGAGGACACAAATCTACCAGCTGACACATCCACTGAGGACACAAACCTACCAGCTGACGCATCCACTGAGGACACAAACCTACCAGCTGACACATCCACTGAGGACACAAACCTACCAGCTGACGCATCCACTGAGGACACAAACCTACCAGCTGACACATCCACTGAGGACACAAACCTACCAGCTGACACATCCACTGAGGACACAAACCTACCAGCTGACACATCCACTGAGGACACAAACCTACCAGCTGACACATCCACTGAGGACACAAACCTACCAGCTGACACATCCACTGAGGACACAAACCTACCCGCTGACACATCCACTGAGGACACAAACCTACCCGCTGACACATCCACTGAGGACACAAACCTACCCGCTGACACATCCACTGAGGACACAAACCTACCAGCTGACACATCCACTGAGGACACAAACCTACCAGCTGACACATCCACTGAGGACACAAACCTACCCGCTGACACATCCACTGAGGACACAAACCTACCAGCTGACACATCCACTGAGGACACAAACCTACCCGCTGACACATCCACTGAGGACACAAACCTACCCGCTGACACATCCACTGAGGACACAAACCTACCAGCTGACACATCCACTGAGGACACAAACCTACCCGCTGACACATCCACTGAGGACACAAACCTACCCGCTGACACATCCACTGAGGACACAAACCTACCCGCTGACACATCCACTGAGGACACAAACCTACCCGCTGACACATCCACTGAGGACACAAACCTACCCGCTGACACATCCACTGAGGACACAAACCTACCAGCTGACACATCCACTGAGGACACAAACCTACCCGCTGACACATCCACTGAGGACACAAACCTACCCGCTGACACATCCACTGAGGACACAAACCTACCCGCTGACACATCCACTGAGGACACAAACCTACCAGCTGACACATCCACTGAGGACACAAACCTACCCGCTGACACATCCACTGAGGACACAAACCTACCCACTGACACATCCACTGAGGACACAAACCTACCCGCTGACACATCCACTGAGGACACAAACCTACCCGCTGACACATCCACTGAGGACACAAACCTACCAGCTGACACATCCACTGAGGACACAAACCTACCCGCTGACACATCCACTGAGGACACAAACCTACCAGCTGACACATCCACTGAGGACACAAACCTACCCGCTGACACATCCACTGAGGACACAAACCTACCCGCTGACACATCCACTGAGGACACAAACCTACCCGCTGACACATCCACTGAGGACACAAACCTACCAGCTGACACATCCACTGAGGACACAAACCTACCCGCTGACACATCCACTGAGGACACAAACCTACCCGCTGACACATCCACTGAGGACACAAACCTACCCGCTGACACATCCACTGAGGACACAAACCTACCCGCTGACACATCCACTGAGGACACAAACCTACCCGCTGACACATCCACTGAGGACACAAACCTACCCGCTGACACATCCACTGAGGACACAAACCTACCAGCTGACACATCCACTGAGGACACAAACCTACCCGCTGACACATCCACTGAGGACACAAACCTACCAGCTGACACATCCACTGAGGACACAAACCTACCCGCTGACACATCCACTGAGGACACAAACCTACCAGCTGACACATCCACTGAGGACACAAACCTACCAGCTGACACATCCACTGAGGACACAAACCTACCAGCTGACACATCCACTGAGGACACAAACCTACCAGCTGACACATCCACTGAGGACACAAACCTACCCGCTGACACATCCACTGAGGACACAAACCTACCCGCTGACACATCCACTGAGGACACAAACCTACCAGCTGACACATCCACTGAGGACACAAACCTACCAGCTGACACATCCACTGAGGACACAAACCTACCAGCTGACACATCCACTGAGGACACAAACCTACCAGCTGACACATCCACTGAGGACACAAACCTACCAGCTGACACATCCACTGAGGACACAAACCTACCAGCTGACACATCCACTGAGGACACAAACCTACCAGCTGACACATCCACTGAGGACACAAACCTACCAGCTGACACATCCACTGAGGACACTGCAAACCTACCAGCTGACGCATCCACTGAGGACACAAACCTACCAGCTGACACATTCACTGAGGACACTGCAAACCTACCAGCTGACGCATCCACTGAGGACACAAACCTACCAGCTGACACATCCACTGAGGACACAAACCTACCCGCTGACACATCCACTGAGGACACAAAAAAATGAAGGAAACAAAGACTGGAATGAAGAAGAAGAAAAACTCGAATCATTCAACAGAGCGTGAAACTAATGTGAGAGACCTGGGAGTGATCATGTCAAAAGATGTAACAACAATGTCACTGTCATAACCGCAAGGAAAATGATAGGGTGGATGATTAGAACCTCCAAAACAAGGGATGCCAAGCCAGTGATGATTCCTTCAAGGTACTTGCTCTCTGTAGGCTGGAATACAGGTCAGTTCAAGGCAGGCGAAATTAAAGACCTGGAGATTGTGCAGAGAACCTTCTTTGTTCGGAAAAAGTCAAACACCTAAATTACTGGAAACGTTAGAAATCCTTCGATCTGGAACACAATTCTGTACACACAAATTATTGAAAAGAAATTCAGACGCTTGGCAGACGGTTAAAAATACCCATAAAGGAGTAGTGCAATGACTACACTAGAAGAGAACTTAGTAAGTGTAGGGAGACCAAGACTCATCAATAATCTGCATCCATACTTATGGGGATCCCTGGGTGTCTTCAGGCAGATAAACAGAATTTTCTAAAGTCAGTACCTGATCAGTCAATCTGTGATGCTTATGTTGGACTGCATATAACCAGCCCCAACAGACTAATGAACCAGGAGGTTTGGTTCATGTCCTCAGTGACTGTACAGGTCGTGGTTCAGGTTAGTCACAGCCACAAGTCCGACAATTCAGAAAAATATTACCAGATACAAAGTAGGTGAACACCATCCTTCCCTCTCACCACCCACTACCTCCCTCTCACCACCCACTACCTCCCTCTCACCACCCACAACCTCCCTCTCACCACCCACTACCTCCCTCTCACCACCCACTACCTCCCTCTCACCACCCACTACCTCCCTCTCACCACCCACTACCTCCCTCTCACCACCCACAACCTCCCCCTCACCACCCACTACCTCCCTCTCACCACCCACTACCTCCCTCTCACCACCCACAACCTCCCTCTCAACACCTACAACCTCCCTCTCACCACCCACAACCTCCATCTTACCACCCACAACCTCCATCTCAACACCCACAACCTCCCTCTCACCACCCACAACCTCCCTCTCAACACCCACAACCTCCCTCTCAACACCTACAACCTCCCTCTCACCACCCACAACCTCCATCTTACCACCCACAACCTCCATCTCAACACCCACAACCTCCCTCTCACCACCCACAACCTCCCTCTCAACACCCACAACCTCCCTCTCACCACCCACAACCTCCCTCTCACCACCCACAACCTCCCTCTCACCACCCACAACCTCCCTCTCACCACCCACAACCTCCCTCTCACCACCCACAACCTCCCTCTCACCACCCACAACCTCCATCTCAACACCCACAACCTCCCTCTCAACACCTACAACCTCCCTCTCACCACCCACAACCTCCATCTTACCACCCACAACCTCCCTCTCAACACCCACAACCTCCCTCTCACCACCCACAACCTCCCTCTCACCACCCACAACCTCCCTCTCACCACCCACAACCTTCCTCTCACCACCCACAACCTCCATCTCAACACCCACAACCTCCATCTCAACACCCACAACCTCCATCTCACCACCCACAACCTCCCCCTCACCACCCACAACCTCCCTCTCAACACCCACAACCTCCATCTCAACACCTACAACCTCCCTCTCACCACCCACGACCTCCCTCTCACCACCCACAACCTCCCTCTCACCACCCACAACCTCCATCTCAACACCCACAACCTCCATCTCAACACCCACAACCTCCATCTCACCACCCACAACCTCCATCTCAACACCCACAACCTCCATCTCACCACCCACAACCTCCATCTCACCACCCACAACCTCCATCTCAACACCCACAACCTCCCTCTCACCACCCACAATCTCCCTCTCACCACCCACAACCTCCATCTCACCACCCACAACCTCCATCTCAACACCCACAACCTCCATCTCACCACCCACAACCTCCCTCTCACCACCCACAACCTCCATCTCAACACCCACAACCTCCCTCTCACCACCCACAATCTCCCTCTCACCACCCACAACCTCCATCTCACCACCCACAACCTCCATCTCAACACCCACAACCTCCATCTCACCACCCACAACCTCCCTCTCACCACCCACAACCTCCATCTCAACACCCACAACCTCCCTCTCAACACCCACAACCTCCATCTCAACACCCACAACCTCCCTCTCAACACCCATAACCTCCATCTCACCACCCACAACCTCCCTCTCAACACCCATAACCTCCATCTCAACACCCACAACCTCCATCTCAACACCCACAACCTCCATCTCAACACCCACAACCTCCCTCTCAACACCCATAACCTCCATCTCACCACCCACAACCTCCCTCTCACCACCCACAACCTCCATCTCAACACCCACAACCTCCATCTCAACACCCACAACCTCCCTCTCAACACCCACAACCTCCATCTCAACACCCACAACCTCCATCTCAACACCCACAACCTCCATCTCACCACCCACAACCTCCCTCTCACCACCCACAACCTCCATCTCACCACCCACAACCTCCATCTCAACACCCACAACCTCCCTCTCAACACCCACAACCTCCATCTCAACACCCACAACCTCCCTCTCACCACCCATAACCTCCATCTCACCACCCACAACCTCCCTCTCACCACCCACAACCTCCCTCTCACCACCCATAACCTCCATCTCAACACCCACAACCTCCCTCTCACCACCCATAACCTCCATCTCAACACCCACAACCTCCCTCTCACCACCCACAACCTCCATCTCAACACCCACAACCTCCCTCTCACCACCCATAACCTCCATCTCACCACCCACTACCTGAAGCTCCTCTATATGTAAATCAGGCGTGGGAAAGTGTCGCTGCGTGCCAGCACCAACAACAACAGTAGCTCCAGTACAGAGCAGTCAAAATATCAAACAACATTAGCTCCAGTGTGAAGGAGTTACATTACCAACTAACATAATTAGGGTGGCTGTGGCTACAGTAATTACGTCCAGTAACCCTACAGTTACAACACTGATGGACATCTGCGTGTAATCGTTACTAAACACAAACTCTCTCTGTGAACCGAAGCACCAGTGCTTAACAAACACATTAATTAATACAAACTTTATGTGGTAAGAGAAGCAAAATACCCGGAGTGTCGTAGATTAACCTGTGCTACAAAACCTGTGCTGCAAGACTGTGCTACAAGACTGTGCTACGGGACTGTGCTACGGGACTGTGCTACGGGACTGTGCTACAGGACCTCTGCTACAGGACCTCTGCTACAGAACTGTGCTACAAGACCTGTGCTACAGGACTGTGCTACAGGACCTCTGCTACAGGACCTCTGCTACAGAACTGTGCTACAGGACCTGTGCTACAGGACTGTGCTACAGGACCTCTGCTACAGGACCTCTGCTACAGGACTGTGCTACAGGACCTGTGCTACAGGACTGTGCTACAGGACCTGTGCTACAGGACCTGTGCTACAAGACTGTGCTACAAGACTGTGCTACAGGACCTGTGCTACAGGACTGTGCTACAGGACCTGTGCTACAGGACTGTGCTACAGGACTGTGCTACAGGACTGTGCTACAGGACCTGTGCTACAGGACTGGAGTTTTTACCTGGAGAGAGTTCCGGGGGTCAACGCCCCCGCGGCCCGGTCTGTGACCAGGCCTCCTGGTGGATCAGAGCCTGATCAACCAGGCTGTTGCTGCTGGCTGCACGCAAACCAACGTACGAGCCACAGCCCGGCTGATCAGGAACTGACTTTAGGTGCTTGTCCAGTACCAGCTTGAAGACTGGCAGGGGTCTGTTGGTAATCCCCCTTATGTGTGCTGGGAGGCAGTTGAACAGTCTCGGCCCCCTGACACTTATTGTATGGTCTCTTAACGTGCTAGTGACACCCCTGCTTTTCATTGGGGGTATGTTGCATCGTCTGCCAAGTCTTTTGCTTTCGTAGCGAGTGATTTTCGTGTGCAAGTTCGGTACTAGTCCCTCTAGGATTTTCCAGGTGTATATAATCATGTATCTCTCCCGCCTGCGTTCCAGGGAATACAGGTTCAGGAACCTCAAGCGCTCCCAGTAATTGAGGTGTTTTATCTCCGTTATGCGCGTGCTGCAGAACCTGTGCTACAGGACTGTGCTACAGGACCTGTGCTACAAGACTGTGCTATAGGACTGTGCTATAGGACTGTGCTACAGGACTATGCTACAGGACCTGTGCTATAGGACCTGTGCTACAGAACCTGTGCTACAGAACCTGTGCTGCTACAGGACCTGTGCTGCGGGACTGTGTTACAGGACTGTGCTACGGGACTGTGCTACGGGACTGTGCTGCAGGACCCGTGCTACAGGACTGTGCTGCAGAACCTGTGCTACAGGACTGTGTTACAGGACCTGTGCTACAGGACTGTGCTATAGGACTGTGCTGCAGGACCTGTGCTACAGGACTGTGCTACAGGACTGTGCTGCAGGACCTGTGCTACAGGACTGTGCTACAGGACTGTGCTACAGGACTGTGCTACGGGACTGTGCTACGGGACTGTGCTACGGGACTGTGCTACAGAACTGTGCTACGGGACTGTGCTACGGGACTGTGCTACGGGACTGTGCTACGGGACTGTGCTACAGGACCTGTGCTACAGGACCTGTGCTACAGGACTGTGCTACAGGACTGTGCTACAGGACCTGTGCTACGGCACTGTGCTACGGGACTGTGCTACAGGACTGCGCTACAGGACTGCGCTACAGGACTGTGCTACAGGACTGTGCTACAGGACCTGTGCTGAAGGGCTGTGCTACAGAACTGTGCTACAGGACTATGCTACAGGACTGTGCTACAGGACCTGTGCTACAGGACTGTGCTACAGAACCTGTGCTACAGGACTGTGCTACAGGACTGTGCTATAAGACTGTGCTACGGGACTGTGCTACGGAACTGTGCTACCGGACTGTGCTACGGGACTGTGCTACGGGACTGTGCTACAGGACTGTGCTACAGGACTGTGCTACAGGACTGTGCTACAGGACTGTGCTACAGGACTGTGCTACAGGACTGTGCTACGGGACTGTGCTACGAGACTGTGCTACAGGACTGTGCTACAGGACTGTGCTACGGGACTGTGCTACGAGACTGTGCTACAGGACTGTGCTACAGGACTGTGCTACGGGACTGTGCTACGGGACTGTGCTACGGGACTGTGCTACAGGACTGTGCTGCAGGACTGTGCTGCAGGACTGTGCTGCAGGACTGTGCTGCAGGACTGTGCTGCAGGACTGTGCTGCAGGACTGTGCTACAGGACTGTGCTGCAGGACTGTGCTGCAGGACTGTGCTGCAGGACTGTGCTACAGGACTGTGCTACGGGACAGTACGAGTTTCCACATAAATTTTGGTAATGTGCAGTACCTGTGATATACCTTTGATGAGTTGCGAGTTTTTCTACTCCCAGAGCCCGGCCTTGGGCCAGGCTCGTCTGGTGCTTGCCTGATCAACCAGGCTATTACTGCTGGTGGCCCGCTGACCCACATATTAATCACAGCCTGGTTGATTTGGTACCTGGAGAACAGACTTGTCCAGTTTCTTCTTGAAGACTTCTACCCTTATTCCAGCAGTGTTTCTGATATCTTCTATTGAGATGTTGAATAATCTGGGACCATGAATGTTGATACAGTGTTCCCTTATTGTGCCCACTGGAACCCTTCTCTTCACTGGGTTTATTTTGCACTTCCATATCTCTCACTCCAGCATGTTGTTATGGCAGTGTGCAGATTTGAGATAAATAAGGCCCTCGAGTGCTCTCCAGGTATATATTATCACGTATCTCTATCTCTCCGCTCCAGTGAGTACATGTTCAAGACTTCAAGGCATTCCTGGTAATTTAAATGCTTTGCTGGCTCTATGTGGGCAATAAACGATCTCTGTATTTGTTTCCAGCTCTGATATTTCTCCTGCCCTGAACGGCCCCGTCAACACTTATTAATTTTCCAAATGAGAGAGCATTAGCGATTTGAAAACTGTCACCAATGGCACTACTTCCCTTGTTTTGCAAGTTCCCATTATCCATTCCGTCTTCCTCCTTTCTGTCGTGACCATTGTCTGGAAAGGTCAGCTGACATAATTATTCCCAAGTCTTTTACGTGTTCCTTTCGTTCTATTTGGTGACCCTCTTGAGTTTTGTATATAGTGTTCCTTTTGAGTTCTTCATTCTTTCCATACCTAAGCAGCTGGAACTTATCACCACTGAACGTCATGTTGTTCTCCACTGACCACTGGAAAACACTGTTTATGTCTTCCTGTAATTTTTCAGTGTCCTCTACCGTAGTGACTTTCATGCTTATTTTAGTGTCATCTGTAATGATGATACAGAAGTGTGACGGGTGTTTTTATCTATGCTATGAGGACGAGAAACAGCAGAGGTGCCAGGAGCTTACCTCGCTGATGATAAATTTTTGCTCTCTTTCCTACTACTTTTTTTGTTGTGTGTGTTGGGAACCTGAACATCTATCTGCCTACCTTCCCTTTAATGCCCATGACCCTCATTTTCTGCGCTATCACCCGATGACTGCATTTATCAAACGCTTTTCGGTTTTCTTCCAGTGTCTCCGTAATTCTGTCATAATGGTTCAGCAGCTGTGACAGACATGATCGTCCTGCTCTAAAACCATGCTGGTTCGGGTTATGTTGGTTGTGCTGCTCCATGAAATTTGTAACCTGCCGTCTCATCATTCTTTCGAAGATTTTTATGATGTGAGAAGTTAGGGCTACTGGTGTGTAATTTTTAGCTAGTGCTCTACTACCTCCCTTATACAAAGGAGCTATGTCTGCACTCTTTAAGGCCTCCGGTATTTCACCTAGATACAGGCCAGAGGTGGGCAACCCTTAGCACGCGTGCCACAACTTCTTTCCGGCACGCTAACCTCTGCTCTCATCTCAAAAAGAAAAAAATGCGACATTTATCACGTATCCGTTCCAAGAAAAGCGGGGAAATAATCTCCATATATTTCCAGACATTCTATATTAAAGACATGGCTGACTTCTGCACGCACACTCAAAAAGGTTGCCACCCCTGATCTAAGCTGTAATAAAGTTGGTAGAATTACCGACAATATGTAAAGTAAAAGGACACAAGTGCAATTAATGTGACATTGTGGCAACGTTTCGCTCTCCAGGAGCTTTATCAAGCCATTACAAACAATACATGGACACAGAGGGTATATAAAGGTTCAGAGTGAGGTGCAATACTAGTGAGGTAACATTTCGATGTTCACTAGTGGTAGTGGCAGTAGTATTAGTAGTAGTAGTAGTAGTAGTGGCAGTAGTAGTAGTAGTAGTGGTAGTAGTAGTAGTGGTAGTGGTAGTAGTAGTAGTGGTAGTAGTAGTAGTAGTGGTAGTAGTAGTAGTGGTAGTAGTAGTAGTGGTAGTAGTAGTAGTAGTGGTAGTAGTAGTGGTAGTAGTAGTAGTAGTGGTAGTAGTAGTAGTAGTAGTGGTGGTAGTAGTAGCAGTGGTAGTAGTAGTAGTAGTGGTAGTAGTAGTGGTGGTAGTAGTAGTAGTGGTGGTAGTAGTAGTGGTGGTAGTAGTAGTAGTGGTGGTAGTAGTAGTGGTAGTAGTAGTAGTAGTAGTGGTAGTAGTAGTAGTAGTAGTGGTAGTAGTAGTAGTAGTGGTGGTAGTAGTAGTAGTGGTGGTAGTAGTAGTAGTGGTGATAGTAGTAGTAGTGGTGGTAGTAGTAGTAGTGGTGGTAGTAGTAGTAGTGGTGGTAGTAGTAGTAGTGGTGGTGGTAGTAGTAGTAGTAGTAGTAGTAGTAGTAGTGGTGGTGGTAGCGACAAAAGTAATACAATATGGTAGAGCAATTAATTCGTACATGAGTAAAAGGATATAAAAGCTATTACTTGGGTAACATAAAAATAGGTTGGACAAATATAGACTGGAAAGAGGCAGCTTGTTTCAGTGTTCACTCTCTGTAATGTGCTTTGTGTAGTATAACAGGATAGACTATGTGATGACAGGGTTTACTGTTTTCAGGAGGATTCTTGCTAAGACTTCGGAGATGGTGAAGCTGCCGTTGTTTTGTTTAATTGTATTCGAAACAGCGATCAGTGCTGATTCGAGGCACTTGCGTCTGCGGAAATTAGTTTCTTTGATCACTAATTGGGCGTCTCTGAATTTCATGAGATGATTGGTGGAATTTCGGTGTTGTACACAGGCGTTGTTCAAGTTATCGTTCCTACATGCGTAAATATGTTCATTGAGGCGAGTGTCGAGGTTTCTTGCTGTTTCACCTACGTAAATCTTGTCACAGCCTCCACAGGGTATAGTGTAAACTCCTGCATTGACTGGTTCATAGTGCTTGGATTTTGTCCTGGTTAGATCCTTTATTGAAGTGCTAGAAGCGATGGCGACTCTAGTGTTAGCTTGTGAAAGTACTTTTGAGACGTTCAGTGCAACCCGGCTGTTGGGAAGAATTATAACTTTGTTGGGAGTGGTGTTGATGCGTGGAGAATTAATAATCTGAAGAGCTCTTTTCTTGCAGTCTTTGATGAAAAAAGAAGGAAAATGTAACTCAGTGAATGTTTGGTGAATGTACGTACATTCCTCGTCAAGAAACTCAGGACTACAAATTCGGTATGCTCTTAGGAAAAACCCGATGATGATGCCTCTTTTGGTCTTGGTATCTTGACTGGAACAGAAGTGTGTGAGATCATTTTTATTGGTGGGTTTCCGATAAACTTGAAATCTTAGGTTGTTGTCTACTTTTTGAATGAGGACGTCGAGGAAAGGTAGCTTGTCATTGGACTCTTCTTCTAGTGTAAACTGGATCGCCGGTTCAACTGCGTTGAGCCTTGCCTGAAGATCCCGTACATCAAAACGTTTTGGAGTTATTACGAGGACATCGTCCACGTAACGTAACCAAGTGACGCTTGAAGGGATGATGTTGGCGAAGTGTTCGGACTCTAGGTGTTCCATGTATAAGTTGGCTAGGACGGCACTTATGGGGGACCCCATTCCCAAGCCGTAGGTTTGTTTGTAGAGCTTGTTATTGAAAGAAAAACAGTTGAAATTAACACAGAGTTCAATTAAGTCAACAAAATCTCCGGGAGGTAGAGGAAGATTAAGGTCCTGATTGACTTTACGTCGTAGAACCTCGATGGCTTTTTTGGTAGGTACTTTTGTGAAGAGGGAAGTCACATCCAAACTGCTTAGTTTCTTGTTACGGATGGAGAGGTTACGGATGCGGTTGAGAAGGTCGCCTGAGTGTTTAAGATGAGAGGGGCTGATGGTCCCCAGAAGGCAGGAAAGATGTTTGGCAAGAACTCCGGCTAGTTTGTGTGGAGCACTGCCTATTCCTGACGTGATAGGTCTGAGAGAAATATTGTGTTTATGGGTCTTGGGTAAACCATACATGTGTGCTGGTTTAGGGTTGTTTGGTAACAAGTACAGAAGTTTCTTCCCTTCTTTAGTGCGTTTGTGTATTTGTCTGGTTTTGTATAGAAAATCTTTGGTGAGCGTCTCCCACTGTTGAGTGCTGTTGGGTTCGTATGTAAATTGATCATTCAAAAGGTCCATCATTTTAGTGTTGTAGTCACTGGTGTTGAGTATGACGACTCCACCTTCTTTGTCAAATACTCAAACGCACAAGATAAGGGAAGAAACTTCTGTACTTGTTACCAAGCAACCCTAAACCAGGACACATGTATGGTTTACCCAAGACCCATAAACACAATATTTCTCTCAGACCTATCACATCAGGAATAGGCAGTGCTCCACACAAACTAGCCGGAGTTCTTGCCAAACATCTTTCCTGCCTTCTGGGGACCATCAGCCCCGCTCATCTTAAACACTCAGGCGACCTTCTCAACCGCATCCGTAACCTCTCCATCCGTAACAAGAAACTAAGCAGTTTGGATGTGACTTCCCTCTTCACAAAAGTACCTACCAAAAAAGCCATCGAGGTTCTACGACGTAAAGTCAATCAGGACCTTAATCTTCCTCTACCTCCCGGAGATTTTGTTGACTTAATTGAACTCTGTGTTAATTTCAACTGTTTTTCTTTCAATAACAAGCTCTACAAACAAACCTACGGCTTGGGAATGGGGTCCCCAATAAGTGCCGTCCTAGCCAACTTATACATGGAACACCTAGAGTCCGAACACTTCGCCAACATCATCCCTTCAAGCGTCACTTGGTTACGTTACGTGGACGATGTCCTCGTAATAACTCCAAAACGTTTTGATGTACGGGATCTTCAGGCAAGGCTCAACGCAGTTGAACCGGCGATCCAGTTTACACTAGAAGAAGAGTCCAATGACAAGCTACCTTTCCTCGACGTCCTCATTCAAAAAGTAGACAACAACCTAAGATTTCAAGTTTATCGGAAACCCACCAATAAAAATGATCTCACACACTTCTGTTCCAGTCAAGATACCAAGACCAAAAGAGGCATCATCATCGGGTTTTTCCTAAGAGCATACCGAATTTGTAGTCCTGAGTTTCTTGACGAGGAATGTACGTACATTCACCAAACATTCACTGAGTTACATTTTCCTTCTTTTTTCATCAAAGACTGCAAGAAAAGAGCTCTTCAGATTATTAATTCTCCACGCATCAACACCACTCCCAACAAAGTTATAATTCTTCCCAACAGCCAGGTTGCACTGAACGTCTCAAAAGTACTTTCACAAGCTAACACTAGAGTCGCCATCGCTTCTAGCACTTCAATAAAGGATCTAACCAGGACAAAATCCAAGCACTACGAACCAGTCAATGCAGGAGTTTACACTATACCCTGTGGAGGCTGTGACAAGATTTACGTAGGTGAAACAGCAAGAAACCTCGACACCCGCCTCAATGAACACATTTACGCATGTAGGAACGATAATTTGAACAACGCCTGTGTACAACACCGAAATTCCACCAATCATCTCATGAAATTCAGAGACGCCCAATTAGTGATCAAAGAAACTAATTTCCGCAGACGCAAGTGCCTCGAATCAGCACTGATCGCTGTTTCGAATACAATTAAACAAAACAACGGCAGCTTCACCATCTCTGAAGTCTTAGCAAGAATCCTCCTGAAAACAGTAAACCCTGCCATCACATAGTCTAGAATATTGTAGCAACACCCAGAATATTGTAACAACACCTAGAATATTGTAACAACACCTAGAATATTGTAGCAACACCCAGAATATTGTAGCAACACCTAGAATATTGTAACAACACCCAAAATATTGTAGCAACACCCAGAATATTGTAGCAACACCCAGAATATTGTAGCAACACCCAGAATATTGTAGCAACACCCAGAATATTGTAGCAACACAACCAAAGTATTGTAACAACACACACAGAATATTGTAGCAACAACACAATACACAACACTGGTAGGGTATTAACTCCCAACCTCTGACTCAGGAGTCTCAACACCTGATCCGGGCTGGAGAACATGGGGTGAGGGGACTCGGGTGAGTGGGCTGGGGTGAGGGGGCTGGGGTGAGGGGGCTGGGATGAGGGGGCTGGGGTGAGGGGGCTGGGGTGAGGGGAGCTTAACCTACTGGGATGAGGGAGGGCTGAACCTGGTTGGTGTGAGGGGAGTGAAACTGGCCCACGAGGCCCGTTCCCAGACCAGGTCTCCTGGTGGATCAAGGCCTGATCAACCAGGCTGTTACTGCTGGCCCCACTCCGACCAACGTATGACCTACAACCTGGCTGGTCAGGCACTGATTTGAGGAACTTGACCAGTTCCCTCTTGAAGATAGCCAGAGGTCTGTTGGTAATTCCCCTCATGCATGGACGGAGGGTGTTGAAGAGTTGGGGACCTCTGACACTCATCGAATTCTCTCTTAGTGTACTCGTCGTGCCCCTGAATTTTAGTGGAGGTATTCTGCACCGTCTGCCAAGTCTCTTACTTTCCTATGGAGTGAATGTAGTGATTTATTTCAGTGTTCAGGTTTGGCATCAGTGCCTCCAGGGTTTTCCAGGTGTAAATTATGTGCCTGTCTCCCCTACGTTCCAAGGAATACAGCTGAAGGGACTTTTAAGTGTTCCCAGTAGTTCAGATATTTGATTGAGTGTATACAAGCAGTGAAAGTTCTCTATGTTTTCCAGCTCAGCTGTCTTGCCTTGAAGGTGGTCAGTACACAGCAGCATTCCAGCCTGGAGATAAGTGACTTGAAGAGTATTATTACTGGCTCAGCATCTCATGTCTTGAAAGTTCTAGTTATCCAGCCCATCATTATCCTTGTGGTAGCAATAGCAACATTGTTGTTATCCTTGAATGTGAAATTCTTGCACTACTTAATGATTGGAGTTTGTTCCGGGCTCCATTATAATCTTTATTTCCTCTAGTCTTCCATAGCAGATCAAGTGAAACTTGTCCTCGTTGATCACATTGTTATTTGAAGCTCGTCTGAAGACTTGATTTATATCTGCCTGAAGAATCGTTGCGTCTTCGACGGACGTCACTCTCACTGACATCTTGGTGTCATCAGCAAAGGAAGTCACGGTGCTATGATGGATGTCCTTGCCAATGTCAGATATAAAAGTGAGACACACAAGTGTGGCGAGTACTGTCCCTTAAAGAACAGAGCTTTTCACTGTGGCAGCTCCGACTTCACTTTGTTTACTACTACTACTCTGGCTTCTATATTAAGTTAAATATTCATCTGCCCACTTTTCCAGTTATTCCTTTCACACACACTTTGTGTAAGCACACCATGGTCGCACTATTAGAAGAATTCAGCGGAATCGGTAAACATTACATCAACTTTTAGCTTCTCTTCCAGTGCATCCAAGACTATATCATAATGGTTTGGCAATTTTGAGAAACAGGAGAGACTTGCTATAAACCCATGCTGCTCTGGATTGTGCAACTGCTGCAATTCCATGTGATTGGCAATCTTGCTTCGTAGGACACGCTCAAAGATTTCGATAACGAGTAAAGTTAGAGTTATGGGTTCATATACTTTTTCACAATCTTGCTTCCATCTTCGTGGTGCAAAATCAGTGATTTCCCAGTCTTATTTCTGATATACCTTTGATGAGTTTCGAGATTTTTTTCTACTCCCCGAGCCCAGCCTTGGGCCAGGCTCGTCTGGTTAGCAATCAGCTGGCTTAAGGCAGAGATTTAATACTTCTGTCGTGTAGGATTGTTCCTCCAAACTAGCTCCAGGGACTCGGCAATCTTTGAAAACCTTTGACAAGTTCAGTGATTCTTTATCTCCGCCTGGAGAGGAAGCGTCGCTCTTTACCTAACTTGCATCTGCTTTTTTTCTTTTCCTTAACTCTGATATAACTTTACCTCTGATGAGTTTCGAGGGTTTTTCTACTCTCGAAGGCGGGCCATGGACCAGGCTTGTCTGGTACTTGCCTAGTCAACCAGGCTGTTGCTACTGGTAGTCTGCTGACCCACATATCCATCACAGCCTGGTCAATGGCACTCTTTACGTCACTTCTCTCCAGGGCAGAATACTGCTGTATACCGATTACTGAGCTGGAAAACATACAGAGAACCTTCACTGCTCGTATACACTCAGTCATCTGAACTACTGGAAACTCCTGAAGTCTCAACTGTATTCTCTGGAACGTAAACGATAAAGGTAGAAAAGTACGTAGGTCAAGTTTCATGGTTCATACATGTATATGAACGTCTTAAGGGGCATATCAGTTATCCTGTCTTCTAATATGTTATTTTTTCCATTATAATCTACCGTGTCCATAATCATTATCACATTTGTTTTGTCTGTTTGGTAAGGTAAATAGGTAAGACACATATGCAACAGTTAGACAACTTTATTCCGAAACGTTTCGCCTACACAGTAGGCTTCTTCAGTCGAATACAGAAAGTAGGCAGGAACAGTAGAGATGTGAAGACGATGTAATCAGTCCATCACCCTTAAAGTCGTAGAATTTGAGGTTGTCAGTCCCTCGGCCTGGAGAAGTTCAGTTCCATAGTCAGGAACTATCTGAAGATCAAGCGACAGTGCGGAGACTTAAATACTGTCGGAAGGAGAGGTGCAGAGTAGTAGTAGTAGTAGTAGTAGTGAGAATGTAACCACTGATAGGTCATGTCCCTCTCAGATCCAACACTTCTCACTTGAAAAGCTTGTCAAAGGTGTTTTCTGTACCAAGATGCCATGTGTTGCAGTGTCTGACAAGATGAACATCAAAATGGTATACAATACCGACAGGTTGTTAGGTAAGACACATATGCAACAGTTAGACAACTTTATTCCGAAACGTTTCGCCTACACAGTAGGCTTCTTCAGTCGAATACAGAAAGTAGGCAGGAACAGTAGAGATGTGAAGACGATGTAATCAGTCCATCACCCTTAAAGTCGTAGAATTTGAGGTTGTCAGTCCCTCGGCCGACGGACTGACAACCTCAAATTCTACGACTTTAAGGGTGATGGACTGATTACATCGTCTTCACATCTCTACTGTTCCTGCCTACTTTCTGTATTCGACTGAAGAAGCCTACTGTGTAGGCGAAACGTTTCGGAATAAAGTTGTCTAACTGTTGCATATGTGTCTTACCTAACAACCTGTCGGTATTGTATACCATTTTGATGTTCATCTTGGTAAGGTGAAGTCCAGGATCTTGACTTAACTCATGGTATAACTTAACAATCTTTGAGGACAACTGTGTTGCAACACAGTGTTGCAACACAACTGTGTTGCAACACAATTGTCACACTTTTGAAAATACTGAAATATAGTTATACTGAAGAAGAAGCTTCTCTCGGGACAACGTTTCACTCTGTTACAGCACCGAGATACAACTCGAACAGAGCGAAACATCTCCAAGTAAGGCTTTCTTCTGCGTCCTTCAATATTAAAAATATAAAAAAAAATAAAATTAATTATTTCCAGGTTAACTTAACATAAACTTAACCAGGGGCACCTCAGTGTGAACGTGCAGCGCGCGTGCGCGTCTTGCCCAACACTGTTGCAGCTCATTTGCATAATTGCACCATCAAATTATTGCTATCAAAAGGAAGTTAATTAACCCGGACTTTTTTTTTTTTAATTATCAAAAAATTTGCTTCACCTAAGAATTTTTTTTTTAAAAATATGGCGATATTTCTTACACACGTGATGTAGTGGAGGCAGGAACCATACATAGTTTTAAGACGGGGTATGATAAAGCTCATGGAGCAGGGAGAGGGAGGGCCCAGTAGCGGTCAGTGAATAGGCGGGACCAGGAGCTGAGTCTCGACCCCTGCAACCACACAAGAAACTGGTACAAAAACTTGAGAATCTTAGGGGAACAAGTGTCAGAATGGGCAGGTGTAACAAGTGGGGTTCCACAACCATCAATATTTCATCTGTTTATCGTATATGTGAATAATATATCAGAAGAGACAAGAGTCGGTTACTGATGCAAAATTGATGAGGATAAACACTGGAGAGGGTAAAAAAAAGGGATACAAATGAACCAGGATAAACTATAATTATTCAGACATGTGACTACTGGAGATCAGTCCCATTAAAAGCAAAGTTACGAATATTGGGCGAGAAGACCAGAAACTGAGTACAGATTTTGACACCAGAGTCTACAAATGTGACTCATTCAGAAGGACCTAGCAGTGAGCATAATACCGAGCATGTTCCCTGAGGCGAATCTAACACTGACATTCAAGAATCTTAAGGCAGTCATTTACGGCCGTATATGCAAAATATGTTAGGACCATTTAGAAAGATGTAGCCCCAAGAACCTCAGACCAGATGAGGCTCATCAAGAAACAGGAGAACATGCAGAGCTTAGTAACGAGAAAGGCTTTTGAGCTCAAGAAAAAGAACTATCAACATAGAGTATATAGACTCTGTTGATGGACTGTGATGGTCCATGAAATTTGTAACCTGCCGTCTCATCATTCTTTCCAAGATTTTTATGATGTGAGAAGTTAGGGCTACTGGTCTGTAATTTTTAGTTAGTGCTCTACTGCCTCCCTTATACAAAGGAGCTATGTCTGCACTCTTTAAGGCCTCCGGTATTTCACCTAGATCTAAGCTCTTTCTCCAAAGAATACTGAGGGCTCGTGCTAGTGGTACTTTGCACTTCTTTATAAACAGAACATTCCATGAATCTGGTCCAGGTGCTGAGTGAGTGGGCATGTTAATAATATCTTTTTCGAATCTATGGGATTAGTACTGTCAGTTAGTTGGTCTGTGCGGCCTTCCAGTGACAACCTTACTGCCACGGTAGGTCAAGATAACCTAACCGCCATGGTAAGTCAACCTCAGTGCCACGGTTCAACAGTGGCAGGTGTGCCAGAGAATGCTGCCATGCTGAGCCACAATTTCCCCTTCCCTCTCTCCCCCCTTACACACAGCCAGAAACAAGTGTACAAGAATCCAATTTAACGCTAAGAATACAAAGAACGTGTAAAGCCTTGCGTAAAGTTAGCATCACCGTCGCTCCATCTTGGTAGCGTCCTGGAGAGTAGCATTGTAGCTATTCTACTACACCATACAGTAGCACATGGGCTGTCTAGCCCACGATCAGGTAACACCAAAAACCATAAAAGCAAGTGTTGCCACCGTCTTGTATTTGCGGGGGAGGGTCGTTTCCTGGCCCCTGGCTCGCGCCTCTAGCAGTCAGTCGATGTAACTAATTCCTCTGTATATCCATACAGCTACGTGAATAACGACCCCCTACTGAAGAGGATCCCAACAGGGGGTGGAGATATGCAGATCAATCAATTTTCCGAGCTTCTGTCTGCATGTGGCTTATTATTAAAGTTACGTGTATAGCTTGTCTATAACGCTGTAACATCCATATCCTGAGACAGTACTTTCTAACGTCTCTGGCTCGTCTATATTCACAGCTTCTATCTGTCTTCTACTTCGGTTTTACATTTCGAATAATGTCTATCCGAGCTATCAATTTCTCAGAGTGTATTTTATACGCTGTCATCGTGAATAAAACGAGACCTGGTCATGGACCGTGCCGCGGGGGCTCTGACCCCCGGAACAACCTTCAGGTATATCTTCGGCACTCTCTTCCAGAGTCGTCAGTATCGTTCAGTAACTTTAATCCCTTCTCAGTATACACGTCTTTCACTGTGAGACAACTCTGGCTCCAACCTTCAACTTTTCTCAACTTCCACATGTGTTTCAGTAGACTGGCTACCATGTTCGTGCAGTAGAGTCTAAGATGACCTGATTGATGTGACAGGTTTGTACAGAGGCTGGTCATGTGTGCACACACACACACGTACGATAAAACTCTTGGAGCAGGGAGTGGTCTTAGTAACGACCAGCAAAGAGGCAGAGCCAGGAGCTGTGACTCGGCCCCTACAACCACAAACAGATGAGTATACACACACACACACACACACACACACACACACACACACACACACACACACACTACATAAAATCAATACTCACCCACTCCACAGCAAGATGACCGTGCTTAATCCACTCACCTGGAGAGAGATAAGATAGGTCAATAAGTGATCATTTAAATACATGGTAATCAAGCCCTGGAATTGTTCACCACACGGGTCACACCCCTGAGTTTGCCTTGCGGTGTTATAACTCTCCCCACGTGGTGTGACTTACCTGTGACCAGTTTCCCGGGTTCTACCAGGCTGTTGCTCCAGCAAACCCAGCACAACCCGACTGATCTGCCATTTTTAGCTAGTAGTTACGATCTACACAGGCAACTGACAAGTGCTACCACAGAGTGATAACTTACCAAAATGAAGGTAAAAGGAATAAGAGGTGAGGTTGGAAGTGAATATCAGGTTATCTTACAAATATTAAAATCACTGTGTCCTCTTTAGAAGATAATACCAAAGTAAATATCAACGTAATCCTTAAAAACTACAACTAAATATCTAAGAAATTCTTCAATGTGCAAAATAAAATACTGTGATATATAATGGAGAAAAATACCAAAACTGGAATATAGGAAGGACTTAGAAGCGGTAAACGAAAACATGTATCAAACAGATCTGCTGACAGTACAGGGAACCGGTAAATTATCTAGGATGTTAATGTCCAAAATTTGGATATTCTGATTGTTGCAACTTTTCGCCAGTTGATTTGTAAATCCAGTGAACAACAGTGGAAGACGTCAAGAGAGACCTTGAGGTAATCAGTCCCTCAGCCTTGATAAACAGAGATCATCGTCTCCAAGCTGAGGGACTGTTGCGAATAAGAATTTTTTTAAAGAACTTCAGAATGTGGCCTGTTACCATTTATTTATGCAACAAGATTTTTGGATCCGAGTTATTCAAAGGTATTTTAGAGTCTCGGGGAAATAATTTCAACTGGGAAACTCCATAGAATAATATTCAAATTTATTAAAGTATTTAAATACAATACTTTATCTTCTCTTCGTAGTTAATGTAACTTAATACTTTGTACAACAAATTTACCATATACATTTAGTTCAAAATCATGGAAATGTCACATTAATAAGGAAGTTTTATTATTCTTCCTGTAATTAAGACTTCAATAACATTTACGTCTGTCTTAAGACTAAACTCAAAATACAAAAGGTACGAGATTTAACAAGACCTTTGAATCTGGCCGTAAAGTATCTCTATGGATTACTGAACTGACCAAGAATATAAATATCAAAAGAATCCTTCAGAGCAATGAGGAACAAACTGAGTCAGCTCTAGAGTCTAATTCTCAAAACCATTCAAACTGTACACCGTAAGAGCCAATATACGATCAGTTGTCAGGGCTAGAGCAGGGAGCAGACTGACTACTTGCCAGTCTGGTGACGTGTCGTCAGGTTGGATCAGCTGAGCCACGTCAGCCAGCCGGACATAAACAACTGAACAATTCACCGGATGATTCCGAGACTTAAACTCTATATACACAAGAAATCCAGCCTAACAATAATAATAAAATAACAGTGATAATAAAAACAATAGTGATAATAACAAAATAGCGATATACCATGGTATTTTCATATATTAACAGATAATAATATAACGCCGAAAGTCTCTATTTTAGCTATAAACGGGGACTTTCGCGCTATAATATTAAGTGTTGAACTATTCTCTTACAATAGTTAAATAACACAGGATGACCAATTTCGAAGATATAACAGGGACTGATTACCTCAAGCTCCCTCTTCACGTCTTCCACCATTTTACTCTGTATTTGACTGATGAAGTCGATGGTTGACCAAAGGTTTCCACATCAAGATACCCAAGTGTTGTATATGCATCTAAACTGTCTACTTGTCTTTCTAAATCATTACTACAGTGAAGATATCAATGCTAGATCATCTACCTACCTGGAGGCTATTCCGGGGATCAACGCCCCCGCGGCCCGATCCACGACCAGGCCTCCCGGTGGATCAGGACCTGATCAACTAGGCTGTCACTGCTGGCCGCACGTAGTCCAACGTACGAACCACAGCCCGACCGATCCAGCACCGACTTTAAAGTATTTGTCCAGCTCACTCTTGAAGACAACCAGGAGTCTATTGGTAATTCCCCTCAGATATAGTGGGAGGCTGGTGAACAGTCTTGGGCCCCGGACACTCTTGGTGTTCTCTCTTAGTGTACCAATGGCGTCCCTACTTAAATCTTATTCCAATGTCAGATTATCTTATTAAACCTTACTTCTATCTTATTCCAATGTCAGATTATCTTATTAAACCTAAGACCAGAAAAAATAATAGCGTCCTCTTATTTTTAGACACACAAAACCTAGTACTCTTAGGCCCTGGGAACTATCGCATTTACAAAATATACATACCTTAAACCTGTGATGAGTTCCGAGGTTTTTTCCTACGCCCAGAGCGCTGCCTTTGGCCAGAGTATTTTCTGTTCACATTACACAGTAAAAAATCTAACTACTGACACTCTCGAAGCATTAAAATTGTACTCTAATAGGGAAGAGAATTATAATCTATACGTGAACAATATGTGAAGTTCAGGTTTATATGTACACAGTACCATAACAACTTACTGGAGAGAGTGAGGAGTAACCCAGAGACAAGCTGGGGTAGCAGACCCAAAGATAAACTGGCGTAGCAGACCCAGAAACAAGCTGGGGTAGCAGACCCAAAGATAAACTGGCGTAGCAGACCCAGAGACAAGCTGGGGTAGCAGACCCAAAGATAAACTGGCGTAGCAGACCCAGAAACAAGCTGGGGTAGCAGACCCTGAAACAAGCTGGGGTAGCAACCAAAGGTGAATTTGTGCAAATATTATGCTTGGGGCATATGTAAGCATGGAATAACAGGGGGAAAAAATGGGACATGCAACTTTGACCATCCCAAAAAATGTAGCGACCTCCTGTCTAAAGGAGTGTGTCGTTCTTCTTCCTGTACTTTCTTTCACCCAAAAATGTGCCACTCCTCGGTCCTCCAGAAGCAGTGTTACAACATGGAGTGCCCTGCATACCATCTAAAAGGGACCAGGAGGCACAGACCCCACAAGACAAACAATAGTAGCTACGACAACCCAACTCCAGGTGATTTTTTAGTGGCAGGAAACGAAAAAAGAAAATGGAAGGAAATAACAAAAATAGTCCACCACCTTGGAGCCTTGTTGGACTGGAGGCGCAGCCAGTGGCCACCCATTGCCCTCCAGAATTACAACTACTGATGCCAATAACAAAATCCCCTAAACAAACACAGAATACAACCTCGTTCATATTTGCTAATATACAGGGCCTTAAGCCATCCACCAACAACAAAATACCTTTTATCAGTGGACTTCTAGTGGAGTCTAATGCAATGTTTGCAGCCTTCACAGAGACTCACACAAAAGATCACTTTGACAGTGAAATATGGATAAGTGGTTACAACCTTTTCAGATGCGACAGAAAAAACAGGAAACAAGGGGGGGTTGGCCTGTATGTCAAAGAGTCCCTTATCTGCACGGAGTTGCTGAACACCACAAATGAGGTAGTTGAAGTTCTATCAATAAAGATCGAGAACCAAAACCTAGTCATTGTGGTTGTATACAAGCCACCAGATGCAACCTCACAACAGTTCAAGGAACAGTTACTGAAAATCCATTACTGTTTGGAAAACCTTCCAGCTCCATCCCCAAACATCTTACTGCTTGGTGATTTCAACCTAAGGCATACAAAATGGAAGAATGTAGCAAATAATGTTATAGCTGAAACAATCCCCAGAGGTGGCGCAGATGAAAGGTTACACACATATGAGCTACTAAGTCTCTGCGAAAAACACACCTTAAGCCAGCAGATAGTGGAACCAACAAGACTAGAAAACACACTTGACCTTATCTTCACAAATAATGAGGACCTGATAAGAGACATAAGAATATCAAAAACAACTAATTCTGATCACAATCTAATCGAAGTCCAGACGTACATGCATAGGGGTCCTGAACAGCAGAATGCATGTACCTGTGAAGGTGTCTTCACAAAATACAATTTCAAAAAAAAGAACATCAACTGGGACCAGGTAAACCATGTCCTAAACGAAACATATTGGGAAGATGTCTTAAATGACATGGATCCAAACCAGTGCCTTGAAAGGATCAACATCCTGGTAGCCGAAGCATGTTCTAGGCATATTCCCCTAAGAAAGAAGAAGAGCAGGAGTAAACGGGAGAGAAAAAGACGCTCCCTCTACAGAAGACGACGAAGAGTCACTGAGCTCCTCAGGAGTGCTAGAATATCTGATACACGAAAGGAGGCGCTGACCAGGGAAGTGGAAACTATCGAACTTAAGCTAAATGACTCTTACAGGAACCAGGAGAGGCAGGAGGAGCTTAAAGCTATTAGTGAAATTGAAAGAAATTCAAAATATTTCTTTTCATATGCCAAAAACAAGGCAAATACCACATCTAGTATCGGGCCCTTACTCAGACAGGATGGGACTTACACAGATGAGAACAAGGAAATGAGTGAAATATTGAAATCCCAGTACGACTCTGTATTTAGTGAACCACTAATCGGTCTGAGGATCGTCGACCCAAATGATTTCTTCATGAATGAGCCTCAAAACTCCATAAATGTATGCCAGATTTCCGACATTACCCTAACTCCGATAGATTTCGAAAAAGCCATTGACAACATGCCCCGGGCCCAGACTCGTGGAACTCTGTTTTCATTAAGAACTGCAAGAAACCCCTCTCGCGTGCCCTAAGTACACTATGGAAGAGGAGCTTGGACATGGGTGAAATTCCACAGTCACTTAAAACAACGGATATAGCCCCACTCCATAAAGGTGGCAGCAAAGCATTAGCTAAGAACTATAGACCAATAGCTCTGACGTCCCACATCATAAAAATCTTTGAAAGAGTGCTAAGAAGCAGGATTGCAAATCACCTGGATTCCCAAAACCTGCACAATCCAGGGCAACATGGGTTCAGGACAGGTCGCTCCTGCCTCTCACAACTACTGGATCACTATGACATGGCCTTGGATGCACTGGAAGAAAATCAGAATGCAGATGTAATATACACAGACTTTGCAAAAGCATTTGACAAATGCGATCATGGCGTAATAGCCCATAAAATACGTTCTAAAGGAATAACTGGGAAAGTGGGGAGATGGATCTTCAACTTCCTAACAAATCGAACACAAAGAGTAGTGGTCAACAGAGTTAAATCGGAGGCTGCCATAGTGAAGAGCTCTGTTCCACAAGGCACAGTATTCGCCCCCATCTTATTCCTTATCCTCATATCAGACATAAACAGAGATGTACACCACAGCACCGTATCATCCTTTGCGGATGATACTAGGATCTGCATGAGGCTGTCATCTGCTGAGGACGCGGTTAACCTCCAAGAAGATATAAACGAAGTTTTCCAGTGGGCAACGGTAAACAATATGATGTTCAATGAGGACAAATTTCAACTACTCCGTTATGGAAAACTGGAGGAGATAATAACTAGAACAGAGTATACTACTGACTCCGGCCATACAATAGAGCGGAAAAATAATGTAAGGGACCTGGGAGTAGTAATGTCTAAAGATCTCGCACGTGCAAAGAAAATGATAGGATGGATAATGAGAACTTTCAAAACGAGAGATGCCAAGCCTATGATGATCCTTTTCAAATCACTTGTTCTCTCTAGGCTGGAATACTGCTGTACATTAACATCTCCATTCAAAGCAGGTGAAATCGCAGATCTAGAGAGTGTACAGAGATCCTTTACTGCACGTATAAGTTCTGTCAAGCACCTTAACTACTGGGAACGCTTGGAAGCACTTGACTTGTATTCGTTGGAACGCAGGAGGGAGAGATATAACATATTCTACACTTGGAAAATCTTGGAAGGAATGGTCCGAAATCTGCACACAGAAATCACTCCCTACGAAAGTAAAAGACTGGGCAGGCGATGCAAAATGCCGCCAATAAAAAGTAGGGGCGCCATTGGTACACTAAGGGAAAACGCCATAAGTGTCCGGCGCCCAAAACTGTTCAACAGCCTCCCATCAAGCATTAGGGGAATTACCAATAAACCCCTGGCTGCCTTCAAGAGAGAGCTGGACAGATACCTAAAGTCAGTGCCGGATCAGCCGGGCTGTGGCTCGTACGTTGGACTGCGTGCGGCCAGCAGTAACAGCCTAGTTGATCAGGCCCTGATCCATCGGGAGGCCTGGTCATGGACCGGGCCGCGGGGGCGTTGATCCCCGGAATAACCTCCAGGTAGCCAGGTAGCAGACCCTGAGACAAGCTGGGGTAGCAAACCCTGGAACAAGCTGGGGCAACAGACCCTGGAACAAGCTGGGGTAGCAAACCCTGGAACAAGCTGGGGTAGCAGACCCTGAAACAAGCTGGGGTAACAGACCCTGGAACAAGCTGGGGTAGCAGACCCTGGAACAAGCTGGGGTAGCAGACCCTGGAACAAGCTGGGGTAGCAGACCCTGGAACAAGCTGGGGTAGCAGACCCTGAAACAAGCTGGGGTAGCAGACCCTGAAACAAGCTGGGGTAACATACCCTGGAACAAGCTGGGGTAGCAGACCCTGGAACAAGCTGGGGTAGCAGACCCAGATGCCAGTGTCAACATCCGTGCTCAAGAATATTTAAGCTTCTACCAGCAGATATAAGAAACACTGCCACAAGGTAGCTTTCCAGAGGAAACTAGACAAATTACTACAGGAAGTGGCGGTCTAGCCTGGCTGTTGTGGTTGTGGACCTGGGGGCTGCAGTTAGTAGTTGTCTGACGGATGGGTCAGTCAACAAGGAAGTCTGGTTACAAGCCTGCCTGCGGGAATATAACTCTGAAAGCTTTGTTATTATTATTATTATTATTATTATTATTATTTAAAAATGGGCACTACCGGATACTATAGGATACTACCGTATCCTACAGACAGTTATTTTCCTGTGACTCCAACACAGGAGTTTCACATACACCTTAAGACATTCCTAGGTCTACCTGGAGTGTGTTCCAAGGGTCAACGCCCTGGAGGCCCGGTCCCAGACCAGGCCTCCCGCTGGATGGCTTGATCAACCAGGCTGTTGGTGCTGGCCCCTAAAAGTCCAATACAAACACCACAGCCAGGTTGATCAGGTGGACAGGTAATTACTCTCTTTTATTTAACTAGGTTGTAAAACTTAGCTCTGGCAGACCAGAGGAAGATCACCTGTCAGGAGACACTTGTTTCCTGACGACCAAACCACCACAATCACACATGAAATAATGAAATCTTGAGAGCTGGAACAAATACAGAAATCGTTTCCGGCCCACAGTCAGCTGGTAAAGTATTGAAATGACTGGGAACGCCTTCATGTACTCACTGGAGCGGAGGAGAGATACACCATAATATATACCTGGAAAGTTCTCAAGGGCCTGGTCCCAAATCTACACACTGCCATAACAACATACTGGAGTGAGAGATATAGGACGAAGTGTAAAATAAACTTATTGAAAAGCAGGGGTGCGGTGGGGACAATAAGTGAACACTCTGTCAACATCCAGGGCCCCAGACTATTCAACATCTTACCAGAAGATCTTATCAGAAACACCGCTGGAACAAATGTAGAAGTCTTCAAGAGAAAACTGGACAAGTATCTTCACCAGGTGTCAGATCAGCCTGGTTGACCAAACTAACACCAGACAAGCCTGGCCCATGGCCGGGCTCCAATAGTAGTAAGACTCCCGAAATTTATCAAAGGTATTGCCACTTCTTACCCATTCATTCTTCCACCAACGCACACCCACACACTATAAAATAAAAAATGGGAACCAGAGGCTAAAAAGAGAGGGAGCAGAGAGAGAAATGTTTACTGGAGGGACAAGAGTGTGAACAGTTACACTGGAAGGGCGGCTACCTCTCTCGCTTTCACCAGGCAAAATTAATTGTGAATCTTGTTCCCAAGGGTTGAGTTGATTGTGCAGCCGCTGCACCAGGAGGCCACGGTGGTGCTGTGGCACAGAAAACAGCAATGGTACAGCAGCTGTGCCAAGAGAGGCAAGAGTAAGGACACAGCTGCTAAAGAAAATACACCCCTCGCTCTGGGTAGGACCTGATCAATTCATGTGTCACTCTGAGTAAAGCTTTTTTAGGTCAGGTTTCGGTGTCTAGAGCTTCATGAGGTTCTCTACACGGAGCGAAACGTTGTTCCGATCAACCCACACGACCAACTCACACGACCAGTCCGCACGACCAACCCACCCAATCTAGAATGTAAACACAAAATAAGACCACACTGATGCTTCTCAAAAATAAAACTAACGAGAATTCATCTTGACTGCATGTGTTTACTCTCTCTGGCTTACTCTTCATCCCTCTGGCTTACTCCTCCTCCCCTGGCTTACTCCTCCTCCCTTGGCTTACTCCTCCTCCCTTGGCTTACTCCTCCTCCCTTGGCTTACTCCTCCTCCCCTGGCTTACCCCTCCCTCGTCTAGCTTCCTTCTACTAACTCCGGCTTACTATCATTACTATCGGCCTACTATAGTCCACTGTTACTTTAAACACCAAAACCTCACTTATCCACTGACCGAAGAGCCTGCCCTGAACTCCTTGTGTTCAGCCTAGGCTGCTTAGGTTCAGCCTAGGCTCCTTAGGTTCAGCCTGCCACCAAAGTACCTATTTACACAAATCGTGGAGGCCAGCCACAATGGGTGTCCCGGAGGCCTCATTTTCCAGCGGGTTACACCCCCGGCCTGACACAGTATCCATCACTGGCTCACACACACCCGGCTCCCAGGAGACGAGCTTCACCTGGCCAGGGGCTGACACAATGTTAGGAGGGACAGGCAGGGATGAAGCCACAGGGAAGCCCAGGTGAAGCTCCCCTACAGTGCTCCCATCTATCAGGTGCTTCAAGGTGAACAACCCAGCGTTCCATGACTCACGACAACGTCGCTAGAAATATAACATGCAGAACAAGCTTTCACTCTGACTACCTTTCGCTCTGCCATGAGCGAAACGTAGACCAATCAAAGCTTGCATTGTATTGTGTGTCGTTACCCGCACACTTGTCTGAGTTCTTCCTGTAAACTTCCGCCCGACCTTCCTCCATGATAGTAAACTGTTGTAATGTGAACGTTGTGTGACGTGAACGTTGTGTGATGTGAACGTTGTGTGATGTGAACGTTGTGTGACGTGAACGTTGTGTGATGTGAACGTTGTGTGATGTGAACGTTGTGTGACGTGAACGTTGTGTGATGTGAACGTTGTGTGACGTGAACGTTGTGTGACGTGAACGTTGTGTGATGTGAACGTTGTGACGTGAACGTGTGATGTGAACGTTGTGTGATGTGAACGTTGTGTGACGTGAACGTGTGATGTGAACGTTGTGTGACGTGAACGTGTGATGTGAACGTTGTGTGATGTGAACGTTGTGTGTGAACGTTGTGTGATGTGAACGTTGTGTGACGTGAACGTTGTGTGATGTGAACGTTGTGTGACGTGAACGTTGTGTGACGTGAACGTTGTGTGATGTGAACGTTGTGTGACGTGAACGTTGTGTGATGTGAACGTTGTGTGACGTGAACGTTGTGTGACGTGAACGTTGTGTGACGTGAACGTTGTGTGACGTGAACGTTGTGTGACGTGAACGTTGTGTGACGTGAACGTTGTGTGATGTGAACGTTGTGTGACGTGAACGTTGTGTGATGTGAACGTTGTGTGACGTGAACGTTGTGTGACGTGAACGTTGTGTGATGTGAACGTTGTGTGACGTGAACGTTGTGTGACGTGAACGTTGTGTGACGTGAACGTTGTGTGATGTGAACGTTGTGTGATGTGAACGTTGTGTGACGTGAACGTTGTGTGATGTGAACGTTGTGTGACGTGAACGTTGTGTGACGTGAACGTTGTGTGATGTGAACGTTGTGTGACGTGAACGTTGTGTGACGTGAACGTTGTGTGACGTGAACGTTGTGTGATGTGAACGTTGTGTGACGTGAACGTTGTGTGATGTGAACGTTGTGTGATGTGAACGTTGTGTGACGTGAACGTTGTGTGACGTGAACGTTGTGTGATGTGAACGTTGTGTGATGTGAACGTTGTGTGACGTGAACGTTGTGTGACGTGAACGTTGTGTGATGTGAACGTTGTGTGACGTGAACGTTGTGTGACGTGAACGTTGTGTGACGTGAACGTTGTGTGACGTGAACGTTGTGTGACGTGAACGTTGTGTGACGTGAACGTTGTGTGACGTGAACGTTGTGTGATGTGAACGTTGTGTGACGTGAACGTTGTGTGATGTGAACGTTGTGTGATGTGAACGTTGTGTGACGTGAACGTTGTGTGATGTGAACGTCGTGTGACGTGAACGTTGTGTGACGTGAACGTCGTGTGACGTGAACGTTGTGTGACGTGAACGTTGTGTGATGTGAACGTTGTGTGACGTGAACGTTGTGTGACGTGAACGTTGTGAGATGTGAACGTTGTGTGACGTGAACGTTGTGTGACGTGAACGTTGTGTGATGTGAACGTCGTGTGACGTGAACGTTGTGTGACGTGAACGTTGAGTGATGTGAACGTTGTGAGATGTGAACGTTGTGTGACGTGAACGTTGTGTGACGTGAACGTTGTGTGATGTGAACGTTATGTGACGTGAACGTTGTGTGATGTGAACGTTGTGTGATGTGAACGTTGTGTGACGTGAACGTTGTGTGTGACGTGAACGTTGTGTGTGACGTGAACGTTGTGTGATGTGAACGTTGTGTGACGAACGTTGTGTGACGTGAACGTTGTGTGATGTGAACGTTGTGTGACGTGAACGTTGTGATGTGAACGTTGTGTGATGTGAACGTTGTGTGATGTGAACGTTGTGACGTGAACGTGTGATGTGAACGTTGTGTGATGTGAACGTTGTGTGACGTGAACGTGTGATGTGAACGTTGTGTGACGTGAACGTGTGATGTGAACGTTGTGTGATGTGAACGTTGTGTGTGAACGTTGTGTGATGTGAACGTTGTGATGTGAACGTTCTGTGACGTGAACGTTGTGTGATGTGAATGTGTGATGCGAACTATGATGTTAACGATGTGTGATGTGAACAATGTGTGATGTGAACTGTGTGATGTGAACGATGTGTGATGTGAACTGTGTGATGTGAACGATGTGTGATGTGAACGATGTGGGATGTGAACTGTGATGTGTACGATGTGTGATTTGAACGATGTGTGATGTGAGCTATGTGTGATGTGAGCTATGTGTGATGTGAACGATGTGTGATGTGAACTATGTGTGATGTGAACTATGTGTGATGTGAACTATGTGTGATGAGAACTATGTGTGCTGTGAACGATGTGTGATGTGAACTGTGTGTGATGTCAACGATGTGTGAGATGTGAACTGTGTGTGATATGAACGATGTGTGATGTGAACGATGTGTGATGTGAACTGTGTGTGACGTGAACGATGTGTGATGTGAACGATGTGTGATGTGAACTGTGTGATGTGAACTATGTGTGATGTGAACTGTGTGATGTGAACTATGTGTGATGTGAACTATTTGTAATGTAAACTATATGTGATGTGAACGATGCGTGATGTGAACGATGTGGGATGTGAACTGTGTGATGTGAACGATGTGTGATTTGAACGATGTGTGATGTGAACTATGTGTGATGTGAGCTATGTGTGATGTGAACTATGTGTGATGTGAACGATGTGTGATGTGAACTATGTGCGATGTGAACTGTGTGTGATGTGAACGATGTGTGATGTGAACGATGTGTGATGTGAACGGTGTGTGATGTCAACGATGTGTGATGTGAACGATGTGTGATGTGAACTGTGTGTGATGTGAACGATGTGTGATGTGAACGATGTGTGATGTGAACGGTGTGTGATGTCAACGATGTGTGATGTGAACTGTGTGTGATATGAACGATGTGTGATGTGAACGATGTGTGATGTGAACTGTGTGTGATGTGAACGATGTGTGATGTGAACGATGTGTGATGTGGTCGGCGGGGCGAGGCATGACACTGGTGTGGTCGGCGGGGTGAAGCATGGCACACACACTGGTGTGGTCGGCGGGGTTAGGCATGGCACACACTGGTGTGGTCGGCGGGATGAGGCATGGCACACACACTGGTGTGGTCGGGGGGGTGAGGCATGGCACACACACACTGGTGTGGTCGGCGGGGTGAGGCATGACACACACTGGTGTGGTCGGCGGGGTGAGGCATGACACACACACACTGGTGTGGTCGGCGGGGTGAGGCATGACACACACTGGTGTGGTCGGCGGGGTGAGGCATGGCACACACACACTGGTGTGGTCGGCGGGGTGAGGCATGGCACACACACACTGGTGTGGTCGGCGGGGTGAGGCATGGCGCACACACACTGGTGTGGTCGGCGGGGTGAGGCATAACACACACTGGTGTGGTCGGCGGGGTGAGGCATGGCACACACACACTGGTGTGGTCGGCGGGGTGAGGCATTGCACACACACACTGGTGTGGTAGGCGGGGTGAGGCATGACACACACTGGTGTGGTCGGCGGGGTGAGGCATGACACACACAGTGGTGTGGTCGGCGGGGTGAGGCATGACACACACTGGTGTGGTCGGTCGGGTGAGGCATGACACTGGTGTGGTCGGCGGAGTGAGGCATGACACACACACTGGTGTGGTCGGCGGGGTGAGGCATGACACACACACACACACACACACACACACTGGTGTGGTCGGCAGGGTGAGGCATCACACACTGGTGTGGTCGGCGGGGTGAGGCATGGCACACACACTGGTGTGGTCGGCGGGGTGAGGCATGACACACACTGGTGTGGTCGGCGGGGTGAGGCATGGCACACACACTGGTGTGGTTGGCGGGGCGCGGCATGACACACACACACTGGTGTGGTCGGCGGGGTGAGGCATGACACACACACACTGGTGTGGTCAGCGGGGTGAGGCATGACACACACACACACTGGTGTGGTCGGCGGGGTGAGGCATGACACACACACTGGTGTGGTCGGCGGGGTGAGGCATGACACACACACTGGTGTGGTCGGCGGAGTGAGGCATGACACACTGGTGTGGTCGGCGGGGTGAGGCATGGCGCACACACACTGGTGTGGTAGGCGGGGTGAGGCATGACACACACACTGGTGTGGTCGGCAGGGTGAGGCATGACACACACTGGTGTGGTCGGCGGGGTGAGGCATGACACACTGGTGTGGTCGGCGGAGTGAGGCATGACACACACTGTTGTGGTCGGCGGGGTGAGGCATGGCACACACACTGGTGTGGTCGGCGGGGTGAGGCATGACACACACACTGGTGTGGTCGGCGGGGTGAGGCATGACACACACTGGTGTGGTCGGCGGGATTAGGTATGACACACACACACAGGTGTGGTCGGCGGGGTGAGGCATGGCACACACACACTGGTGTGGTCGGCGGGGTGAGGCATGACACACACTGGTGTGGTCGGCGGGGTGAGGCATGACACACACTGGTGTGGTCGGCGGAGTGAGGCATGACACACACTGGTGTGGTCGGCGGGGTGAGGCATGGCACACACACTGGTGTGGTCGGCGGGGTGAGGCATGGCACACACATTGGTGTGGTCGGCGGGGTGAGGCATGACACACACACTGGTGTGGTCGGCGGGGTGAGGCATGACACACACTGGTGTGGTCGGCGGGATTAGGCATGACACACACACACAGGTGTGGTCGGCGGGGTGAGGCATGGCACACACACACTGGTGTGGTCGGCGGGGTGAGGCATGGCGCACACACACTGGTGTGGTAGGCGGGGTGAGGCATGACACACACACTGGTGTGGTCGGCGGGGTGAGGCATGGCACACACACACTGGTGTGGTCGGCGGGGTGAGGCATGGCGCACACACACTGGTGTGGTAGGCGGGGTGAGGCATGACACACACACTGGTGTGGTCGGCAGGGTGAGGCATGACACACACTGGTGTGGTCGGCGGGGTGAGGCATGGCACACACACTGGTGTGGTCGGCGGGGTGAGGCATGACACACACACTGGTGTGGTCGCCGGGGTGAGGCATGACACACACTGGTGTGGTCGGCGGGATTAGGCATGACACACACACACAGGTGTGGTCGGCGGGGTGAGGCATGACACACACTGGCGTGGTCGGCGGGGTGAGGCATGACACACACACACTGGTGTGGTCGGCGGGGTGAGGCATGACACACACTGGTGTGGTCGGCGGGGTGAGGCATTACACACACTTGTGTGGTCGGCGGGGTGAGGCATGACACACACTGGTGTGGTCGGCGGGGTGAGGCATGACACACACTGGTGTGGTCGGCGGGGTGAGGCATGACACACACTGGTGTGGTCGGCGGGGTGAGGCATGACACACACTGGTGTGGTCGGCGGGGTGAGGCATGGCACACACTGGTGTGGTCGGCGGGGTGATGCATGACACACACACTGGTGTGGTCGGCGGGGTGAGACATGACACACACACTGGTGTGGTCGGCGGGGTGAGGCATGACACACACACTGGTGTGGTCGGCGGGGTGAGGCATGACACACACTGGTGTGGTCGGCGGGGTGAGGCATGACACACACTGGTGTGGTCGGCGGGGTGAGGCATGACACACACTGGTGTTGTCGGCGGGGTGAGGCATGACACACACTGGTGTGGTCGGCGGGATGAGGCATGACACACACTGGTGTGGTCGGCGGGGTGAGGCATGACACACACTGGTGTGGTCGGCGGGGTGAGGCATGACACACACTGGTGTGGTCGGCGGGGTGAGGCATGACACACACTGGTGTGGTCGGCGGGGTGAGGCATGACACACACTGGTGTGGTCGGCGGGGTGAGGCATGACACACACTGGTGTGGTCGGCGGGGTGTGGCATGACACACACTGGTGTGGTCGGCGGGGTGAGGCATGACACACACTGGTGTGGTCGGCGGGGTGAGGCATGACACACACTGGTGTGATCGGCGGGGTGAGGCATGACACACACTGGTGTGGTCGGCGGGGTGAGGCATGACACACACTGGTGTGGTCGGCGGGGTGAGGCATGACACACACTGGTGTGGTCGGCGAGGTGAGGTATGACACACACACTGGTGTGGTCGGCGGGGTGATGCATGACACACACTGGTGTGGTCGGCGGGGTGAGGCACGACACACACTGGTGTGGTCGGCGGGGTGAGGCACGACACACACTGGTGTGGTCGGCGGGGTGAGGCATGACACACATTGGTGTGGTCGGCGGAGTGAGGCATGACACACACACTGGTGTGGTCGGCGGGGTGAGGCATGACACACACTGGTGTGGTCGGCGGGGTGAGGCATGACACACACTGGTGTGGTCGGCGGGGTGAGGCATGACACACACACACTGGTGTGGTCGGCGGGGTGAGGCATGACACACACACTGGTGTGGTCGGCGGGGTGAGGCATGATACACACTGGTGTGGTCGGCGGGGTGAGGCATGACACACACTGGTGTGGTCGGCGGGGTGAGGCATGACACACACAGTGGTGTGGTCGGCGGGGTGAGGCATGACACACACACTGGTGTGGTCGGCGGGGTGAGGCATGACACACACTGGTGTGGTCGGCGGGGTGAGGCATGACACACACTGGTGTGGTCGGCGGGGTGAGGCATGACACACACAGTGGTGTGGTCGGCGGGGTGAGGCATGACACACACACTGGTGTGGTCGGCGGGGTGAGGCATGACACACACTGGTGTGGTCGGCGGGGTGAGGCATGACACACACTGGTGTGGTCGGCGGGGTGAGGCATGACACAGACTGGTGTGGTCGGCGGGGTGAGGCATGACACACACTGGTGTGGTCGGCGGGGTGAGGCATGACACACACTGGTATGGTCGGCGGGGTGAGGCATGACACACACTGGTGTGGTCGGCGGGGTGAGGCATGACACACACTGGTGTGGTCGGCGGGGTGAGGTATGACACACACTGGTGTGGTCGGCGGGGTGAGGCATGACACACACTGGTGTGGTCGGCGGGGTGAGGCATGACACACACTGGTGTGGTCGGCGGGGTGAGGCATGACACACACTGGTGTGGTCGGCGGGGTGAGGCATGACACACACTGGTGTGGTCGGCGGGGTGAGGCATGACACACACTGGTGTGGTCGGCGGGGTGAGGCATGACACACACTGGTGTGGTCGGCGGGGTGAGGCATGACACACACTGGTGTGGTCGGCGGGGTGAGGCATGACACACACTGGTGTGGTCGGCGGGGTGAGGCATGACACACACTGGTGTGGTCGGCGGGGTGAGGCATGACACACACTGGTGTGGTCGGCGGGGTGAGGCATGACACACACTGGTGTGGTCGGCGGGGTGAGGCATGACACACACTGGTGTGGTCGGCGGGGTGAGGCATGACACACACTGGTGTGATCGGCGGGGTGAGGCATGACACACACTGGTGTGGTCGGCGGGGTGAGGCATGACACACACTGGTGTGGTCGGCGGGGTGAGGCATGACACACACTGGTGTGGTCGGCGGGGTGAGGCATGACACACACACTGGTGTGGTCGGCGGGGTGAGGCATGACACACACACTGGTGTGGTCGGCGGGGTGAGGCATGACACACACTGGTGTGGTCGGCGGGGTGAGGCATGACACACACTGGTGTGGTCGGAAACACCGACATACTTTTACCTTTGATGAATTCTCAGAGTTCTTCACTCCTTGTGCCAAGCTGGTCTGGTGCTTGCCTGATCAACCAGGCTGTTGCTGCTGGTGGCCCGCTGACACACATATCCATCACAGCCAGGCTGATCTGGCACATGGTGAAGATACTTGCCCAGTTTACTCTTGAAGACTTCTACACTTGTTCCAGCAGTGTTTCTGATATAGCGAGCAGACAGTAGACAGCAGACAGTAGACAGCAGACGGTAGACAGCAGACGGTAGACAGCAGACAGCAAACAATAGAACAGCAGACAGTAGACAGCAGACAGTAGACAGCAGACAGTAGACAGCAGACGGTAGACAGCAGACGGTAGACAGCAGACAGCAAACAATAGAACAGCAGACAGAAGACAGTAGACAGCAGACAGACAGCAGAGGTTAAAATAAATATCTCGATTTGATATGTGGAATGGTACGAAGATCATGTAATATTGTGGTAGTGGTACCAGAGGGTACTGGTACCACTGCTACTACCACCACCATTACTATTACTATCTACAACGACTATATCATGTCTTGCACCTCACTCGTATACCTATAACCTCCCTGCATGGTACCATCCATGGAGGTACCATCCAGAGAAGTGCCATCCATGGGGGTACCATCCATGGAGGTACCATCCATGGAGGTACCATCCATGGAGGTACCATCCATGGAGGTACCATCCATGGAGGTACCATCCATGGAGGTACCATCCCGAGAAGTGCCATCCATGGGGGTACCATCCATGGAGGTACCATCCATGGAGGTACCATCCATGGAGGTACCATCCATGGAGGTACCATCCCGAGAAGTGCCATCCATGGGGGTACCATCCATGGAGGTACCATCCATGGAGGTACCATCCATGGAGGTACCATCCAGAGAAGTGCCATCCATGGAGGTACCATCCATGGAAGTACCATCCAGGGAGGTACTATCCATGGAGGTACCATCCATGGAAGTACCATCCATGGAGGTACCATCCATGGAGGTACCATCCATGGAGGTACCATCCATGGAGGTACCATCCATGGAGGTACCATCCCGAGAAGTGCCATCCATGGGGGTACCATCCATGGAGGTACCATCCATGGAGGTACCATCCATGGAGGTACCATCCCGAGAAGTGCCATCCATGGGGGTACCATCCATGGAGGTACCATCCATGGAGGTACCATCCATGGAGGTACCATCCAGAGAAGTGCCATCCATGGAGGTACCATCCATGGAAGTACCATCCAGGGAGGTACTATCCATGGAGGTACCATCCATGGAAGTACCATCCATGGAGGTACCATCCATGGAGGTACCATCCAGGGAGGTACCATCCATGGAGGTACCATCCATGGAGGTACCATCCATGGAGGTACCATCCCGAGAAGTGCCATCCATGGGGGTACCATCCATGGAGGTACCATCCATGGAGGTACCATCCATGGAGGTACCATCCAGAGAAGTGCCATCCATGGAGGTACCATCCATGGAAGTACCATCCAGGGAGGTACTATCCATGGAGGTACCATCCATGGAAGTACCATCCATGGAGGTACCATCCATGGAGGTACCATCCAGGGAGGTACCATCCATGGAGGTACCATCCATGGAGGTACCATCCATGGAAGTACCATCCATGGAGGTACCATCCAGGGAGGTACCATCCAGGGAGGTACCATCCAGGGAGGTACCATCCATGGAGGTACCATCCATGGAGGTACCATCCATGGAGGTACCATCCATGGAGGTACCATCCATGGAAGTACCATCCAGGGAGGTACTATCCATGGAGGTACCATCCATGGAAGTACCATCCATGGAGGTACCATCCATGGAGGTACCATCCAGGGAGGTACCATCCATGGAGGTACCATCCATGGAGGTACCATCCATGGAGGTACCATCCCGAGAAGTGCCATCCATGGGGGTACCATCCATGGAGGTACCATCCATGGAGGTACCATCCATGGAGGTACCATCCAGAGAAGTGCCATCCATGGAGGTACCATCCATGGAAGTACCATCCAGGGAGGTACTATCCATGGAGGTACCATCCATGGAAGTACCATCCATGGAGGTACCATCCATGGAGGTACCATCCAGGGAGGTACCATCCATGGAGGTACCATCCATGGAGGTACCATCCATGGAGGTACCATCCATGGAGGTACCATCCCGAGAAGTGCCATCCATGGGGGTACCATCCATGGAGGTACCATCCATGGAGGTACCATCCAGAGAAGTGCCATCCATGGAGGTACCATCCATGGAAGTACCATCCAGGGAGGTACTATCCATGGAGGTACCATCCATGGAAGTACCATCCATGGAGGTACCATCCATGGAGGTACCATCCAGGGAGGTACCATCCATGGAGGTACCATCCATGGAGGTACCATCCATGGAGGTACCATCCATGGAAGTACCATCCAGGGAGGTACCATCCAGGGAGGTACCATCCATGGAAGTACCATCCATGGAGGTACCATCCAGGGAGGTACCATCCAGGGAGGTACCATCCATGGAGGTACCATCCATCGAAGTACCGTCCAGGATAGTAAAATCCATGGAGGTACCATCCATATAAGTACCATCCATGGAAGAGCCATCCAGGGAAATGCCATCCATGGAGGTACCATCCATATAAGTACCATCCATGGAAGTACCATCCATTACCTCTGATATACCTTTGATGAGTTGCCAGAGTCTCTCTGCTCTCAGAGCCCGGCCTTGGACCAGGCTCGTCTGGTAATGAGAAAGGGAAGCCAGGGTAATGTTTTGCGCTCTGAGATAATTACTGGTCCTCTCTGTCTCATCAACAACGTTTTATTTACATAAGTAATAATACTCTCACTTGCCCAAGTCTTTCCTTATCTATTATCTGCAGTATTTATATATTATCCGAGAATTTTTTGTAACACTTAAAATTTCCAGCAGATGCTGGAGTGTCTTACACACTGGACGACAGTCATGTCTTACACACTGGACGACAGTCATGTCTTACACACTGGACGACAGTCATGTCTTACACACTGGACGACACTCATGTCTTACACACTGGACGACAGTCATGTCTTACACACTGGACGACAGTCATGTCTTACACACTGGACGACAGTCATGTCTTACACACTGGACGACAGTCATGTCTTACACACTGGACGACAGTCATGTCTTACTGGACGACAGTCATGTCTTACACACTGGAAGACAGTCATGTCTTACTGGACGACAGTCATGTCTTACACACTGGACGACAGTCATGTCTTACTGGACGACAGTCATGTCTTACTGGACGACAGTCATGTCTTACACACTGGACGACAGTCATGTCTTACTGGACGACAGTCATGTCTTACACACTGGACGACAGTCATGTCTTACACACTGGACGACAGTCATGTCTTACTGGACGACAGTCATGTCTTACACACTGGACGACAGTCATGTCTTACTGGACGACAGTCATGTCTTACTGGACGACAGTCATGTCTTACTGGACGACAGTCATGTCTTACACACTGGACGACAGTCATGTCTTACACACTGGACGACAGTCATGTCTTACTGGACGACAGTCATGTCTTACACACTGGAAGACAGTCATGTCTTACTGGACGACAGTCATGTCTTACACACTGGACGACAGTCATGTCTTACACACTGGACGACAGTCATGTCTTACTGGACGACAGTCATGTCTTACACACTGGACGACAGTCATGTCTTACTGGACGACAGTCATGTCTTACTGGACGACAGTCATGTCTTACTGGACGACAGTCATGTCTTACTGGACGACAGTCATGTCTTACTGGACGACAGTCATGTCTTACTGGACGACAGTCATGTTTTACTGGACGACAGTCATGTCTTACACACTGGACGACAGTCATGTCTTACACACTGGACGACACTCATGTCTTACACACTGGACGACAGTCATGTCTTACAAACTGGACGACACTCATGTCTTACACACTGGACGACACTCATGTCTTACACACTGGACGACACTCATGTCTTACACACTGGACGACAGTCATGTCTTACACACTGGACGACACTCATGTCTTACACACTGGACGACAGTCATGTCTTACACACTGGACGACAGTCATGTCTTACTGGACGACACTCATGTCTTATACACTGGACGACACTCATGTCTTACACACTGGACGACAGTCATGTCTTACACACTGGACGACAGTCATGTCTTACACTGGACGACAGTCATGTCTTACACACTGGACGACAGTCATGTCTTACACACTGGACGACAGTCATGTCTTACACACTGGACGACAGTCATGTCTTACACACTGGACGACAGTCATGTCTTACACACTGGACGACAGTCATGTCTTACTGGACGACAGTCATGTCTTACACACTGGAAGACAGTCATGTCTTACTGGACGACAGTCATGTCTTACACACTGGACGACAGTCATGTCTTACTGGACGACAGTCATGTCTTACTGGACGACAGTCATGTCTTACACACTGGACGACAGTCATGTCTTACTGGACGACAGTCATGTCTTACTGGACGACAGTCATGTCTTACTGGACGACAGTCATGTCTTACACACTGGACGACAGTCATGTCTTACACACTGGACGACAGTCATGTCTTACTGGACGACAGTCATGTCTTACTGGACGACAGTCATGTCTTACTGGACGACAGTCATGTCTTACACACTGGACGACAGTCATGTCTTACACACTGGACGACAGTCATGTCTTACTGGACGACAGTCATGTCTTACACACTGGAAGACAGTCATGTCTTACTGGACGACAGTCATGTCTTACACACTGGACGACAGTCATGTCTTACACACTGGACGACAGTCATGTCTTACTGGACGACAGTCATGTCTTACACACTGGACGACAGTCATGTCTTACTGGACGACAGTCATGTCTTACTGGACGACAGTCATGTCTTACTGGACGACAGTCATGTCTTACTGGACGACAGTCATGTCTTACTGGACGACAGTCATGTCTTACTGGACGACAGTCATGTCTTACTGGACGACAGTCATGTCTTACACACTGGACGACAGTCATGTCTTACACACTGGACGACACTCATGTCTTACACACTGGACGACAGTCATGTCTTACACACTGGACGACAGTCATGTCTTACACACTGGACGACACTCATGTCTTACACACTGGACGACAGTCATGTCTTACACACTGGACGACAGTCATGTCTTACTGGACGACACTCATGTCTTATACACTGGACGACACTCATGTCTTACACACTGGACGACAGTCATGTCTTACACACTGGACGACAGTCATGTCTTACACTGGACGACAGTCATGTCTTACACACTGGACGACAGTCATGTCTTACACACTGGACGACAGTCATGTCTTACACACTGGACGACAGTCATGTCTTACACACTGGACGACACTCATGTCTTACACACTGGACGACAGTCATGTCTTACACACTGGACGACAGTCATGTCTTACACACTGGACGACAGTCATGTCTTACACACTGGACGACACTCATGTCTTACACACTGGACGACAGTCATGTCTTACACACTGGACGACACTCATGTCTTACACACTGGACGACAGTCATGTCTTACTGGACGACAGTCATGTCTTACTGGACGACACTCATGTCTTACACACTGGACGACAGTCATGTCTTACTGGACGACAGTCATGTCTTACTGGACGACAGTCATGTCTTACACACTGGACGACAGTCATGTCTTACACACTGGACGACAGTCATGTCTTACTGGACGACAGTCATGTCTTACTGGACGACAGTCATGTCTTACACACTGGACGACAGTCATGTCTTACACACTGGACGACAGTCATGTCTTACACACTGGACGACACATGTCTTACACACTGGACGACACTCATGTCTTACACACTGGACGACACTCATGTCTTACACACTGGACGACACTCATGTCTTACACACTGGACGACACTCATGTCTTACACACTGGACGACACTCATGTCTTACACACTGGACGACACTCATGTCTTACACACTGGACGACACTCATGTCTTACACACTGGACGACACTCATGTCTTACACACTGGACGACACTCATGTCTTACACACTGGACGACACTCATGTCTTACACACTGGACGACACTCATGTCTTACACACTGGACGACAGTCATGTCTTACACACTGGACGACAGTCATGTCTTACACACTGGACGACAGTCATGTCTTACACACTGGACGACACTCATGTCTTACAAACTGGACGACACTCATGTCTTACACACTGGACGACACTCATGTCTTACACACTGGACGACACTCATGTCTTACACACTGGACGACACTCATGTCTTACACACTGGACGACACTCATGTCTTACACACTGGACGACACTCATGTCTTACACACTGGACGACACTCATGTCTTACACACTGGACGACACTCATGTCTTACACACTGGACGACACTCATGTCTTACACACTGGACGACACTCATGTCTTACACACTGGACGACACTCATGTCTTACACACTGGACGACACTCATGTCTTACACACTGGACGACACTCATGTCTTACACACTGGACGACACTCATGTCTTACACACTGGACGACACTCATGTCTTACACACTGGACGACACTCATGTCTTACACACTGGACGACACTCATGTCTTACACACTGGACGACACTCATGTCTTACACACTGGACGACACTCATGTCTTACACACTGGACGACACTCATGTCTTACACACTGGACGACACTCATGTCTTACACACTGGACGACACTCATGTCTTACACACTGGACGACAGTCATGTCTTACACACTGGACGACAGTCATGTCTTACACACTGGACGACACTCATGTCTTACAAACTGGACGACACTCATGTCTTACACACTGGACGACACTCATGTCTTACACACTGGACGACACTCATGTCTTACACACTGGACGACACTCATGTCTTACACACTGGACGACACTCATGTCTTACACACTGGACGACACTCATGTCTTACACACTGGACGACACTCATGTCTTACACACTGGACGACACTCATGTCTTACACACTGGACGACACTCATGTCTTACACACTGGACGACACTCATGTCTTACACACTGGACGACACTCATGTCTTACACACTGGACGACACTCATGTCTTACACACTGGACGACACTCATGTCTTACACACTGGACGACACTCATGTCTTACACACTGGACGACACTCATGTCTTACACACTGGACGACACTCATGTCTTACACACTGGACGACACTCATGTCTTACACACTGGACGACACTCATGTCTTACACACTGGACGACACTCATGTCTTACACACTGGACGACACTCATGTCTTACACACTGGACGACACTCATGTCTTACACACTGGACGACACTCATGTCTTACACACTGGACGACACTCATGTCTTACACACTGGACGACACTCATGTCTTACACACTGGACGACAGTCATGTCTTACACACTGGACGACACTCATGTCTTACACACTGGACGACAGTCATGTCTTACACACTGGACGACAGTCATGTCTTACACACTGGACGACAGTCATGTCTTACACACTGGACGACACTCATGTCTTACACACTGGACGACACTCATGTCTTACACACTGGACGACAGTCATGTCTTACACACTAGACGACAGTCATGTCTTACACACTGGACGACAGTCATGTCTTACACACTGGACGACAGTCATGTCTTACACACTGGACTAGAATCATGTCTAACACAGTGCCACAATCTTCACCACACGAGCCGCACACACACAGTGCCATGATAACATCTCGGCAGGACACAGCATTTGTCTGTGCCTGCTGCTACTGGTGGGTTTGAACCCTACCAGATGAGAGGTTACAGTCTTCACCTGACAGTTGTAATGATCACCTCCACAATGATGAACATTCTCACACCACTGCTGCTTCTCCTGTAGTTCCATAAACATGTTTAAATATCGTTCATTTCTTTTAACAGAGGCGTCATCTCACAATTCTAAGGTCATGTTAACAAGTGTGTTGTTATCTGTGAGGAAACTAAATGTTTGGTTCAGGTAATCCAGAAAAGATTAGAGGCACTAAAACTCTATTTTTCTGGTGAAGCGAAGCCTGAGGGGAGATGTGACCACGACGTAGAAGATACTCCGGGACACTGACAAGGTGGACAGCAAGAAGAGGGGTCAGCTGAACACCCAGATGAGCTGCTGGGATGTTAGGATGTTTGGGATAAGTCAGTGGAACCAGACTCCAACACATGGATCCACAAGTATGTGATAGGAACCCAGAATAATTGTACATAAATGGTACACAATACCGACAACATGAAGAGTTAGACACATGTGCACCGTCTGGGTACCTTTATTGTAGACGATTAGCCAATACCAGGGCATAATGTGAAGAATTATTTACAAAAGATGAAGTGATTAGTCCCTCAGTCTTGGTTATGTAAGGTTAGGTTAGGTTAGGTTAGGCTAGGCTAGGCTAGGCTAGGCTAGGCTAGGCTAGGTTAGGTTAGGTTAGGCTAGGTTAGGTTAGGCTAGGTTTGTCAGGAAACAGGCCAAGTATTTCTTGACGCGGGTCTTAGACCCGTCGTAGGAAATTTTGGTCATCTTACCGAGGGCTTCCGCTAGCTTACCGGTCCACTCCTTTAAAAATTACTGATAATATATGTCTTGGAGTTGGTGAAGATCACCGTAGTCTTGAAGGAGCTTCAAGACTACGGTGATCTTCACCTCCAAGACTGAGGGAGTGATTACCTCATCTTCTGTACGTAATTCTTCACATTATGTCCTTGTATTAATAAAGCCTGAATAGTTTTACCCAGCTGTGGATAAGCAAGATAAAAAACAGTGATAATACTCTCAGTATGGCAGGGTAAACAGTGATAATATTCTCAGTATGGCAGGGTAAACAGTGATAATACTCTCAGTATGGCAGGGTAAACAGTGATAATATTCTCAGTATGGCAGGGTAAACAGTGATAATATTCTCAGTATGGCAGGGTAAACAGTGATAATCTCAGTATGGCAGGGTAAACAGTGATAATACTCTCAGTATGGCAGGGTAAACAGTGATAATACTCTCAGTATGGCAGGGTAAACAGTGATAATATTCTCAGTATGGCAGGGTAAACAGTGATAATATTCTCAGTATGGCAGGGTAAACAGTGATAATATTCTCAGTATGGCAGGGTAAACAGTGATAATATTCTCAGTATGGCAGGGTAAACAGTGATAATATTCTCAGTATGGCAGGGTAAACAGTGATAATATTCTCAGTATGGCAGGGTAAACAGTGATAATATTCTCAGTATGGCAGGGTAAACAGTCACAATATTCTCAGTATGGCAGGGTAAACAGTGATAATATTCTCAGTATGGCAGGGTAAACAGTCACAATATTCTCAGTATGGCAGGGTAAACAGTCACAATATTCTCAGTATGGCAGGGTAAACAGTGATAATATTCTCAGTATGGCAGGGTAAACAGTGATAATATTCTCAGTATGGCAGGGTAAACAGTGATAATATTCTCAGTATGGCAGGGTAAACAGTGATAATATTCTCAGTATGGCAGGGTAAACAGTCACAATATTCTCAGTATGGCAGGGTAAACAGTGATAATATTCTCAGTATGGCAGGGTAAACAGTCACAATATTCTCAGTATGGCAGGGTAAACAGTCACAATATTCTCAGTATGGCAGGGTAAACAGTGATAATATTCTCAGTATGGCAGGGTAAACAGTGATAATATTCTCAGTATGGCAGGGTAAACAGTGATAATACTCTCAGTATGGCAGGGTAAACAGTGATAATATTCTCAGTATGGCAGGGTAAACAGTCACAATATTCTCAGTATGGCAGGGTAAACAGTGATAATACTCTCAGTATGGCAGGGTAAACAGTGATAATACTCTCAGTATGGCAGGGTAAACAGTGATAATACTCTCAGTATGGCAGGGTAAACAGTGATAATACTCTCAGTATGGCAGGGTAAACAGTGATAATACTCTCAGTATGGCAGGGTAAACAGTCACAATATTCTCAGTATGGCAGGGTAAACAGTGATAATACTCTCAGTATGGCAGGGTAAACAGTGATAATACTCTCAGTATGGCAGGGTAAACAGTGATAATACTCTCAGTATGGCAGGGTAAACAGTCACAATATTCTCAGTATGGCAGGGTAAACAGTGATAATACTCTCAGTATGGCAGGGTAAACAGTCACAATATTCTCAGTATGGCAGGGTAAACAGTGATAATACTCTCAGTATGGCAGGGTAAACAGTGATAATACTCTCAGTATGGCAGGGTAAACAGTGATAATACTCTCAGTATGGCAGGGTAAACAGTCACAATATTCTCAGTATGGCAGGGTAAACAGTCACAATATTCTCAGTATGGCAGGGTAAACAGTGATAATATTCTCAGTATGGCAGGGTAAACAGTCACAATATTCTCAGTATGGCAGGGTAAACAGTGATAATACTCTCAGTATGGCAGGGTAAACAGTCACAATATTCTCAGTATGGCAGGGTAAACAGTCACAATATTCTCAGTATGGCAGGGTAAACAGTGATAATATTCTCAGTATGGCAGGGTAAACAGTCACAATATTCTCAGTATGGCAGGGTAAACAGTGATAATATTCTCAGTATGGCAGGGTAAACAGTCACAATATTCTCAGTATGGCAGGGTAAACAGTCACAATATTCTCAGTATGTCAGGGTAAACAGTCACAATATTCTCAGTATGGCAGGGTAAACAGTCACAATACTCTCAGTATGGCAGGGTAAACAGTCACAATACTCTCAGTATGTCAGGGTAAACAGTCACAATACTCTCAGTATGGCAGGGTAAACAGTCACAATACTCTCAGTATGGCAGGGTAAACAGTCACAATACTCTCAGTATGGCAGGGTAAACTGTCACAATACTCTCAGTATGGCAGGGTAAACAGTCACAATACTCTCAGTATGGCAGGGTAAACAGTCACAATACTCTCAGTATGGCAGGGTAAACTGTCACAATACTCTCAGTATGGCAGGGTAAACTGTCACAATACTCTCAGTATGGCAGGGTAAACTGTCACAATACTCTCAGTATGGCAGGGTAAACTGTCACAACTTCCATGACACGGAAGGAACGCAATTTACCTCTGTGCGTCTACATGATTCCCATCAACGTTACGACGTAAGACGTAAGACAGTGGTCACTGACTCAAGAAATCGTAATAACAAGATTGCAAAACGAAGGAATGAGTGGGATTTGAACCCATGGCGAGTCGTAAAACAGTTGTAGTCACAGTGGTGGCTCATGTTAACCTACCTATGGTGCACAGAACTATACCTAGTTGGGTGAATCTTACTGTAGGCAGCTGGTCCAGTGGTTAACGCGCTGGCCTTGAGTTTTATGACTCACTCGCCATGGGTTCTAACCCCACCCGTACCGTGGTTGGTTAGTGGTGCTACACTATAACGTACTCATCAACGTGGTTAGTGGTGCTACGTTATAACGTATTCATCAACGTGGTTAGTGGTGCTACGGTATAACGTATTCATCAACGTGGTTAGTGGTGCTACACTATAACGTACTCATCAACGTCGTTAGTGGTGCTACGTTATAACGTACTCACCAACATAGTGGTCCTACAAATAGTTTAGACCATTAATTACACGCGGGCACCATTACTATTTTCCAGCTTAACTCTAATCCAGTTGAGACCTACAAAGTCTGATTCCATATACAGTTTCAAGACTAAGTACGAAGGGAAGGTAAGAGACGGCTCCTTAAACTTGTGCACAACAACCATGTGAAGTAACCGGGATATGCAAAATTAATCTAACTTGTTGGAAGCTGTGACATTGTTTTGTGACCTCTGACACAGACCACTGTGACCTCTGACAGACCCATTGTGACCTCTAATAGACCCGTTGTGCCCTCTGACAGATCCATTGTGACCTCTGACATCCATTGTGACCTTTGACACTCACCCACTGTGACCTCTGACACGACCACTGTGACCTCTGACAAAGACCCCTTGTGGCCTTTGGCAGACCCATTGTCACCTCTGACACTGACTATTATGACCTCTGACATCCATTGTGACCTCTGACACAGACCATTGTAACCTGTGTAATCTTGTCCCTGTGCACTAGCACTCACAGAGGGGCTGTGGGTGCACAATAAACCAGCCACTCTGGAGGTACACGACACAACTCGCTCTCTACATTTCAACACAGTTAATTCGTTTTAAAACAGTAATACCATTGAGTGGGTGGGTTTAATTCATCAGGTGCAGCAATGAAGGTATGATGAGTGTAGTATGGAACACTGATGCATTATACACACCCAACAAATCAAACATTGGTCGTAACTCCTGTCAGCAGCGTCCAAACTGTATCATGTAGTGTGTGTGTGTGTGTGTACTCACCTATTTGTACTCACCTATTTGTGGTTGCAGGGGTCGAGTCCTAGCTCCTGGCCCCGCCTCTTCACCGGTTGCTACTAGGCCCTCTCTCTCCCCGCTCCATGAGCTTTATCAAACCTCGTCTTAAAACTGTGTATGGTTCCTGCCTCCACTACGTCATTTTCTAGGCTATTCCACTGCCTTACAACTCTATGACTGAAGAAATACTTCCTACTATCTCTCTGACTCATTTGTGTCTTCAACTTCCAATTGTGGCCTCTTGTTTCTGTGTCCCCTCCCTGGAACATCCTGTCTTTGTCCACCTTGTCTATTCCACGCAGTATTTTATATGTCGTTATCATGTCTCCCCTGACCCTCCTGTCCTCCAGTGTGGTCAGGCCGATTTCCCTTAATCTTTCCTCATAGGACATTCCCCTTAGCTCTGGAACTAACCTTGTCGCAAACCTTTGTACTTTCTCTAGTTTCTTGACGTGCTTTATCAAGTGCGGGTTCCAAACAGGTGCTGCATACTCCAGTATGGGCCTGACATACACAGTGTACAGTGTCTTGAATGATTCCTTACTAAGGTATCGGAATGCTGTTCTCAGGTTTGCCAGGCGCCCATATGCTGCAGCAGTTATCTGATTGATGTGTGCTTCCGGAGACATGCTCGGTGTTATACTCACCCCAAGATCTTTCTCCTTGAGTGAGGTTTGCAGTCTTTGGCCACCTAGCCTATACTCTGTCTGTGGTCTTCTGTGCCCCTCCCCCATCTTCATGACTTTGCATTTGGCAGGATTAAATTCGAGAAGCCATTTGCTGGACCAGGTGTCCAGTCTGTCCAGGTCTCTTTGAAGTCCTGCCTGGTCCTCATCAGATTTAATTCTCCTCATTAACTTCACATCATCTGCAAACAGGGACACTTCTGAGTCTAACCCTTCCGTCATGTCGTTCACATATACCAAAAATAGCACTGGTCCTAGGACCGACCCCTGTGGGACCCCGCTCGTCACAGGTGCCCACTGTGATACATCATTACGTACCATGACTCGTTGTTGCCTCCCTGTCAGGTATTCTCTGATCCATTGCAGTGCCCTTCCTGTTATATGCGCCTGATGCTCTAGCTTCTGCACTAATCTCTTGTGAGGAACTGTGTCAAAGGCCTTCTTGCAGTCCAAGAAGATGCAATGTGTGTGTGTGTGTGTGTGTGTGTGTGTGTGTGTGTGTGTGTGTGTGTGTGTGTGTGTACTCACCTAGCTGAGGTTGCAGGGGTCGAGTCCAAGCTCCTGGCCCCGCCTCTTCACTGATCGCTACTAGGCCACTCTCCCTGAACCGTGAGCTTTATCATACCTCTGCTTAAAGCTATATATGGATCCTGCTTCCACTACATCGCTTCCCAAACTATTCCACTTGCTGACTACTCTGTGACTGAAGAAATACTTCCTAACATCCCTGTGATTCATCTGTGTCTTCAACTTCCAACTGTGTCCCCTTGTTGCTGTGTCCAATCTCTGGAACATCCTGTCTTTGTCCACCTTGTCAATTCCTTTCAGTATTTTGTAAGTCGTTATCATGTCCCCCCTATCTCTCCTGTCCTCCAGTGTCGTCAGGTTGATTTCCCTTAACCTCTCCTCGTAGGACATACCTCTTAGCTCTGGGACTAGTCTTGTTGTAAACCTTTGCACTTTCTCTAGTTTCTTCACGTGCTTGGCTAGGTGTGGGTTCCAAACTGGTGCCGCATACTCCAATATGGGCCTAACGTACACGGTGTACAGGGTCCTGAATGATTCCTTATTAAGATGTCGGAATGCTGTTCTGAGGTTTGCTAGGCGCCCATATGCTGCAGCAGTTATTTGGTTGATGTGCGCTTCAGGAGATGTGCCTGGTGTTATACTCACCCCAAGATCTTTTTCCTTGAGTGAGGTTTGTAGTCTCTGGCCCCCTAGACTGTACTCCGTCTTTGGTCTTCTTTGCCCTTCCCCAATCTTCATGACTTTGCACTTGGTGGGATTGAACTCCAGGAGCCAATTGCTGGACCAGGTCTGCAGTGTGTGTGTGTGTATGTTATATATATATATATATATATATATATATATATATATATATATATGTCGTGCCGAATATGTAAAACTGGTCAATTAGCAAGAACTCGTTTAAAATTAAGTCCTTTCTAAAATTTTCTCTTATACGTTTAAAGATTTTTTTTTTTCATTAATGTTAATGTAAAAATTTATAATTTTGCACCAAAAGCAACTTAGAAAACTTACCTAACCTTATTATAAAAAGAACAATTTATTTTAGCCTAACCCAACTGAATATATTTTAGATTTGTTTACAATAATTTAATACTAAACAAACACAGTGAAATATATTTTTTTCGTTAGGTTCAGAATGCTTTTGGCGAAATTATTGCATACACAAATTTTCACTTGTCCTATATGGCAAGATGAGTGTTGCTATTTAAGCCAAGATCGCAAGTTCTGCCTATTCGGCACGACATTATATATATATATATATATATATATATATATATATATATATATATATATATATATATATATATATATATATATATATATATATATATTGGCCAAACATTCACAAAAATACATCAGAAAGTAAAACAACATAGGTGACTCAGAGCTACATCTCGAATACTTCGTCCAGCTCCCCTGCGGTGGGCCGCGTGGCCAGAATGCTGCAGGCATTTCCTCTCTGGATCGCAACACTGAGTCTCTGAAAGAGGAAGCTGGTCGCCCTGTGGCCCTTGGTTTCTATGATGAGCTTTTCACCCAGCTCTTTGAGGAACTTTAGAGCACACTTGCCCCATGCTCCAAGGGTCTCCGACCCTATTGGAATGAAGTTATAGCAAGGGGAAAGGTCTTCATATTTTCGGATCTTCTGGGTCTCCCTGTGGCTGGCAGCTCCACCCCCTTCCACTACAGAGTATGGCAAGTAGGTGTCTGCCAATGTGGCAGCACAGGTGTAGTTCCAGGCAATCTGCTTTCCATCCTTCCAGGGTAGCATAGTGGCTCCATCAGGACGCTTTTGACTTCCATCAGACCTCTGTACTTGGGGTTACCGTTGAGCTGGGCAACGGGCTGTGGCGAGGCTTCTCTTTATGTCATTGATCTCCTCATGTCTGGCATACTTCCCTTCTGCTGTGTGGCACACGAGACCATGAAGTCCGAATTGATCAGCTGTCGCCCTGCCGCAAATACACCTATGTTCGGTGAGGATGGGGGCGGCTAGGCGAAGAGCAACACCAATCCGAATGGCCTTGTGGGTCGAGACGGGTGCCCAGGGAGGAATTAGGAACAGCTAACAAGAAATCTCCTGAGTGTGGTGCCTTCACTGCCAGGAGACGAGCTTTGTTCTTTCCTGAAGCATTGGAGAGCATTGTGTTGGCGATTTTTTCCATGATCGGTTTGTCCCAGTGGGACTGTTTGTGCTGTTTGGGAGGAGCTGGTCTACTGGAGGAGTCTGTAAGGGTGTCCCACCGAATCGCTGCTTCAGTAAACCTGGGGTCTTGAGCTCCTACCAAGTCTCTCAAGCGTTCGGGCACTATCTTCTTGACTAATGCACTGGAAGCCAAACACGAAGACAGAAAAGCAGGTAAAGCAACATGCATTGCTTTACGCACCCCTATACCTCCCAGTCGCACTGGGAGGGTTGCCTGATCCCATTGCTCATCCTCTAGTGACAGGTTCAGTGCCTTCTTAAAAGTTGATCTCAGGTGTGCGTCATATTCATCGAGGGTTGGGTTGTCAAAAGAGGGTGCACACCTCAAGAAGTAAGTGAGTCTTGGCATAGTAAGACACCTTGTGAGGAGATACAGAGCATCATGGGCATCAAGATCGCTTATTCTCTCCTCCATTCTCATCAGGTCATTCAATTTGTCCCTGAGGAGAGTATCGATGGCCTGGTGACCCAGCGGTGCCCCCAAGAGGGTACTGTTGGACGGAGTTGTAGTTGAGACTTCCGGGAGGATTCTTCGCACAGCACTGATTATTTCCTGGTTCGCTGTGATGATTTCACACTTGGAGGGATTGAGGATGAATCCCAAGTCTTCTCCCTGTGTTTTCACCAGTTGTAGGTCCCCCACGAGGGACTCTTCAGTACCTGCCAGAGTGCCGTCATCCAGGTACCAGATACTGAGCTCACTGCGTAGGCTGGAAGTTAGTTCTCTTACTGCCAAGCAGAAGAGAAGTGGAGCGAGTGGGTCACCCTGCTGAACACCCTCTGACGATTGAATTTCATGTTCTCCAAACAAAAGAATTGAGGGTTTGCTGTAGCCGGCTGAAATGAAGGGAAAGAGACTGGGGAACCAAACCCAAACAGCTGGCAAAACAGCATCTCTCTTCACCATATTAAAGGCATTTCTAAAATCAAGTTTGACTATGGCCTTGTCTTCTGGTAGGTCCCTGATGCAGGCCCTTGCCGCATGAGCTGCAGCTTCACTGCCTTGAGAGACTCCAAAGCCCAGTTGGTGTGGCTGGAGTAAAGTGGCAGCTTCTAGGCGAATGTTTCTCACTGCTGCTTTGGCAACGAGACGGCGAAGAGTGTTTCCAACTGCAATGGGTCTGATTCCCCCATCCCTCTTCTTCAAAGCACATAGTGAGGCTCCAAAAAAGAAAGGTTTAATTTCTTCTGGGATTCGCCCAGCCAGGCAATTGTTGACGAAAGTTGTTAACTCGGTGAGAAGAATTGATGCAGATTCACAGAGTACTGGATTTACCATCTCTTTGAGGTGCTGAGGTCGAATTCCAATGTAACCTCCTGCAGATCCTGCTGGAAATGACACGATCGCCTTATAGACTTCCGATTCTGGCAAAATTAATTGTTCAGTGATGGGGTCTTCCTATATATATATATATATATATATATATATATATATATATATATATATATATATATATATATATATAGTGCCTAATAGGTAAGACTGGTCAATTAGCAAGAACTCATTTAAAATTAAGTCCTTTCTGAAATTTTCTCTTATACATTTAAAGATATATATTTTTTTCATTAATGTTAATGTAAAAAATTATAATTTTGCACCAAAAGAATCTTAGAAAACTTACCTAACCTTATTATAACAAGAACAATTTATTTTAGCCTAAACCAACTAAATATATTTTAAATACGTTTACAATAATTTAGTACTAAACAAACACAATCAAATATATTTTTCTCGTCAGGTTCAGAATGATTTTGGCGAAATTATTGCATACACAAATTTTCACTTGTCCTATATGGCAAGATGAGCGTTGCTATTTAAGTCAAGATCGTAAGTTCTGCCTATTCGGCACGACATATATATATATATATATATATATATATATATATATATATATATATATATATATATATATATATATATATATATATATATATATATATACACCATCAAGTTTAAAGTTGAAAGGGAATCTAACTCTTTGTTTCCTCTGTTTGATGTACATGTACAGGCTTTTCTTCTTCTGTTTAACGTACAGTAGCATGTACACTCACTACATTTCTTACCTTGCTTCCTCTGTCAAGAAAAGTGTTCTTGTTTCTTTCTCAGCATCTGCGACCCTCAGTTCCTTGACTCAGAAATTTCCCCTCGTCACAGTTCGTTCTCTCGTCTTGGCTACCCGTCCCATTTCATAAACTCGGCCTTTTCAAGTGCTCAACAGACTTTCTTCTCTTTCAAACTTTCCACTTCTGTGAATTCTCTTATCCTTTACCTTCTCTATATTTACAGTCTCTCAAATCTCAACAACTCTCTCTGTTCCTTAGACATCAAGCTTACTTTTCGTCAGACTAACATCCTTCACAGTAAAGTGTTTCGTTCCTGCCTCTCCTCCTGCTACTGATGCTTCTGGAGTCTACTACAGTTCCTGCTGCTCTTGTTCTCTCCAATACTTGGGACAAACTGGTTGTTCTCTTTCTGACATACTTAATGAGTACAACGTAGAATGAGGGGAAATATCATCGAAGTATAAGTGGATGATGGGCATAAACGATTTCCTTCTTTTACATGCCCTCCCAGATGCGTTTACCAACTTTGGCAAGTTCTCTTCAGAATCTCTCACTACCGTTATCTGGAGCGCCGGCGAACATAGCTACAGTGACGTCCACTATGATAAACAGAGAGGATCCTGGAGCTCTCAACACAGTACAGTCAGAACCATCAACATGGACACCGTGCAGCCAGAACCATCAACCTGGACACCGTGCAGTCAGAACCATCAACCTGGGCACCGTGCAGTCAGAACCATCAACCTGGACACCGTGCAGCCAGAACCATCAACATGGACACCGTGCAGCCAGAACCATCAACATGGACACCGTGCAGCCAGAACCATCAACATGGACACCGTGCAGCCAGAACCATCAACATGGACACCGTGCAGCCAGAACCATCAACATGGACACCGTGCAGCCAGAACCATCAACATGGACACCGTGCAGCCAGAACCATCAACCTGGACACCGTGCAGCCAGAACCATCAACATGGACACCGTGCAGCCAGAACCATCAACATGGACACCGTGCAGCCAGAACCATCAACATGGACACCGTGCAGTCAGAACCATCAACATGGACACCGTGCAGCCAGAACCATCAACATGGACAACGTGCAGCCAGAACCATCAACATGGACACCGTGCAGCCAGAACCATCAACATGGACACCTGGACTGAGGCCACATGCGAGTACTTATGATCCCCAGAGCTACTTATAACAGTTAAAGTACATGGAGAAGGGCGGGTAGACGGACTTGTGTCAGGCAGTAGTTGGAGTGAGGAAGTGTGTCAGGCAGTAGTTGGAGTGAGGAAGTGTGTCAGGCAGTAGTTGGAGTGAGGAAGTGTGTCAGGCAGTAGTTGGAGTGAGGAAGTGTGTCAGGCAGTAGTTGGAGTGAGGAAGTGTGTCAGGCAGTAGTTGGAGTGAGGAAATGTGTCAGGTAGTAGTTGGAGTGAGGAAGTGTGTCAGGCAGTAGTTGGAGTGAGGAAGTGTGTCAGGCAGTAGTTGGAGTGAGGAAGTGTGTCAGGCAGTAGTTGGAGTGAGGAAATGTGTCAGGTAGTAGTTGGAGTGAGGAAGTGTGTCAGGAAGTAGTTGGAGTGAGGAAGTGTGTCAGGCAGTAGTTGGAGTGAGGAAGTGTGTCAGGCAGTAGTTGGAGTGAGGAAGTGTGACAGGCAGTAGTTGGAGTGAGGAAGTGTGTCAGGCAGTAGTTGGAGTGAGGAAGTGTGACAGGCAGTAGTTGGAGTGAGGAAGTGTGTCAGGCAGTAGTTGGAGTGAGGAAGTGTGTCAGGCAGTAGTTGGAGTGAGGAAGTGTGTCAGGCAGTAGTTGGAGTGAGGAAGTGTGTCAGGCAGTAGTTGGAGTGAGGAAGTGTGTCAGGTAGTAGTTGGAGTGAGGAAGTGTGTCAGGCAGTAGTTGGAGTGAGGAAGTGTGTCAGGCAGTAGTTGGAGTGAGGAAGTGTGTCAGGCAGTAGTTGGAGTGAGGAAGTGTGTCAGGCAGTAGTTGGAGTGAGGAAGTGTGACAGGCAGTAGTTGGAGTGAGGAAGTGTGTCAGGCAGTAGTTGGAGTGAGGAAGTGTGACAGGCAGTAGTTGGAGTGAGTAAGTGTGACAGGCAGTAGTTGGAGTGAGTAAGTGTGACAGGCAGTAGTTGGAGTCAGGAAGTGTGACAGGCAGTAGTTGGAGTCAGGAAGTGTGACAGGCAGTAGCTGGAGTCAGGAAGTGTGACAGGCAGTAGTTGGAGTGAGGAAGTGTGTCAGGCAGTAGTTGGAGTGAGGAAGTGTGACAGGCAGTAGTTGGAGTGAGGAAGTGTGACAGGCAGTAGTTGGAGTGAGGAAGTGTGACAGGCAGTAGTTGGAGTGAGGAAGTGTGACAGGCAGTAGTTGGAGTGAGGTGGGTTGGTGTGAGTTGGACCTGATAGCTTGTGCTACCAGGTCGGTTGCCGTGTTCCTCCCTTAAGTCAATGTGACCTGACCTGACTAGGTTGGGTGCATTGGCTTAAGCCGGTAGGAGACTTGGACCTGCCTCGCATGGGCCAGTAGGCCTTCTGCAGTGTTCCTTCGTTCTTATGTTCTTAGGTAGTCATGGCAGAACAAGAACCCAGTGGAATTAAGTCACTTTGTCTTACTTTTTGGGGGTTATGATAGATAATTTACAGTATGCATGATAATTGTACCTACGTACCCCTGGACTTACCAGTAACTACAAACATGCCTTCCCACCTCACCACCTCTGAAACTCTCACGAATAACATCATCAAACATAACCACTAGTCTGCTTGACACTGCTTCACTTGCCTGCCATGAATACACGGCTCCCGGACACTCTCTTTGACAGCTCCGTTTAATGATGGCTGCCGGAGTAAGAGGACTCTAGTTTAACGACTAATACCGACGAGAGATATAACCAGGATGAAGAGTGTTCTGAGAAGTGAAGATAATACTATCATATAGACTTTAAGGTTACCTTGAAGTCAGGATAACCAACACTCCTGGTACATGGTGTTATCTGCGACTCAAGACCTCTGGACGACCTTAACAGAACACCAGGTGGACAGACGACCTACACGCAGACAACGACACATCACACCAGGTAAACAGAGTCTACCAACAATCTTCCTGGTGTCTACTTTTATCTCAGGTTTCAAAACATAGTCTTGACCATTAACTCACCCAAATGTTTCTTTGTGTTACAAGCAGAGACACAGAGATGTATGACACGCACACTGTTACCTCAACCAACCTCCCTCTTGCCTTTATTTACCTCTGTTATGGGAATATAACAACAGTAGTGAGAAATAAAAAGGCATAATACCAAAATTTGGTAATGGTCTAGGTAGGACCGACACGTCGTTGTAAGTTTCCTTTACCTACGTGCCGGTTATTTTTGTACTGTAGTAGTAGTAGTAGTAGTAGTAGTAGTAGTAGTAGTAGTAGTAACAACGAGTGGTAGAGATTTTTTTCCACAAGTGATGTCAGATAACAAGGTAGAGTGATTCATTAAAACAAGTTATCTTACCAGCAGTGTCTTGATATCACAACTCTGCTGGTTCTCCTAGGAACAGCAATCACCTTACTCCTCCATCAGGGTTCAGGCAGCAATGTAATTCCACCTCCAGGATTCAAGACCGGCTAACTGGTTTCTCTGAATCCCTTCATAAATGTTACCTTACCTTGCTCACACTCTTCTCTCACACGCTTGACTGATGCTAAAGCTTCAATCACATAAAACCACCTTCACCATCAAGCTCTCCTGGGACGATCCCTTCCCAGTCTTCCCTCTATCCTAGATTTATATACCCTCTGTCATCCTATTCTGTTTTTTTTTTTTAAATCACACTCTCTTTCAATTTCCACACCCCATTTTTCGGAATAATATTCACACCTACCTGACTTTACCTTTGATATAACCTTTGAAGAGTTTCGAGAGTTTCAATGCTCTGGGAGCCCGGCCACGGGCAAGGCTCGTCTGGTGCTTGCCTGGTCAACCAGGCTGTTGCTGCTGGAGGCCCGCTGCCCCACATATCCAACACAGCCTGGGTGATCTGGCACCTGGTGAAGATACTTGTCCAGTTTCCTCTTGAAGGCTTCTGCACTTGTTCCAACAGTGTTTCTGATATCTTCTGGTAAGATATTGAATAGTCTGGGACCCCGGATGTTGACACAGTGTTCCCTTATTGTCCCCACCGCACCTCTGCTCCTCACTGGGTTTATTTTGTACTTCCTCAGATAAATCTCACTCCAGTATGTTGTTATGGCAGTGTGAAGATTTGGGACCAGGCCCTCGAGTATTTTCCAGGTGTATTATCATGTATCTCTCTCTCCTCCGCTCCAGTGAGTACATGGTCAAGACTTGCAGGCGTTCCCAGTAATTTAGGTGCTTTACTGGCTCCGATATTTCTCCTGCCCTGAACGGGGCCGTCAGCACTGAACAATATTCTAAGTGAGAGAGCACTAGTGATTTGGAGAGTGTCACCATCAGCATTATTTCCCTTGTTTTGAAAGTTCTCAATACCCACCCAGTCATCTTCCTGACTGTCGTGATCTTTGTCTTGTTATGGTCTTTAAAAGACAGGTCGCCTGACATAATTATTTCCAAGACTTTTACGTGTTCCTTACGTTCTGTTTGGTGACCCTCTTGAGTTTTGTATATAGTGTTCCTTTTGAGTTCTTCATTCTTTCCATACCTAAGCAGCTGGAACTTATCACCACTGAACGTCATGTTTTCCACTGACCACTGGAAAACACTGTTTATGTCTTCCAGTAATTTTTCAGTGTCCTCTACCGTAGTGACTTTCATGCTTATTTTAGTGTCATCTGTAATGATGATACAAAATTGTGCCGGGTGTTTTTGTCTGTTTGCTATGAGGATGAGAAACAGCAGAGGTGCCAGGACAGTGCCTTGGGGCACTGAGCATTATACCTCGCTTATGCTGGATCTTGCTCTGTTTACTTCTACTTTTTGTGTTGTGTGTTAGGAACCCGAAAATCCATCTGCCTACCTTCCCCGTAATGCTCATGACCTTCATTTTGTGCGCTATCACTCCAGGATCGCATTTGTCAAACGCTCTCCCACACACTGCTCTCAAACATGATATCTCCACTGCCTCCAACTTATCCCTCAATGCAACGTTTAAAACCTATGCTTCACGCCTATATAGAAGTGCTGGTACCATTATACTCTTGTACCTAAGTGAACTGTAGATATAAATAGATATGTGCTCCTGTAAGACCTTATTGGGGCCTAGTTCCTAGACCTTTTGTGTATCCATATGCTCTTGCACTACCCTCCATAGGATGGATATGTGGTGCACAATAAACTAGCCACTACCCTTCACAGGATAGATACGGGATGCAGAATAAACTGGCCACTAACCTAACCTAACTTAGCAGCAGTCACCCAGCCGTGTAAGTGACATCACAGTGCAGAGACGAAAACTTTTCTATGAACATAAAATGACTCCTTGTAACAATAACTAAAGACCTTTTTTTTTATATTTACAGTCTCCCATCCTTGAAAAAAGTAACAAAAAACGTGTACCTCAAAACCTCTCAACTGGTTGGTTTATCTGGTTTAAACTTTGCAGACTACAAGGGGGTCATCAAGTCTGCACATGACCTGCCTAGCCCGAAGTCAATAGTATACCTGGAGAGGGTTTAGGAGGTCAACGCCCCCGACGCCTGGTCTGTGACCAGGCCTCGCTGTGGATCAGGGCCTGGTAGTTTAAACCTTACAATAAGGACTATAATTCTCTAAAAGTATATACACAAACATGTACCTGTGTTCTCCTATGTTTTCAAAACCAGTTTTGAGGTCTTTCTACTCTCTCAGAGTTTTACCTAACAAATTAGAGTTCACAGAAAACTGTATTTCAAATTTTTATGTCTCGTGAAAATCATTTCAAGTTTTAATAGTTGTTATGCAGCATAACACCGTCACTCTGACAGTGTTATGCAGCATAACACCGTCACTCTGACAGTGTTATGCAGCATAACACTGTCACTCTACAGTGTTATGCAGCATAACACTGTCACACTGACAGTGTTATGCAGCATAACACAGTCACTCTGACAGTGTTATGCAGCATAACACCGTCACTCTGACAGTGTTATGCAGCATAACACTGTCACTCTGACAGTGTTATGCAGCATAACACTCACTCTGACAGTGTTATGCTGCAATTTCGAGAGTATATCTACTCTCTGAGCCCGGCCATGGGCCAGGCTCGTCTGGTGCTTGCCTGGTCAACCAGGCTGTTGCTGCTGGAGGCCCGCTGCCTCACATATCCATCACAGCCTGGTTGATCTGGCACCTGGTGAAGATACTTGTCTAGTTTCATCTTGAAGGCTTCAACACTTGTTCCAGCAGTGTTTCTGATATCTTCTGGTAAGATGTTGAAAAGTCTGGGACCCCGGATGTTGATACAGTGTTCCCTTATTGTCCCCACCGCACCCCTGCTACTCACTGGGTTTATTTTACACTTCCTCCCATATCTCTCACTCCAGTATGTTGTTATGGCAGTGTGCAGATTTGGGACCAGGCCCTCGAGTACTTTCCAGGTATATATTATCATGTACCTCTCTCTCCTCCTCTCCAATGAGTACATGTTCAAGACTTGCAGGCGTTCCCAGTAGTTTAGGTGCTTTACTGGCTCAATGTGAGCCGTAAACGATCTCTGTATTTGTTCCAGCTCCGATATTTCTTCCAGCCTTTTATTTCCTCAAATTGTCCTTAGCAGAGTAACAGAAATTATTCATTCAGTGAGAATCATACTGTCTACCGTTGATCATTAGAAGAATTGACTGACATCGTAGATTTGTTAAGTTCTCACTCCATGGACGACACAACAAATCTATGAACTGCATGGCAAACTATGGATAACATGTAGAAGTGGGGAGAGGGGAGAGAGAAGGGAAGGTGGAGGTTAGTGAAGGGAAGGTGGAGGCTAGTGAAGGGAAGGTGGAGGCTAGTGAAGGGAAGGTGGAGGTTAGTGAAGGGAAGGTGGAGGTTAGTGAAGGGAAGGTGGAGGCTAGTGAAGGGAAGGTGGAGGTTAGTGAAGGGAAGGTGGAGGCTAGTGAAGGGAAGGTGGAGGTTAGTGAAGGGAAGGTGGAGGTTAGTGAAGGGAAGGTGGATGTTAGTGAAGGGAAGGTGGAGGTTAGGGAAGGGAAGGTGGAGGTTAGGGAAGGGAAGGTGGAGGCTAGTGAAGGGAAGGTGGAGGCTAGTGAAGGGAAGGTGGAGGTTAGTGAAGGGAAGGTGGAGGTTAGGGAAGGGAAGGTGGAGGTTAGTGAAGGGAAGGTGGAGGCTAGTGAAGGGAAGGTGGAGGTTAGTGAAGGGAAGGTGGAGGTTAGTGAAGGGAAGGTGGAGGTTAGGGAAGGGAAGGTGGAGGCTAGTGAAGGGAAGGTGGAGGCTAGTGAAGGGAAGGTGGAGGTTAGTGAAGGGAAGGTGGAGGTTAGTGAAGGGAAGGTGGAGGTTAGTGAAGGGAAGATGGAGGTTAGGGAAGGGAAGGTGGAGGTTAGGGAAGGGAAGGTGGAGGCTAGTGAAGGGAAGGTGGAGGTTAGTGAAGGGAAGGTGGAGGTTAGGGAAGGGAAGGTGGAGGTTAGGGAAGGGAAGGTGGAGGTTAGGGAAGGGAAGGTGGAGGTTAGGGAAGGGAAGGTGGAGGCTAGTGAAGGGAAGGTGGAGGTTAGTGAAGGGAAGGTGGAGGCTAGTGAAGGGAAGGTGGAGGTTAGTGAAGGGAAGGTGGAGGTTAGGGAAGGGAAGGTGGAGGTTAGGGAAGGGAAGGTGGAGGCTAGTGAAGGGAAGGTGGAGGTTAGTGAAGGGAAGGTGGAGGCTAGTGAAGGGAAGGTGGAGGCTAGTGAAGGGAAGGTGGAGGTTAGTGAAGGGAAGGTGGAGGTTAGGGAAGGGAAGGTGGAGGCTAGTGAAGGGAAGGTGGAGGCTAGTGAAGGGAAGGTGGAGGTTAGTGAAGGGAAGGTGGAGGTTAGTGAAGGGAAGGTGGAGGTTAGTGAAGGGAAGGTGGAGGTTAGTGAAGGGAAGGTGGAGATTAGTGAAGGGAAGGTGGAGGTTAGTGAAGGGAAGGTGGAGGTTAGTAAAGGGAAGGTGGAGATTAGTGAAGGGAAGGTTGAGGTTAGTGAAGGGAAGGTGGAGGTTAGTGAAGGGAAGGTGGAGGTTAGTGAAGGGAAGGTGGAGGTTAGTGAAGGGTAGGTAGAGGTTAGTGAAGGGTAGGTAGAGGTTAGTGAAGGGAAGGGAGAAAGTATGGTGCAGCCTGGCAGGTTTAACTCTCACAACATGCCGATTCTATTGTTACTGTTCCCTCTGATGTTGTTAACACTGTTGTTGTTCCCTCTGATGTTGTTACCACTGTTGTTGTTCCCTCTGATGTTGTTACCACTGTTGTTGTTCCCTCTGATGTTGTTAACACTGTTGTTGTTCCCTCTGATGTTGTTACCACTGTTGTTGTTCCCTCTGATGTTGTTACCACTGTTGTTGTTTCCTCTGATGTTGTTAACACTGTTGTTGTTCCCTCTGATGTTGTTAACACTGTTGTTGTTCCCTCTGATGCTGTTAACACTGTTGTTGTTCCCTCTGATGTTGTTACCACTGTTGTTGTTCCCTCTGATGTTGTTACCACTGTTGTTGTTCCCTCTGATGTTGTTACCACTGTTGTTGTTCCCTCTGATGTTGTTACCACTGTTGTTGTTCCCTCTGATGTTGTTACCACTGTTGTTGTTCCCTCTGATGTTGTTACCACTGTTGTTGTTCCCTCTGATGTTGTTACCACTGTTGTTGTTCCCTCTGATGTTGTTACCACTGTTGTTGTTCCCTCTGATGTTGTTACCACTGTTGTTGTTCCCTCTGATGTTGTTACCATTGTTGTTGTTCCCTCTGATGTTGTTACCACTGTTGTTGTTCCCTCTGATGTTGTTACCACTGTTGTTGTTCCCTCTGATGTTGTTACCACTGTTGTTGTTCCCTCTGATGCTGTTACCACTGTTGTTGTTCCCTCTGATGTTGTTACCACTGTTGTTGTTCCCTCTGATGCTGTTACCACTGTTGTTGTTCCCTCTGATGTTGTTACCACTGTTGTTGTTCCCTCTGATGCTGTTACCACTGTTGTTGTTCCCTCTGATGCTGTTAACACTGTTGTTATTCCCTCTGATGCTGTTAACACTGTTGTTGTTCCCTCTGATGCTGTTAACACTGTTGTTGTTCCCTCTGATGCTGTTAACACTGTTGTTGTTCCCTCTGATGCTGTTAACACTGTTGTTGTTCCCTCTGATGCTGTTAACACTGTTGTTGTTCCCTCTGATGCTGTTACCACTGTTGTTGTTCCCTCTGATGCTGTTAACACTGTTGTTATTCCCTCTGATGCTGTTACCACTGTTGTTGTTCCCTCTGATGCTGTTAACACTGTTGTTATTCCCTCTGATGTTGTTACCACTGTTGTTGTTTCCTCTGATGTTGTTACCACTGTTGTTATTCCCTCTGATGTTGTTACCACTGTTGTTGTTCCCTCTGATGTTGTTACCACTGTTGTTGTTCCCTCTGATGTTGTTACCACTGTTGTTGTTCCCTCTGATGTTGTTACCACTGTTGTTGTTTCCTCTGATGTTGTTACCACTGTTGTTGTTCCCTCTGATGTTGTTACCACTGTTGTTGTTTCCTCTGATGTTGTTACCACTGTTGTTGTTCCCTCTGATGCTGTTACCACTGTTGTTGTTCCCTCTGATGCTGTTACCACTGTTGTTGTTCCCTCTGATGCTGTTACCACTGTTGTTGTTTCCTCTGATGTTGTTACCACTGTTGTTGTTTCCTCTGATGTTGTTACCACTGTTGTTGTTTCCTCTGATGTTGTTCCCTCTGATGTTGTTACCACTGTTGTTGTTTCCTCTGATGTTGTTCCCTCTGATGTTGTTACCACTGTTGTTGTTTCCTCTGATGCTGTTACCACTGTTGTTGTTCCCTCTGATGTTGTTCCCTCTGATGTTGTTACCACTGTTGTTGTTTCCTCTGATGTTGTTCCCTCTGATGTTGTTACCACTGTTGTTGTTCCCTCTGATGTTGTTACCACTGTTGTTGTTTCCTCTGATGTTGTTACCACTGTTGTTGTTCCCTCTGATGTTGTTCCCTCTGATGTTGTTACCACTGTTGTTGTTTCCTCTGATGTTGTTCCCTCTGATGTTGTTACCACTGTTGTTGTTCCCTCTGATGTTGTTACCACTGTTGTTGTTCCCTCTGATGTTGTTCCCTCTGATGTTGTTACCACTGTTGTTGTTTCCTCTGATGTTGTTCCCTCTGATGTTGTTACCACTGTTGTTGTTCCCTCTGATGTTGTTACCACTGTTGTTGTTCCCTCTGATGTTGTTACCACTGTTGTTGTTTCCTCTGATGTTGTTACCACTGTTGTTGTTCCCTCTGATGTTGTTACCACTGTTGTTGTTCCCTCTGATGTTGTTCCCTCTGATGTTGTTACCACTGTTGTTGTTCCCTCTGATGTTGTTCCCTCTGATGTTGTTACCACTGTTGTTGTTTCCTCTGATGTTGTTCCCTCTGATGTTGTTACCACTGTTGTTGTTCCCTCTGATGTTGTTACCACTGTTGTTGTTCCCTCTGATGTTGTTACCACTGTTGTTGTTTCCTCTGATGTTGTTACCACTGTTGTTGTTCCCTCTGATGTTGTTACCACTGTTGTTGTTCCCTCTGATGTTGTTACCACTGTTGTTGTTCCCTCTGATGTTGTTACCACTGTTGTTGTTCCCTCTGATGTTGTTACCACTGTTGTTGTTCCCTCTGATGTTGTTACCACTGTTGTTGTTCCCTCTGATGTTGTTACCACTGTTGTTGTTCCCTCTGATGTTGTTACCACTGTTGTTGTTCCCTCTGATGTTGTTACCACTGTTGTTGTTTCCTCTGATGTTGTTACCACTGTTGTTGTTCCCTCTGATGTTGTTACCACTGTTGTTGTTCCCTCTGATGTTGTTCCCTCTGATGTTGTTACCACTGTTGTTGTTCCCTCTGATGTTGTTCCCTCTGATGTTGTTACCATTGTTGTTGTTCCCTCTGATGTTGTTACCATTGTTGTTGTTCCCTCTGATGTTGTTACCATTGTTGTTGTTCCCTCTGATGCTGTTACTCCTTCTGTTATATTCCAGCTAT
>NC_091299.1:62507444-62567444 GCF_038502225.1 Cherax quadricarinatus
ATGCATGCAGGGCAAAGCTCCTGATCATGGGTGACTTTAACCACAAGGAGATAGATTGGGAGAACTTGGACCCACATGGGGGCCAAGATACTTGGAGGGCTAAGATGATGGAGGTGGTACTGGAGAACTTCATGTACCAACACGTAAGGGACACTACAAGAGAGAGAGGAGAGGATGAACCAGCAAGGCTGGACTTAGTATTCACCTTCAGTAGTGCAGATATCGAGGACATCACATATGAAAGACCCCTTGGGGCCAGTGACCATGTGGTTGTAAGCTTCGAATACACAGTAGAGCTACAAGTGGAGGGAGAAGCAGGAAGGCCAGGACGAATGAAGCCAAACTACAAGAAAGGGGACTACACAGGAATGAGGAACTACCTGAATGGGGTTCAGTGGGACAGAGAACTGGCAGGGAAACCAGTTAATGAGATGATGGAATATGTAGCAATAAAATGCAAGGAGGCTGAGGAGAGGTTTGTACCCAAGGGTAACAGGAGTAATGAAAAAGCCAGGATGAGCCCATGGTTTACCCAAAGGTGCAGGGAGGCAAAAACCAAGTGTGCTAGGGAATGGAAGAAATATAGAAGGCAAAGGACCCAGGAGAATAAGGAGAACAGTCGTAGAGCCAGAAATGAATATGCACAGATAAGAAGGGAGGCCCAAAGACAATATGAAAATGACATAGCAGCGAAAGCCAAATCTGACCCGAAACTGTTGTACAGCCACATCAGGAGGAAAACAACAGTCAAGGACCAGGTAATCAGGCTAAGGAAGGAAGGAGGAGAGACAACAGGAAATGACCGGGAAGTATGTGAAGAACTCAACAAGAGATTCAAAGAAGTGTTCACAGAGGAGACAGAAGGGACTCCAGAAAGACGGAGAGGTGGGGCACACCACCAAGTGCTGGACACAGTGCACACAACCGAGGAAGAAGTGAAGAGGCTTCTGAGTGAGCTAGATACCTCAAAGGCAATGGGGCCAGATAACATCTCCCCATGGGTATTGAGAGAGGGAGCAGAGGCGCTATGTGTACCCCTAACAACAATATTCAATACATCTATCGAAACAGGGAGATTGCCTGAGGCATGGAAGACAGCAAATGTAGTCCCAATCTTTAAAAAAGGAGACAGACATGAAGCATTAAACTACAGACCAGTGTCACTGACATGTATAGTATGCAAAATCATGGAGAAGATTATCAGGAGAAGAGTGGTGGAACACCTAGAAAGGAATGATCTCATCAACAGCAGCCAGCATGGTTTCAGGGACGGGAAATCCTGTGTCACAAACCTACTGGAGTTCTATGACATGGTGACAGCAGTAAGACAAGAGAGAGAGGGGTGGGTGGATTGCATTTTCTTGGACTGCAAGAAGGCGTTTGACACAGTTCCACACAAGAGATTGGTGCAAAAACTGGAGGACCAAGCAGGGATAACAGGGAAGGCACTACAATGGATCAGGGAATACTTGTCAGGAAGACAGCAGCGAGTCATGGTACGTGGCGAGGTGTCAGAGTGGGCACCTGTGACCAGCGGGGTCCCGCAGGGGTCAGTCCTAGGACCAGTGCTGTTTCTGGTATTTGTGAACGACATGACGGAAGGAATAGACTCTGAGGTGTCCCTGTTTGCAGATGACGTGAAGTTGATGAGAAGAATACACTCGATCGAAGACCAGGCAGAACTACAAAGGGATCTGGACAGGCTGCAGAACTGGTCCAGCAATTGGCTCCTGGAGTTCAATCCCACCAAGTGCAAAGTCATGAAGATTGGGGAAGGGCAAAGAAGGCCGCAGACGGAGTACAGTCTAGGGGGTCAGAGACTACAAACCTCACTCAAGGAAAAAGATCTTGGGGTGAGTATAACACCAGGCACATCTCCTGAAGCGCACATCAACCAAATAACTGCTGCAGCATATGGGCGCCTAGCAAACCTCAGAACAGCATTCCGACATCTTAATAAGGAATCGTTCAGGACCCTGTACACCGTATACGTTAGGCCCATATTGGAGTATGCGGCACCAGTTTGGAACCCACACCTAGCCAAGCACGTAAAGAAACTAGAGAAAGTGCAAAGGTTTGCAACAAGACTAGTCCCAGAGCTAAGAGGTATGTCCTACGAGGAGAGGTTAAGGGAAATCAACCTGACGACACTGGAGGACAGGAGAGATAGGGGGGACATGATAACGACATACAAAATACTGAGAGGAATTGACAAGGTGGACAAAAACAGGATGTTCCAGAGATTGGACACAGTAACAAGGGGACACAGTTGGAAGCTAAAGACACAGATGAATCACAGGGATGTTAGGAAGTATTTCTTCAGCCACAGAGTAGTCAGTAAGTGGAATAGTTTGGGAAGCGATGTAGTGGAGGCAGGATCCATACATAGCTTTAAGCAGAGGTACGACAAAGCTCACGGCTCAGGGAGAGTGACCTAGTAGCGATCAGTGAAGAGGCGGGGCCAGGAGCTCGGACTCGACCCCCGCAACCTCAACTAGGTGAGTACAACTAGGTGAGTACACACACACACACATGCACACGCATGCACACACACACACATGCACACGCATGCACACGCATGCGCGCGCACACACACACACACACACACACACACACACACACACACACACACACACACACACACACACAAAAAAAAAAAAAAAAAAAAAAAAAAAAAAAAAAAAAAAAAAAAAAAAGTTGGATCTGAGAGGGACGTGACCTCTCAGTGGCTACATTCTCACTACTACTACTATGCACCTCTCCTTCCGACAGTATTTAAGTCTCCGCACTGCCGCTTGATCTTCAGATAGTTCCTGACTATGGAACTGAACTTCTCCAGGCTGAGGGACTGACAACAAGATAAGATAAGATAAGATTTCGTTCGGATTTTTAACCCCGGAGGGTTAGCCACCCAGGATAACCCAAGAAAGTCAGTGCGTCATCGAGGACTGTCTAACTTATTTCCATTGGGGTCCTTAATCTTGTCCCCCAGGATGCGACCCACACCAGTCGACTAACACCCAGGTACCTATTTGCTGCTAGGTGAACAGGACAACAGGTGTAAGGAAACGTGTCGGAATGTTTCCACCCGCCGGGAATCGAACCCGGGCCCTCCGTGTGTGAAGCGGGAGCTTTAGCCACCAGGCCACGGGGCCACAACCTCCAATTCTACGACTTCAAGGGTGATGGACTGATTACATCGTCTTCACATCTCTACTGTTCCTGCCTACTTTCTGTATTCGACTGAAGAAGCCTACTGTGTAGGCAAAACGTTTCGGAATAAAGTTGCCTAACTGTTGCCTATGTGTTTACCTACCAACCTGTCGGTATTGTACACCATTTTGATGTTCATCCAAACAGTTAATTGGGTTAACGGTGTGATCTGAAATATTAACAAATACATATGTTAGTTGGTTATAACAGCAGTGTAGTGATAAGGTCATAAAAGAGTGATTAAGTAAATACTGAAAGTAAGAAAAAATTAGTCAATCCCCAGCTGTTGGTGTTGTGAATGTAGCTAACATCATCAGACTTGTTATGACCATAATACTGTACTAAAGAAAAAAGAGGGAATACCAAGTCTTAAAAGAAAAAGAAAATAAAAACTTGAATGCATGATAAAGTTCCTGAAGGAGTTACAAAATTGAAGGAGTTGATAGCAGCCAACCAGCAGGAACCTCCATTGTTGTGCAGACGACATCACTTGCCTATTTGTGGTTAATTTTGGTTAGTGTCTAAAGTCTCAGTGTCTCGCCCTGCTGGTTGTATGCTATACCATCACTCTCTCCCTATTTCAGTACCAGGAGATAGATAGTGGTAACCCTGATAATGTTTAGTAAATTATCTAAATATCTCCAGGTAAACTCCAGAAGAGTTGTGTAGCCTAGTGACCCCCCCCTGACAGCGACAAGCTAGTAAACAAGTACGCACATACAAACACACGTGTGCACCCGTAATTATTATAATAAACATTAGTATATATTAATAAGGAATTGAGTGAGAAAAAATAATCCTATAATCTTCAAAAAGTAAAGTAGCGTAGTGTGCGGAGATCTGGGCCGGGAGAGTACCGGTGAACCAACAACAACAAAGATCTGGGCCGGGAGAGTACCGGTGAACCAACAACAACAAAGATCTGGGCCGGGAGAGTACCGGTGAACCAACAACAACAAAGATCTGGGCCGGGAGAGTACCGGTGAACCAACAACAACAAAGATCTGGGCCGGGAGAGTACCGGTGAACCAACAACAACAAAGATCTGGGCCGGGAGAGTACCGGTGAACCAACAACAACAAAGATCTGGGCCGGGAGAGTACCGGTGAACCAACAACAACAAAGATCTGGGCCGGGAGAGTACCGGTGAACCAACAACAACAAAGATCTGGGCCGGGAGAGTACCGGTGAACCAACAACAACAAAGATCTGGGCCGGGAGAGTACCGGTGAACCAACAACAACAAAGATCTGGGCCGGGAGAGTACCGGTGAACCAACAACAACAAAGATCTGGGCTGGGAGAGTACCGGTGAACCAACAACAACAAAGATCTGGGCCGGGAGAGTACCGGTGAACCAACAACAACAAAGATCTGGGCCGGGAGAGTACCGGTGAACCAACAACAACAAAGATCTGGGCCGGGAGAGTACCGGTGAACCAACAACAACAAAGATCTGGGCCGGGAGAGTACCGGTGAACCAACAACAACAAAGATCTGGGCCGGGAGAGTACCGGTGAACCAACAACAACAAAGATCTGGGCCGGGAGAGTACCAGTGAACCAACAACAACAAAGATCTGGGCCGGGAGAGTACCAGTGAACCAACAACAACAAAGATCTGGGCTGGGAGAGTACCGGTGAACCAACAACAACAAAGATCTGGGCTGGGAGAGTACCGGTGAACCAACAACAACAAAGATCTGGGCTGGGAGAGTACCGGTGAACCAACAACAACAAAGATCTGGGCCGGGAGAGTACCGGTGAACCAACAACAACAAAGATCTGGGCTGGGAGAGTACCGGTGAACCAACAACAACAAAGATCTGGGCTGGGAGAGTACCGGTGAACCAACAACAACAAAGATCTGGGCCGGGAGAGTACCGGTGAAACAACAACAACAAAGATCTGGGCCGGGAGAGTACCGGTGAACCAACAACAACAAAGATCTGGGCCGGGAGAGTACCGGTGAACCAACAACAACAAAGATCTGGGCCGGGAGAGTACCGGTGAACCAACAACAACAAAGATCTGGGCCGGGAGAGTACCGGTGAACCAACAACAACAAAGATCTGGGCCGGGAGAGTACCGGTGAACCAACAACAACAAAGATCTGGGCCGGGAGAGTACCGGTGAACCAACAACAACAAAGATCTGGGCCGGGAGAGTACCGGTGAACCAACAACAACAAAGATCTGGGCCGGGAGAGTACCGGTGAACCAACAACAACAAAGATCTGGGCCGGGAGAGTACCGGTGAACCAACAACAACAAAGATCTGGGCCGGGAGAGTACCGGTGAAACAACAACAACAAAGATCTGGGCCGGGAGAGTACCGGTGAAACAACAACAACAAAGATCTGGGCCGGGAGAGTACCGGTGAACCAACAACAACAAAGATCTGGGCCGGGAGAGTACCGGTGAACCAACAACAACAAAGATCTGGGCCGGGAGAGTACCGGTGAAACAACAACAACAAAGATCTGGGCCGGGAGAGTACCGGTGAAACAACAACAACAAAGATCTGGGCCGGGAGAGTACCGGTGAACCAACAACAACAAAGATCTGGGCCGGGAGAGTACCGGTGAAACAACAACAACAAAGATCTGGGCCGGGAGAGTACCGGTGAAACAACAACAACAAAGATCTGGGCCGGGAGAGTACCGGTGAACCAACAACAACAAAGATCTGGGCCGGGAGAGTACCGGTGAAACAACAACAACAAAGATCTGGGCCGGGAGAGTACCGGTGAAACAACAACAAAGATCTGGGCCGGGAGAGTACCGGTGAACCAACAACAACAAAGATCTGGGCCGGGAGAGTACCGGTGAACCAACAACAACAAAGATCTGGGCCGGGAGAGTACCGGTGAACCAACAACAACAAAGATCTGGGCCGGGAGAGTACCGGTGAACCAACAACAACAAAGATCTGGGCCGGGAGAGTACCGGTGAACCAACAACAACAAAGATCTGGGCCGGGAGAGTACCGGTGAACCAACAACAACAAAGATCTGGGCCGGGAGAGTACCAGTGAAACAGCAACAATAACAAATAGTGTTAACGTAACCCCCCCTCCTCTTTTTCAAAGAACGACAAGCTAGTAAACACACACACACACACAAACACAAGTGTACACACAAACACAAGTGTACACAATTAATATTATATAGTATATATTAGTGTATATTAATAAGGAATTGATTGTGAAAAAAAATTTATAATCTTCAAAAGAGTAGCATAGCATAGTGTGCGCACGCACACCCATACACCCACACACACCCACAACGCCCACACACACCCACAATGCCCACACACACCCACACCCCCCCACACACCCACACACACCCACACACCCCCACACACACACACCCACACACACCCATACACACACATCACACATGCACACACACACACAACACACAACACACACATACACACACATGCAACACACACACATGTAACACACACACACACACACACACACACACACACACACACACACACACACACACACACACACTGCCAGACTCACACATACACTCCCCCCCTCCCCCACCGACATCTCACTCCTTCACCTGATCCCTCCCCTCCCTCTTTCACCCTCCCCCTCCCCACCTCTCCCTCCTTCCCCCTCTCCGTCTCCCACTCACCCACTTGCTTCACTCTCCTTCCCACTCCCCCTTCCCACTGCTCTCCCACATAGCCACAGTTCCTCCTCTACCTCCCCCCCCACACTCTGACATATACAATACTAACCTAACATACAGAATTACATAGGTTTCCCACTCTGAGGCAATCAGGATAAAACAAAAATGGGTTGCCAGAGAGCAACAAGAAAAACCAAGGGACATGAGGAGGAAACTGCACAGGAAGATTGGGCAGCAGAGCTCACAAAAAGGGAACATGAATGGGAAAAGAAACTAGAAGAACTTAGCATGAGAATGGAAGAGAGGATAGACATGGAAAGCAGGAAGTGGGAGGTGCAAGTCAAAGCAGCAGAGGCCAGGATACAGAGTTTAGAAGAGGAACTGAAAAATCTGAAATAGCCTAAAGAACTAAAGAACATTTTGGGATTGACAACAGAGACTGCTACCTCAGTCACAAATAAGGGGACTGTAGGGAAAGGAGCAAAACAGCATGTAGAAGCTCAATCAGTGGAGACTGCAGTAAATGAAAGAGCTAAGCTATATGTGGAGGCCCTAACAGACCACAGCAGAGCCCAGGGAAAGCCGAAAAGGGAAAATGACAGGCCACTGAGCCCAAGTACATTAGCTAGTGAAACTGAAGAAAGGAAAGCTGCAATGGAGGAAATCAAATTGAATGAGGGGATACACAGGGATATGCAGTGGGAGAATGAAAGGGTGAGGTCAGTCTTTGTGTATGGGCTCCAGGAAGTTGAAGGGGAAACATATGAAGCCAGAAAACAAGGGAAAAAAAGCAATTGAAAGCATCATGAAAGCAATAGAAGACGACATGACCCAGCTGGAAAATTTTCGGAGAATAGGGGGTATGTAAAAAAAAGAATCCGGCCAGTGAAAGTGACCTTTAAGGCAGAATCAACTCAGAACAGGATCCTGCAGGAGAAAGCACAATTAAGGGACATGGCGGCATACAGGAAGGTGTATCTCGACTGCGACAGAACACAAGCAGAAAGGCAGAAACAGAGAGAGATGGTACAAAGGCGAAAGAAGGAAAGAGAGGGGATGGAGAAGACAGACAGGAGATCCCAGACACAGGAAGATCAAATACAGCCTCCCTCACAACTTCCTATAGAAGCCTCCCAACCAGGTCAACCCCAGTGCAACCAAACACTCTAAACCAAAACACCCATGCCACATCCAATGCCCCCACCCACTGCATTACAAACTCCACCCCCACAGCAACCACCCATAGTTCCTTATCAGGTCTCCCACTTCCCCAACCCCAATACACCTCCCAGACCACAATCTTAGAAAAGAAGTTGAAGGTGTGGTATACAAATGCAGATGGAATAACAAATAAGTATGAGGAATGGCATGAAATAATCAAGGAGACATCCCCAGACATAATAGCACTCACAGAAACAAAACTCACCAGAATAATAACAGATTCAATCTTTCCATCCGGATATCAAATCCTCAGGAAAGACATAGGAGGAGAGGGGGAGGAGGAGTTGCACTGCTCATTAAAAACCAGTGGGGGTTTGAGAAAATGGAAGGAATGGATGGCACAGGCGAAAGGGACTACTTAGTAGGAACAATCCAGTCTGAGGGACATAAGGTGATAATTGCAGTAATGTACAACCCACCACAGAACTGCAGGAGGCCAAGAGAAGAATATGATGAGAGCAACAGAGCAATGGTCGACACACTAGCCGAGGTGGCCAGGAGAGCACACATGGGGGGAGCAAAGTTACTAGTTATGCGTGATTTCAATCACAAGGAGATTGACTGGGAAAACCACGAGCCCCATGGGGGTCCCGAAACATGGAGAACCAAGATGATAGATGTGGTACTGGAAAACCTCATGCATCAACATGCACAAGACACTACCAGAGAGAGAGGAGAGGATGAACCAGAAAGGTTGGACCTTGTATTCACCTTGAGTAGTTCTGACATCGAGGATATGTATGAAAGGCCCCTGGGAGCTAGTGATCATGTGGTTCTGTGCTTCGACTACATAGTTGAGCTCCAAGTGGAGAGAGCAGCAGGAATAGGGTGGGAAAAACCAAACTACAGAAGGGGGAACTACTCAGGCTTGAGGAACTTCTTTCAAGACATTCAGTGGGAGAGGGAACTGACAGGAAAACCAGTACAAGAAATGATGCACTATGTGGCAACAAAATGCAAGGAGGCAGAGGAGAGGTTTGTTCCCAAGGGAAACAGAAATAATGGGAAGAACAGAACGAGTCCTTGGTTCACCCAAAGGTGCAGGGAGGCAAAAACTAGGTGTACTAGAGAATGGAAAAGGTACAGAAGACAGAGAACTCAGGAAAATAAAGAGATTAGCCAAAGAGCCAGAAACGAATATGCACAGATAAGAAGGGAGGCTCAGCGGCAATACGAAAATGACATAGCATCGAAAGTCAAGACTGACCCGAAGCTGTTGTACAGCCACATCAGGAGGAAAACAACAGTCAAGGACCAGGTAATAAGACTGAGGAAGGGTGATGGGGAATTCACAAGAAACGACCGGGAGGTATGTCAGGAGCTCAACACAAGATTTAAAGAAGTATTTACAGTGGAAACTAGAAGGACTCCAGGAAATCAGAGCAGGGGGGTGCACCAGCAAGTGCTGGATGAGGTACATATAACCAAGGAGGAGGTGAAGAAGCTGCTATGCGAACTTGACACCTCAAAGGCGGTGGGACCAGACATCTCTCCGTGGGTCCTTAAAGAGGGAGCAGAGACATTGTGTGTACCATTAACAAAGATCTTTAACACATAATTTGAAACTGGGCAACTCCCCAAGGTGTGGAAGATGGCAAATGTAGTCCCAATTTTTAAAAAGGGAGACAGACATGAGGCACTAAACTACAGACCTGTATCACTAACGTGTATAGTATGCAAGGTCATGGAGAAGATCATCAGGAGGAGAGTGTTGGAGCACCTGGAAAGAAACAAGTGTATAATTGACAACCAGCATGGTTTCAGGGAGGGAAAATCCTGTGTCACAAACCTATTAGAGTTTTATGACAAGGTGACAGAAGTAAGACAAGAGAGAGAGGGGTGGATCGACTGCATTTTTTTGGACTGCAAGGAGTTCGACACAGTTCCTCACAAGAGGTTACTGCAAAAGCTAGAGGATCAGGCACACATAACAGGAAAGGCACTGCAATGGATAAGAGAATACCTTACAGGGAGGCAACAATGAGTCATGGTACGTGACGAAGTGTCAAAGTGGGCGCCTGTGACAAGCGGGGTTCCACAGGGGTCAGTCCTAGGACCTGTGCTGTTCTTGGTATATGTGAATGACATAACGGAAGGGATAGACTCAGAAGTGTCCTTGTTTGCGGACGATGTGAAGTTAATGAGAAGAATCAAATCGGATGAGGATCAGGCAGGACTACAAAGAGACCTGGACAGGCTACAAGCCTTGTCCAGCAACTGGCTCCTTGAGTTTAACCCCGCCAAATGCAAAGTCATGAAGATTGGGGAAGGGCAAAGAAGACCGCAGACACAATATAGTTTAGATGGCCAAAAGTCTGCAAACCTCACTCAAGGAAAAAGATCTGGGGGTGAGTATAACACCGAGCATATCTCCTGAAGCGCACATCAATAAGATAACTGCTGCAGCATATGGGCGCCTGGCAAACCTACGGATAGCGTTCCGATACCTCAGTAAGGATTCGTTCAAGACTCTGTATACCATTTACGTCAGGCCCATACTGGAGTATGCAGCACCAGTTTGGAATCCACACCTAGTCAAGCACGTCAAGAAATAAGAGAAAGTGCAAAGGTTTGCAACAAGACTAGTGCCAGAGCTACGGGGATTGTCCTACGAAGAAAGGTTGAGGGAAATCGGCCTGACGACACTGGAGGCCAGGAGGGTCAGGGGAGACATGATAACGACATATAAAATACTGCGCGGAATAGACGAGGTGGACAAAGACGGGATGTTCCAGAGATGGGACACAGACACAAGAGGTCACAATTGGAAGTTGAAGACTCAGATGAATCAAAGGGATGTTAGGAAGTATTTCTTCAGTCATAGAGTAGTCAAGCCGTAGAATAGCCTAGAAAGTGAAGTAGTGGAGGCGGGAACCATACATAGTTTTAAGGCGAGGTATGATAAAGCTCATGGAGCAGGGAGAGAGAGGACCTAGTAGCAATCAGTGAAGAGGCGGGGCCAGGAGCTATGACTCGACCCCTGCAACCACAAATAGGTGAGTACAAATAGGTGAGCACACACACACACACACACTACACACACACACACACACACACACACACTACACACACACACACACACACACACACACACACACACACACACTACACACACTACACACACTACACACACACACACACACACACACACACACACACACACTACACACACACACACATACACACACACACACATACACACACACACACACACACACACACACACACACACACACACACACACACACACACACACACACTACACGAAGGAGGGTGAGAGAGGGGAAGAGGCGGGAGCACTGAAGCAAAGAAGACTCTTCAATTTCTGATAAATATTAACTTACAGGAGAGAGCCTGGGGGGGGGGGGGATGCTGTCAATGGTTTCCTCAAAGTCGAGTCGGGGTTCTGGAAGAAAATTTTTGAAGAATCTTCGGCCGAATTTTAAGTCTCGTGCAATTTGGAATATTCATTTCCTAAATCCTCTACAGAGAAGATGCAAAAAAAAACAAGTAACCCTCTTGTTAATGTCCCATTACTGTGACTTAATTATATTCTGGTCATTATCTGTACACCAGGCTAGTGTTATGTTGTGTACACCAGGCTAGTGTTATGTTGTGTACACCAGGCTAGTGTTATGTTGTGTACACCAGGCTAGTGTTATGTTGTGTACACCAGGCTAGTGTTATGTTGTGTACACCAGGCTAGTGTTATGTTGTGTACACCAGGCTAGTGTTATGTTGTGTACACCAGGCTAGTGTTATGTTGTGTACACCAGGCTAGTGTTATGTTGTGTACACCAGGCTAGTGTTATGTTGTGTACACCAGGCTAGTGTTGAGTACACCAGGCTAGTGTTATGTTGTGTACACCAGGCTAGTGTTATGTTGTGTACACCAGGCTAGTGTTATGTTGAGTACACCAGGCTAGTGTTATGTTGTGTACACCAGACTAGTGTTATGTTGAGTACACCAGGCTTGTGTTATGTTGTGTACACGTGGCTAGTGTTATGTTGTGTACACCAGGCTAGTGTTATGTTGTGTACACCAGGCTAGTGTTATGTTGAGTACACCAGGCTAGTGTTATGTTGTGTACACCAGACTAGTGTTATGTTGTGTACACCAGGCTAGTGTTATGTTGTGTACACCAGACTAGTGTTATGTTGAGTACACCAGGCTAGTGTTATGTTGCGTACACCAGGCTAGTGTTATGTTGAGTACACCAGGCTAGTGTTATGTTGAGTACACCAGGCTAGTGTTATGTTGTGTACACCAGGCTAGTGTTATGTTGTGTACACCAGGCTAGTGTTATGTTGTGTACACCAGACTAGTGTTATGTTGAGTACACCAGGCTAGTGTTATGTTGTGTACACGTGGCTAGTGTTATGTTGTGTACACCAGGCTAGTGTTATGTTGTGTACACCAGGCTAGTGTTATGTTGTGTACACCAGGCTAGTGTTATGTTGTGTACACCAGGCTAGTGTTATGTTGTGTACACCAGACTAGTGTTATGTTGTGTACACCAGGCTAGTGTTATGTTGTGTACACCAGGCTAGTGTTATGTTGTGTATACCAGACTAGTGTTATGTTGTGTACACCAGGCTAGTGTTATGTTGTGTACACCAGGCTAGTGTTATGTTGTGTACACCAGGCTAGTGTTATGTTGTGTACACCAGGCTAGTGTTATGTTGTGTACACCAGGCTAGTGTTATGTTGTGTACACCAGACTAGTGTTACGTTGTGTACACCAGACTAGTGTTACGTTGTGTACACCAGGCTAGTGTTATGTTGTGAACACCAGGCTAGTGTTATGTTGTGTACACCAGGCTAGTGTTATGTTGTGTACACCAGGCTAGTGTTATGTTGTGTACACCAGGCTAGTGTTATGTTGTGTACACCAGGCTAGTGTTATGTTGTGTACACCAGGCTAGTGTTATGTTGTGTACACCAGGCTAGTGTTATGTTGTGTACACCAGAGTGTTATGTTGTGTACACCAGGCTAGTGTTATGTTGTGTACACCAGACTAGTGTTATGTTGTGTACACCAGGCTAGTGTTATGTTGTGTACACCAGGCTAGTGTTATGTTGTGTACACCAGGCTAGTGTTATGTTGTGTACACCAGGCTAGTGTTATGTTGTGTACACCAGGCTAGTGTTATGTTGTGTACACCAGGCTAGTGTTATGTTGTGTACACCAGGCTAGTGTTATGTTGTGTACACCAGGCTAGTGTTATGTTGTGTACACCAGACTAGTGTTACGTTGTGTACACCAGACTAGTGTTACGTTGTGTACACCAGGCTAGTGTTATGTTGTGTACACCAGGCTAGTGTTATGTTGTGTACACCAGGCTAGTGTTATGTTGTGTACACCAGGCTAGTGTTATGTTGTGTACACCAGGCTAGTGTTATGTTGTGTACACCAGGCTAGTGTTATGTTGTGTACACCAGGCTAGTGTTATGTTGAGTACACCAGGCTAGTGTTATGTTGTGTACACCAGGCTAGTGTTATGTTGTGTACACCAGGCTAGTGTTATGTTGTGTACACCAGGCTAGTGTTATGTTGTGTACACCAGGCTAGTGTTGTGTACACCAGGCTAGTGTTATGTTGAGTACACCAGGCTAGTGTTATGTTGTGTACACCAGGCTAGTGTTATGTTGTGTACACCAGGCTAGTGTTATGTTGTGTACACCAGACTAGTGTTATGTTGTGTACACCAGGCTAGTGTTATGTTGTGTACACCAGGCTAGTGTTATGTTGAGTACACCAGGCTAGTGTTATGTTGTGTACACCAGACTAGTGTTATGTTGTGTACACCAGGCTAGTGTTGTGTACACCAGACTAGTGTTATGTTGTGTACACCGGGCTAGTGTTATGTTGAGTACACCAGGCTAGTGTTATGTTGTGTACACCAGGCTAGTGTTATGTTGTGTACACCAGGCTAGTGTTATGTTGTGTACACCAGGCTAGTATGTTCTGTACACCAGGCTAGTGTGATGTTGTGTACACCAGGCTAGTGTTATGTTGTGTACACCAGGCTAGTATGTTCTGTACACCAGGCTAGTGTTATGTTGTGTACACCAGGCTAGTGTTATGTTGTGTACACCAGGCTAGTATGTTCTGTACACCAGGCTAGTGTTATGTTGTGTACACCAGGCTAGTGCTATGTTGTGTACACCAGGCTAGTGTTATGTTGTGTACATCAGGCTAGTGTTATGTTGTGTACGTCAGGCTAGTGTTATGTTGTGTACACCAGGCTAGTGTTATGTTGTGTACACCAGGCTAGTGTTATGTTGTGTACACCAGGCTAGTGTTATGTTGTGTACACCAGGCTAGTGTTATGTTGTGTACACCAGGCTAGTGTTATGTTGTGTACACCAGGCTAGTGTTATGTTGTGTACACCAGGCTAGTGTTATGTTGTGTACACCAGGCTAGTGTTATGTTGTGTACACCAGGCTAGTGTTATGTTGTGTACACCAGGCTAGTGTTATGTTGTGTGCACCAGGCTAGTGTTATGTTGTGTACACCAGGCTAGTGTTATGTTGTGTACACCAGGCTAGTGTTATGCTTTGTACACCAGGCTAGTGTTATGCTCTGTACATCAGGGAAGTGTTATGTTCTGTACATCAGGCTAGTGTTATGTTCTGTACACCAGGCTAGTGTTATGTTCTGTACAACAGGCTAGTGTTATGTTGTGTACACCAGGCTAGTGTTATGTTGTGTACACCAGGCTAGTGTTATGTTCTGTACATCAGGCTAGTGTTATGTTGTGTACACCAGGCTAGTGTTATGTTGTGTACACAAGGCTAGTGTTATGTTCTGTACACCAGGCTTGTGTTGATCATGTTCTGTACACCACGTTACCTTTGATATACCTTTGAAGAATTTCGAGAGTATATCTACTCTCTGAGCCCGGCCATGGGCCAGGCTCGTCTAGTGCTCGCCTGGTCAACCAGGCTCTTGCTGCTGGAGGCCCACTGCCCCACATATCCATCACAGCCTAGTTGATCTGGCACCTGGTGAAGATACTTATCTAGTTTCCTCTTGAAGGCTTCAACACTTGTTCCAGCAGTGTTTCTGATATCTTCTGGTAAGATGTTGAATAATCTGGGACCCCGGATGTTGATACAGTGTTCCCTTATTGTGCCCACCGCACCCCTGCTCCTCACTGGGTTTATTTTACACTTCCTCCCATATCTCTCACTCCAGTATGTTGTTATGGCAGTGTGCAGATTTGGGACCAGGTCCTCGATTACCTTCCAGGTATATATTATCATGTACCTCTCTCTCCTCCGCTCCAATGAGTACATGTTCAAGACTTGCAGGCGTTCCCAGTAGTTTAGGTGCTTTACTGGCTCAATGTGAGCCGTAAACGATCTCTGTATTTGTTCCAGCTCCAATATTTCTCCTGCCCTGAACGGGGCCGTCAGCACTGAGGAAGCACTAGTGATTTGGAGAGTGTCACCATCGGCATTGTTTCCCTTGTTTTGAAAGTTCTCAATACCCATCCCGTCATCTTCCTGGCCGTCGTGATCTTTGTCTTGTTATGGTCTTTAAAAGAAAGGTCCGCTGACATAATTATTCCCAGGTCTTTTACGTGTTCCTTACGTTCTATTTGGTGACCCTCTTGAGTTTTGTATATAGTGTTCCTTTTGAGTTCTTCATTCTTTCCATACCTAAGCAGCTGGAACTTATCACCACTGAACGTCATGTTGTTCTCCACTGACCACTGGAAAACACTGCTTATGTCTTCCAGTAATTTTTCAGTGTCCTCTACCGTAGTGACTTTCATGCTTATTTTAGTGTCATCTGTAATGATGATACAAAATTGTGCCGGGTGTTTTTGTCTGTCTGCTATGAGGCTGAGAAACAGCAGAGGTGCCAGGACAGTGCCTTGGGGCACTGAGCTTTTGACCTCGCTGATGCTGGATCTTGCCATGTTCACTACTACTTTCTGTGTTCTGTGTGTTAGGAAACCGAAAATCCATCTGCCTACCTTCCCCGTAATGCCCATGGCCTTCATTTTGTGCGCTATCACTCCATGATCACATTTGTCAAACGCCTTTGCAAAATCTGTGTAAATCACATCTGCGTTTTGGTCGTCTTCCAGTGCCTCCGTAATTCTGTCATAATGGTTCAGCAGCTGTGACGGACATGATCGTCCTGCTCTAAAACCATGATGGTTCGGGTTATGTTGGTTGTGCTGCTCCATGAAATTTGTAACCTGCCGTCTCATCACTCTTTCGAAGATTTTTATGATGTGAGAAGTTAGGGCTACTGGTGTGTAATTTTTAGCTAGTGCTCTACTACCTCCCTTATACAAAGGAGCTATGTCTGCACTCTTTAAGGTCTCCGGTATTTCATTTAGGTCTAAGCTCTTTCTCCAAGAATACTGAGGACTCGTGCTAGTGGTACTTTGCACATCTTTATAAATAGAGCATTCCATGAATCTGGTCAAGGTGCTGAATGAGTGGGCTAGTGTTATGTTCTGTACACCAGGCTACTGTTATGTTCTGTACACCAGGCTAGTATTGATCATGTTCTGTACAACAAGCTAGTGTTGATCACGTCCTGTACGCCAGGCTAGTGTTGATCACGTCCTGTACGCCAGGCTAGTGTTGATCACGTCCTGTACGCCAGGCTAGTGTTGATCACGTCCTGTACGCCAGGCTAGAGTTTACTCTCAGTAATCATCAACCAACTGTGTTATACTAAGAGTACGTTAGATTTTATGTGAGCACCTCAGCTCAACCAGCCAATCACAAGCCCTGCCAAAGTTGGGGACAAAATGTGTGGACCAGTGTGTGGACCGGTGTGTGGACCGGTGTGTGGACTCAGTGTGTGGACATAGTGTGTGGGCCCAGTGTGTGTGGATCCAGTGTGTGGATGTGTGTGGACCCAGTGTGTGGACCCAGTGTGTGGATGTGTGTGGACCCAGTGTGTGGACCCAGTGTATGGACCAGTGTGTGGACCCAGTGTGTGGATCCAGTGTGTGGGCCCAGTGTGTGTGTGGACCCAGTGTGTGGATGTGTGGACCCAGTGTGTGGACCCAGTGTGTGGACCCAGTGTGTGGATGTGTGTGGACCCAGTGTGTGGACCCAGTGTATGGACCCAGTGTGTGGGCCCAGTGTGTGGATCAAGTGTGTGGACCAGTGTGTGGACCAGTGTGGACCTAGTGTGTGGACCCAGTGTGTGGACCCAGTGTGTGGACCAATGTGTGGACCCAGTGTGTGGAAGTGTGTGGGCCCAGTGTGTGGACCAGTGTGTGGACCCAGTGTGTGGACCAGTGTGTGAACCCAGGGTGTGGACCAGTGTGGACAGGGTGTGGACCGGTGTAGACCAGGGTGTGAACCAGTTTGCAGACCCCAGGGTGTGAACCAGTGTGTAGACCAGTGTGTGGACCAGGGTGTGGACCCAGTATGGACCACTGCGTGGACCCAGTGTGTGGACCATTGTGGACCAGGGTGTGAACCAAGGTATGAAAGTGTGTGGACCAGGGTGTGGACCATGATGTGGACCAGTGTGTGAACCAGGGTGTGGACCATGATGTGGACCAGGGTGTGGACCATGATGTAGACCAGGGTGTGGGCCAGTGTGGACCAGTGTGTGGACCAGGGTGTGGACCAGTGCGTGGACCAGTGTGTGGACCAGTGTGTGGACCAGGGTGTAGACCAGTGTGTGTGGACCAGTGTGTGGACCAGGGTGTGGACCAGTGTGTGGACCAGTGTGTGGACCAGTGTGTGGACCAGTGTGTGGACCAGTGTGTGGACCAGTGTGTGGACTAGTGTCTGGACCAGTGTGTGGACCAGTGTGTGGACTAGTGTCTGGACCAGTGTGTGGACCAGTGTGTGGACTAGTGTCTGGACCAGTGTGTGGACCAGTGTGTGGACCAGTGTGTGGACCAGGGTGTGGGCATAAAAGTGACAAGAAAATGACCACCAGGTTAGTGTGTGTGTGTGTGTGTGTGTGTGTGTGTGTGTGTGTGTGTGTGTGTGTGTTCCAGTATTTTTTTTCAATTCTGGCAGTTAGGCCTAAAGCCAGGCTCCCCTATAATTGGTTCATCAGCGAAGGTATCGACCGTAGGCCCCAGGCCTACAACACCTGCCATCAGGTACTGGCCAACACCTGGCATCAAGCATTGGCCAACACCTGGCACCAGGCACTGGCGTAGTGTCCTCTGAAAACCTCGCCCCTGGTACATGACCCTGGTACATGCCCCTGGTACACGCCCCTAGCACATGCCCCTGGTACACGCCCTTGGTACATGCCCCTGGTGCACGCCCCTGATACATGCCCCTGGTACATGCCCCTCGTACATGCCCCTGTACACGCACCTGGCACCCCTGGTACACTCCCCTGGCACCTCTGGTACAAGCCCCTGACACTCCTGGTGCACGCCCCTGGCACTCCTGGTACACTCCCCTGGCACCTCTGGTACAAGCCCCTGACACTCCTGGTGCACGCCCCTGGCACTCCTGGTACACTCCCCTGGCACCTCTGGTACAAGCCCCTGACACTCCTGGTGCACGCCCCTGGCACTCCTGGTACACTCCCCTGGCACCTCTGGTACAAGCCCCTGACACTCCTGGTGCACGCCCCTGGCACTCCTGGTACACTCCCCTGGCACCTCTGGTACAAGCCCCTGACACTCCTGGTGCACGCCCCTGGCACTCCTGGTACACTCCCCTGGCACCTCTGGTACAAGCCCCTGACACTCCTGGTGCACGCCCCTGGCACTCCTGGTACACTCCCCTGGCACCTCTGGTACAAGCCCCTGACACTCCTGGTGCACGCCCCTGGCACTCCTGGTACACTCCCCTGGCACCTCTGGTACAAGCCCCTGGCACTCCTGGTACAAGCCCCTGGCACTCCTGGTACACTTCCTGCGCTCTTTGTCAGTACAGTAAGTTATGGTAAGGTGCCGATCAGTTTTACGAAGAAATGTGGGCGCGGCGGGGGTGTGGGCGTGGCTAGGGTGGTTGCACGATCAGGGTGTGGGCGTGTATGTTGTCAGGAACGGATGACAGCATAAGGATGGTTGCACGTGTTATGGACTTAACAAAGACTTGCAGTTATGAGAGACAGGTAACTACAACCTTCACAACAAGAGATGCCAACTCAAACGATAATAATCTGCAAGTAACGTGTTCTCACAAGACTGGAATATTAATTAAGAACTGTCCATCTCAAGAGGAACGTCAGTTACCCTGTTTTCTAATGTTATTTTCCCCCTATAATCTACCTTGTTCATAATTACGATCACATTTGCTTTGTCTGCTTTCGTAAAGTGAAGTCCAGGATCTTTATTTAATTAATGGTATAACTTAACAAATCTGTGATGACAACACAATTATCCTCAAAGATTTGTTAAGTTATACCATGAATTAAGATCCTGGACTTCACTTTACGAAAGCAGACAAAGCAAATGTGATCGTAATTATGAACAAGGTAGATTCTAGGGGGAAAATAAACATATTAGAAGATATGGAAATTCAGGCGCCTCTTAAGGCAGACAAAACTGCAGACCTGCAGAATGTAGAGAGAAATTCACTGTTCGTATAAAATCAGTGAATAACTTAAATTATTGGGAACGTTTGAAGTCCCTCGAACTATACTCCTTGGAACGCAGGCGAGAAAGCTACTCTACAATTTTCACCTGATAAATTCTGGAGGGACTTATTCCAAATCTGTACACAAAATCACTGTCTACTATAAAAGGAGTCCAGACAGATGGTGCAAAATATTCCAATAAAAGCACCCAACAAGACTGGTCTGGCCCTGAACCAGGTTTGTTTGGTGCTAGCCTGGTCAACCAGGCTATTTCTGCTGGTAGTCCCCTGCCCCATATATCCATCAAAGCCTGGTTGATGTGACACCTGATTGAAGATACTTGATACTTGACCAGTTTCCTTTTGAAAGGCTTCTACACTTGTTCCAGCAGTGTTTCTGATATCTTCTGGTAAGATGTTGAAAAGTCTGGGACCCCGGATGTTGATATAGTGTTCCCTTATTGTGCCCACTACCATCTCGCACTTCAGTTCGTTGTTATGGCAGTGTGCAGATTTGGGACAAAGATGTCATGTACTTTCTAGGTATATACTATTATGTATCTCTCTCCTCCGCTACAGTGAGTACATATTTAATACTCTACAGCGTTCCTAGTAATTTAAATGTTTTACTGACTCTGTGTTGACTGTAAACGATCTCAGTATTTGTTCCAGCTCTGATATTTCTCCTGCCCTGAACGGAGCCGTCAACACTGAACACTACTCTCTGCAAACATAAGGGAATTACCCACAGACTCCTGACTGTCTTCAAGATGGAACTTGGTAAGGTCCTCAAGTTAGTTCCTGATCAGCAGGGCTGTAATGCACACGTTGGTGTGCGTGTGGTCAGCACCAACAGGCTGGTCAATCACGTTCACCAGGAAGCCTGGTCTGGGACCAGACTGTAGGGTTAGCGACTCCCGGAATTGTCTTTAGGTACTCTGTAGGGTTGAAGCCAGAAACAGGTGACGCCGCTCGATGAAGCTTAAACTGGAGGGCCAGGAGCCAGGACTCGACTCCATCAACCAAAACTCGGAGAGTACAGAGTATACGAAGGGCGGGTAACAATATATCACGTAGAAATTTTTCCAATATTGAAAATAGTAACAAGCAGGAGGAGGTAAGATGAACCCTCGGTAGTTGTCTTGTATACCTGGTATATACTGTGTACACTATATGTGTGTGATATAGTGTTGCTACTCTCTTGCAGCTCCACTGAGAGAGAGAGAGAGAGAGAGAGAGAGAGAGAGAGAGAGAGAGAGAGAGAGAGAGAGAGAGAGAGAGAGAGAGAGAGAGAGAGAGAGAGAGAGAGAGAGAGAGAGAGACCCTTTGCTCTGAGCTCGCCACCACCGACTGGAATGCTCTTCTCCAAGGGGATGTTGACAAGCAAGTGAAAGCCTTCACTGGACACATCCTTAATCTGCAACAAGAACACATTCCTCACCGGCAATATGTGACGAAGCCTACAGATCAGCCTTGGTTTGGCTTTCGTTGTAGAGAGGCTGCTACTGCTAAGTACAAAGCATGGCGAAGGTATAAGAGACATCCTACCACCTATAACAGGAACTTGCACATGCAAGCCTATAGGCATATGGGTGATGTTCAAAAGTGGGCCATTGCTAAATGGGAGGTGGACACTAAAAGAAAGTTAGCATCAGGTAGGGTAGGCTCCAAAACCTGGTGGTCCCTGGTCAAGGACAGACAAGGTTATCTGCCTGATGAACTTATTCCACCTCTAAATCGACAGGATGGGACCACCTCTACTAGTAGTCAAGAGAAGGCGGACCTCTTTGCTGAACACTTTGCTACCAAAATGCAAGTTCCTGATCCAGCAAGGGACCCTCCTTGGCTAGCTGCAAGAACTGTGTCAAAACTGTCAGTGGTGGCAATAAGACAGGAGGAGGTGCATTTCCTACTTAAATCGCTTGACCAAGAAAAGGCTGTGGGCCCAGACAAGTTGAGCCCAAGATTGTTGAGAAGATGTGCAGACCAGCTAGCAGCACCTCTAACTCGCATCTTTCAGCACTGCCTAGTACAGTGTAAATGGCCCTCTCTATGGAAAGAGGCAAATGTAGTCCCTGTTCACAAAAAGAAGAGCAGAGCAGAAATCAGCAACTACAGACCAGTGTCACTCCTGTCAATCACTGGTAAGATCCTTGAGACAATAATCTCAAGACAAATGACAGAGTTTTTTGAATACCACTCACTACTTTGTGATCGTCAATATGGCTTCAGGAAAGGTTACTCTGCTGCTGATCTGTTGTTAAACCTCTCCACTAAGTGGCACCAGTCACTGGATGAATCCAAAGCCAGCTGTGTGGTAGCACTGGACATTGCTGGCGCTTTCGACCGGGTGTGGCACCAGGGCCTCTTAGCAAAACTTCAAGCACTGGGAATTGCAGGCTCTACGCTATGTCTCCTCAGTGATTACCTTCATGGTAGATCTCTAAGTGTAGTTCTCAATGGAACGGAATCAGCAAGACATCCTATTGGGGCAAGTGTTCCACAAGGAAGCGTGCTGGGTCCATTGTTATGGAATGTCTACTTCAACGACCTTCTTCATCTCATCCCAGAATCACATGCATATGCAGACGACTGTACACTGACATTCACTTATCCAAGAGAAGAAATGCCAGCTGCTCTAAGCTACATCAATCACCAGCTGAGAGCTATATCAGCTTGGGGAAATAGATGGCAAGTAACATTTGCACCTGAGAAAACGCAAATGATGATCGTCTCTAGGCACCATGATGGTAATGCTGGTGCAGTAGTAAGGATGAATGGGAGGATGTTGGCACCTGGAGAAGAAGTTGATATCCTTGGGGTGAAATTTGACTCCAAACTAACCATGAAGAACCATGTTGTAAATCTTGCAAACAAGGCAGCCAGGAAGCTTACAGCACTTCGCCGTATCTCCCATCTGCTTGACAGTAGGGGTTGCAAAATCCTGTACGAGGCACAAGTACGCTCGCACCTTGAGTATGCTCCACTTTCTTGGTTTGCCTGCCCCCCTCTCATCTGCGACTGCTTAACAGAGTAGAGAACAGAGCAAGACGTCTCATCTCTCGCCTGGACCCATCCTGGATAGATCTGTCATTTCAGCAGAGCCTTCAACATAGGAGGGATGTGGGTGGCCTTACTGTTATGTACAAGGCCAATATTGTCAAAGTACCACACTTGGATCCACTTCGAGGACAGCGTGAAACAAGCTTTTATGCCACAAGACGGGCAGAAATCAGCAACTTCACTCTGGCTGTACCCTTCTCCAGAACATCACTCCATCTGAGATCATACATACCCAGGATGACTCGAGTATGGAACACATTCGTACAGCATAATGATGTCAACGAGATAAAGTCAGTTGATCAAATAAAAATGCTGGCCCACAGATGGCTCCAACTTCATCCTGTTCCCTACTTGTATGTCTCATAACAATAAAAATGCTTTCAAATGAGCTGATGTAGGTAACAGCTCTTAGCTTGCCAATAAAGTTAGGAATCCTTAACCTGTAAATAGCTTGTCAATAAAGCTAGGGATCCTTAACCTTGTCAAACCCTGTGTAAAAGAGAGAGAGAGAGAGAGAGAGAGAGAGAGAGAGAGAGAGAGAGAGAGAGAGAGAGAGAGAGAGAGAGAGAGAGAGAATTACTTAACCTGTCAGATATGTAAGCAAACAATGAAAGCATTCTCACGATTATACAAGGCGTGTACATTAGTACTACCAATCAGTACAATTACAGAAACACATACCTGATGTACAAATAGCATAATCATTATCTCAAGAGTCCACAGCAGGATTCGAACCTACACACACACTCCATCATAGCAGTGCCTTCACTCGACCAGATCTGGCTGAGTGGAGAAGGTACTACGTACTTCGATGGAGTGTGTGGGTTCAACTCCTGCTGTGGACTCTGAGATAATGATTGCAAATTTCGCTTTTAGTACAATAATGAAGGTAGTTACAACACCTTGCATATGTACCTGTTGGTATCTATCACCATTAATATAAATATACCAGTGTAACACAACGCCACCGCAGTATCTTCAAGAATTAGACACACATATATGTATTATATACACGGTATGATATACACGGTATCTTGGTAAGAGGATACATACAACTTTGTTATTCTACAGCTTACTGGCTTGTTCTTAAGTGTCAGAAGGACCAGTGGGTCTGCTAGTGTGCCCCGCCTCCCGTGATGCTATCTCCACCCACTGCACCAGTATACACCTCCATGTATGTGCCTCGACTTCAGAGTGATCAACGCTATGAAATCGACCAATTTCTATCAATGGTGACCGACTGAACACGTCAAACTCTTGTTCATCTTTCTCCCGTATATCAGTCTCCTTGGTATGGAGGTACCAACTTTGTGGCGCAGGCCAAACACTTGGAAAATATGCACAACGAAGTGTTGCATATGTTTTATTGATCCGCGTGTCTTTATTGTGCACCAATATAATGGCTGAGTACAGAGGTGCACAAGCAGCACACGGCTAATGAGCAGTTGTACACCAAGCCCAGGCAGCCTGGCCCACGGCCGGGCTATGGGAGTCGACTCTGGAAACTCATCAAAGGTATAGCAACAAGACGAGCCCAGGCGGCGTCCAAGCACCTAATAGGCACCTAAGTTCCCCCCGTCTTCTAATAACATGTTCATTTTTCCACTATAATCTACACGGTCCATAATTACTGTCGCCTTTGCTTTGTTTGGTAAGGTGAAGTCCAGGATTTTTACTTAATTCAAGGTATAACTTAACAAATCTTCGATGACAATTGTGTTGTAGAGGTCTGACCTCTACAAACAGGCTGTTGCTGCTGGCGGCCCGCTGCCCCATATATCCATCACAGCCTGGTTCATCTGACACCTGAAGATACTTGTCCAGACACTTGTCCCAGCCGTGTTTCTCATATTTTCTGTTAAGATGTTGAATAGTCTGGGACACCGGATGTTGATACAGTGCTCCCTTATTGTGCCCACCGCACCCTTGCTCCTCACTGGGTTTGTTTTACACTTCCTCCCACATCTTTCACTCCAGTATGTTATGACAGTACGCAGGTTTGGGACCAGACCCTCGAGTACTTTCCAGGTATATATTATCATGTGTCTTTCTCTTCTCCGCTCCAGTGAGTACATATTTAAGACTTTAAGGCGTTCCCAGTAATTTAAATGCTTTACTGGCTCTATGTGGGCCATAAACAATCTCTGTATTCGTTCCAGGTCTTATATTTCTCCTGCCCTGAAAGGGGCCGTCAGAACTGAGCAATATTACAAACGAGAGAACACTAGCGATTTAAAAACTGTCACCATTGGCATTATTTCCCTTGTTTTGAAAGTTCTCATTATCCACCCAGTCATCCACCTGGTTGTCATGACCTTTGTCTTATTGTATTCTTGAAAAGAAAGGTCAACTAACATAATTATTCCCAACAGTTGACAGAAGTGGAAGACACATCAGTGGAACATTACCATCCCATCCGATAAAAACCAACAGTATACAAAGAGAAAAAAAACTAGGGGTGTCATGGTAATCCTCCTTACACATAAAAAAGGGGTTTTGCAAAGTCTTAATACCTTTAGACTTAAGGTGTTTGTTGCACCCCTGATTTTTTATAGAGGGGATTTCGTAGTGTCTTCCATCCCCTGATATTTGACCTGCATTGACAAAATACCAGCGTTATAATTCTATCTTCCTGAATTATACTTTAGTTATTGTATCCACCACCACCACCACCACCTGCCTATAATGTTTGTATTACGACTTCACCTGCACTCACCTGGTGTGCCAGGGTGTGGACTCACCTGGTGTGCCAGGGTGTGGACTCACCTGGTGTGCCAGGGTGTGGACTCACCTGGTGTGCCAGGGTGTGGACTCACCTGGTGTGCCAGGGTGTGGACTCACCTGGTGTGCCAGGGTGTGGACTCACCTGGTGTGCCAGGGTGTGGACTCACCTGGTGTGCCAGGGTGTGGACTCACCTGGTGTGCCAGGGTGTGGACTCACCTGGTGTGCCAGGGTGTGGACTCACCTGGTGTGCCAGGGTGTGGACTCACCTGGTGTGCCAGGGTGTGGACTCACCTGGTGTGCCAGGGTGTGGACTCGCCTGGTGTGCCAGGGTGTGGACTCACCTGGTGTGCCAGGGTGTGGACTCACCTGGTGTGCCAGGGTGTGGACTCACCTGGTGTGCCAGGGTGTGGGCTCACCTGGTGTGCCAGGGTGTGGACTCGCCTGGTGTGCCAGGGTGTGGACTCACCTGGTGTGCCAGGGTGTGGACTCACCTGGTGTGCCAGGGTGTGGACTCACCTGGTGTGCCAGGGTGTGGACTCACCTGGTGTGCCAGGGTGTGGACTCGCCTGGTGTGCCAGGGTGTGGACTCGCCTGGTGTGCCAGGGTGTGGACTCGCCTGGTGTGCCAGGGTGTGGACTCACCTGGTGTGCCAGGGTGTGGACTCACCTGGTGTGCCAGGGTGTGGACTCACCTGGTGTGCCAGGGTGTGGACTCGCCTGGTGTGCCAGGGTGTGGACTCGCCTGGTGTGCCAGGGTGTGGACTCGCCTGGTGTGCCAGGGTGTGGACTCACCTGGTGTGCCAGGGTGTGGACTCACCTGGTGTGGACTCACCTGGTGTGCCAGGGTGTGGACTCACCTAGTGTACCAGGGTGTGGACTCACCTAGTGTACCAGGGTGTGGACTCACCTGGTGTGCCAGGGTGTGGACTCACCTAGTGTACCAGGGTGTGGACTCACCTAGTGTACCAGGGTGTGGACTCACCTAGTGTACCAGGGTGTGGACTCACCTGGTGTGCCAGGGTGTGGACTCACCTGGTGTGCCAGGGTGTGGACTCACCTAGTGTACCAGGGTGTGGACTCACCTAGTGTACCAGGGTGTGGACTCACCTAGTGTACCAGGGTGTGGACTCACCTGGTGTGCCAGGGTGTGGACTCACCTAGTGTACCAGGGTGTGGACTCACCTAGTGTACCAGGGTGTGGACTCACCTAGTGTACCAGGGTGTGGACTCACCTAGTGTACCAGGGTGTGGACTCACCTGGTGTGCCAGGGTGTGGACTCACCTAGTGTACCAGGGTGTGGACTCACCTAGTGTACCAGGGTGTGGACTCACCTAGTGTACCAGGGTGTGGACTCACCTAGTGTACCAGGGTGTGGACTCACCTAGTGTACTCGGGTGTGGACTCAAAAGAGCAAGGTTCACCTGGGTGCAGGCCGTGTGGGATCACCACCACAACAACGTCATTTAAAAGTTCAATCGTGACTTCAAACACCACCATTATCACCACCACCACCACCACTACCACAATTATCACCACCACCACCACCACCACCATTATCAACATTCCCATAACCACAATCATTTACCTATGACCAGTTTCGAGTGTTCTGCCCTCGCAGATGGGCCTCAGGCAAGCTCTTTTGACTGTATTGTTAACTAGGCTGTTTGTGCTAGCAGCTGGTAGCCCTACACAACCATCACAACCTTGCTGATCAGGAATTGGCGAAACAAAGGGGTCCAATTACTCTTAAAAGCTCATCACAACCATCACTATCACCACAACTACCACAGCCATCACTAGCATCACAACTACCACAGCCATCACTATCACAACCATCACTATCACCACAACTACCACAGCCATCACTATCGTCACAACTACCACAGCCATCACTATCACAACCATCACTATCACCACAACTACCACAGCCATCACTATCACCACAACTACCACAGCCATCACTATCACCACAACTACCACAGCCATCACTATCACCACAACTACCACAGCCATCACTATCACAACTACCGCAGCCATCACTATCACCACAACTACCACAGCCATCACTATCACCACAACTACCACAGCCATCACTATCACAACCATCACTATCACCACAACTACCACAGCCATCACTATCACCACAACTACCACAGCCATCACTATCACAACCATCACTATCACCACAACTACCACAGCCATCACTATCACCACAACTACCACAGCCATCACTATCACAACTACCGCAGCCATCACTATCACCACAACTACCACAGCCATCACTATCACAACCATCACTATCACCACAACTACCACAGCCATCACTATCACCACAACTACCACAGCCATCACTATCACCACAACTACCACAGCCATCACTATCATCACAACTACCACAGCCATCACTATCACCACAACTACCACAGCCATCACTATCACCACAACTACCACAGCCATCACTATCACCACAACTACCACAGCCATCACTATCACCACAACTACCACAGCCATCACTATCACCACAACTACCACAGCCATCACTATCACCACAACTACCACAGCCATCACTATCATCACAACTACCACAGCCATCACTATCACAACTACCACAGCCATCACTATCACCACAACTACCACAGCCATCACTATCACCACAACTACCACAGCCATCACTATCATCACAACTACCACAGCCATCACAACTACCACAGCCATCACTATCACCACAACTACCACAGCCATCACTATCATCACAACTACCACAGCCATCACTATCACCACAACTACCACAGCCATCATTATCATCACAACTACCACAGCCATCACAACTACCACAGCCATCACTATCACCACAACTACCACAGCCATCACTATCACCACAACTACCACAGCCATCACTATCATCACAACTACCACAGCCATCACTATCATCACAACTACCACAGCCATCACTATCACCACAACTACCACAGCCATCATTATCACAACTACCACAGCCATCACTATCACCACAACTACCACAGCCATCATTATCATCACAACTACCACAGCCATCACAACTACCACAGCCATCACTATCACCACAACTACCACAGCCATCACTATCACCACAACTACCACAGCCATCACTATCATCACAACTACCACAGCCATCACTATCATCACAACTACCACAGCCATCACTATCATCACAACTACCACAGCCATCACTATCACCACAACTACCACAGCCATCATTATCATCACAACTACCACAGCCATCACAACTACCACAGCCATCACTATCACCACAACTACCACAGCCATCACTATCACCACAACTACCACAGCCATCACTATCATCACAACTACCACAGCCATCACTATCATCACAACTACCACAGCCATCACTATCATCACAACTACCACAGCCATCACTATCACCACAACTACCACAGCCATCGTTATCATCACAACTACCACAGCCATCACAACTACCACAGCCATCACTATCACCACAACTACCACAGCCATCACTATCACCACAACTACCACAGCCACCACTATCACCACATCTACCACAGCCATCACTATCACCACAACTACCACAGCCATCACTATCATCACAACTACCACAGCCATCACTATCATCACAACTACCACAGCCATCACTATCACCACAACTACCACAGCCATCACTATCATCACAACTACCACAGCCATCGCTATCATCACAACTACCACAGCCATCACTATCATCACAACTACCACAGCCATCACTATCATCACAACTACCACAGCCATCACTAGCATCACAACTACCACAGCCATCACTATCACAACTACCACAGCCATCACTATCACCACATCTACCACAGCCATCACTATCATCACAACTACCACAGCCATCGCTATCATCACAACTACCACAGCCATCACTATCATCACAACTACCACAGCCATCACTAGCATCACAACTACCACAGCCATCACTATCATCACAACTACCACAGCCATCACTATCATCACAACTACCACAACCATCACTATCACAACTACCACAGCCATCACTATCACCACAACTATCACAGCCATCACTATCACCACAACTACCACAACCACCACTCACAACAACACCAGCACCACTATCACAGCCAGCATCATCACCAGGACTACCTGCACCATTATTACCAGCACCAGCACTACCATCACCATCACCAGCACCATCACCAGCAGTACCACCACCATCACTATCATCACCAGCACTACCAGCACCATTAATACCGTCACCAGCACTACCATCACCAGCACTACACGCATCACTACCATCACCATCACTACCATCACCAGCACTACCATTACCATCACTACCATCACCATCACTACCATCACCAGCACTACCATTACCATCACTATCATCATCACTACCATCACCAGCAGTACCAGCACCATCATTATCATCACCATCACTACCATCACCAGCAGTACCAGCACCATCACTATCATCACTATCACCATCAGTACCATTGCCAGCACTACCATCACCAGCACTACCAGCACCATCACTATCATCACCATCACTACCATCACCAGCAGTACCAGCACCATCACTATCACTACCATCACCAGCACTATCATCACCATCACTACCATTGCCAGCACTACCATCACCAGCACTACCAGCACCTTCATTATCACTATCATCACCACCATCATCACTACCATCAACAGCAGTACCAGCACCATCACTACCATCACCAGCACCATTACTATCATCACCATCACTATCACCAGCAGTACCAGCACCATCACTACCATCACCATCACTACCATCACCATCACCTGTGATGTAAAAACTAAGACACATGTACAACACTTGGGTTATCTTTACTGAGGAAACGTTTCGCCAGCCAGTGACTTCATCAGTCCAATACAAAGAAGAATGATGGAAGATGACGAGGAGTTTGACATAATCAGTCCCTCACGATGGAGTCACTGTCTTCAGTCCATCAGTATCAGGACTGATGGACTGAACACATTGACTCCAGGCTGAGAGACTGATTACTTCAAACTCATCATTTTCCACCATTCTCCTCTGTATTGGACTGATGAAGTCACTGGCTGGCGAAACGTTTCCACAAATATACGCAAATATTGCACCAGTAGCACCAGTAGAGTGCTAGCTAGGGTGGGACTGTGCAACCACTAACAACCACCTTCCTACATAAAATCAATTGAATTTAAAGGCATTACTTTCCGGCATCTGGAGTGACAAGAAGTTCGTGCGTCTTAAAGGTCAGTAGTACCTGAACGACCTTTAAATATTTGTATACAAAAGACAGTTCCCGTTTGGTCGTGTGTCCTACACTGACACCTAACTCCATATTCCTGGAGGACACGAGTCGGGAAAACCGGGGCCTGGAGATATTCTCCAACCCCTGAAAACACAAATGGGTAAACACCCACAAACGCAAACACACACAGGCGGGGCCAGGAACTAAGACTCGACACCCTGCAACCAGAAAAAGGTGAGTACACACACGCATGCGCAGTTACTGGAACAACAAAGGTGAGGCCCAAGAGCAACATTTCAACCCTACACAGACAATTATTAGGACACTGTTTCGCTCTCAGGGGAGCCTTTACAAGGCGCACAGGTGGAGTGCGTACGTGCGCACAGCTGGTGGAGTGCGTACCTGCGCACAGCTGATGGAGTGCGTACCTGCGCACAGCTGGTGGAGTGCGCACCTGCGCACAACTCATCAATCTCTGGACACATTATTTCTGGTCATCTGTAGATTGACGATCTAACTTTCACCTCGACTGTTTGGTAATTTATAAGGAACTTTGATATAGTGACGGTGACCCAGACACTCGCACCAGGGAACCCCTCTAACGTCTGAACAACCTGGTTGATCCGGCACTTGTTGCAGGCACTTGTTACTTGCATTTGCTGCAGGCACTTGTTGCACACACTTGTTGCTGGCACCTGTTGCCAGCACTTGTTGTCACTTGTTGCAGGAACGCAGGCACTTGTTGGCACTTGTTGCAGGTACTTGTTGCAGGTACTTGTTGCAGGCACTTGTTGCTGACACTTGTTGCAGGCATGTGTTGCTAACACTTGCTTCAGACACTTGTTGCAGGCACTTGTTGACACTTGTTGCAGGAACGCAGGCACTTGTTGGCACTTGTTGCAGGTACTTGTTGCAGGTACTTGTTGCAGGCACTTGTTGCTGACACTTGTTGCAGGCATGTGTTGCTAACACTTGCTTCAGACACTTGTTGCAGGCACTTGTTGACACTTGTTGCAGGAACGCAGGCACTTGTTGCAGGCATGTGTTGCAGGTACTTGTTGCAGGCACTTGTTGCTGACACTTGTTGCAGGCATGTGTTGCAGGTACTTGTTGCAGGCACTTGTTGCTGACACTTGTTGCAGGCATGTGTTGCTAACACTTGCTTCACTTGTTGCAGGCACTTGTTACTTGCATTTGCTGCAGGCACTTGTAACAGGCACTTGTTGCACACACTTGTTGCTGGCACTTGTTGCAGGCACTTGTTGACACTTGTTGCGGGCACTTGTTGCTGGCACGCAGGCACTTGTTGCCGACAGTTGTTGCAGGCATGTGTTGCTAACACTTGCTTCAGACACTTGTTGCAGGCACTTGTTGCAGACATGTGTTGCATACACTTGTTGTAGACACGTGCTGCATACACTTGTAGACACTTGCTGCAAACGCATGTTGCAAACATGTTGCATACACTTGTTGCAGGCACTTGTTGCAGGCACTTGTCGCAGACATGTGTTGCACACACTTGTTGCAGGCAGGTATTGCACTTGTTGCAAGCACTTGTTGCAGGCAGTTGCAGACACTTGTTGCAGGCAGGTGTTGCAGACACTTGTTGCAGGCAGGTGTTGCAGACACTTGTTGCAGGCACTTGTTGCAGACACGTGTTGCACACACTTGTTGCAGGCAGGTATTGCAGACACTTGTTGCAAGCACTCGTTGCAGGCAGCTGTTGCAGGCAGTTGCAGACTTGTTGCAGGCAGTTGCAGGCAGGTATTGCAGACACTTGTTGCAAGCACTTGTTGCAGGCAGTTGTTGTAGGCAGTTGCAGACACTTGTTGCAGGCAGGTGTTGCAGACACTTGTTGCAGGCAGGTGTTGCAGACACTTGTTGCAGGCAGGTGTTTCAGACACTTGTTGCAGACACTGGCATAATATCTTAAAAAGTATAACTTTATTCTGGTAATATATATGTGCATCTCAGTGGTATACAACATTGACAAGATGGAGAATAAGATACAAGTGAAATATCTGGCTGTCTTTATTGTCTTTATTGTCTTACCATCCAGTGATTTTATTAATGTAATATTTGGTGTAAGACTTGGGGTAATACTACTACCCACGACTCATACCCACGACTCACACTGTGTCACCCTGGTCACCATCACCCACGACTCACACTGTCACCCTGGTCACCATCACCCACGACTTACACTGTGTCACCCTGGTCACCATCACCCACGACTCACACTGTGTCACCCTGGTCACCATCACCCACGACTCACACTGTATCACCCTGGTCACCATCACCCACGACTCACACTGTATCACCCTGGTCACCATCACCCACGATTCACACTGTGTCACCCTGGTCACCATCACCCACGACTCACACTGTGTCACCCTGGTCACCATCACCCACGACTCACACTGTGTCACCCTGGTCACCATCACCCACGACTCACACTGTGTCACCCTGGTCACCATCACCCACGACTCACACTGTGTCACCCTGGTCACCATCACCCACGACTCACACTGTGTCACCCTGGTCACCATCACCCACGACTCACACTGTGTCACCCTGGTCACCATCACCCACGACTCACACTGTGTCACCCTGGTCACCATCACCCACGACTCACACTGTGTCACCCTGGTCACCATCACCCATGACTCACACTGTATCACCCTGGTCACCATCACCCACGACTCACTGTATCACCCTGGTCACCATCACCCACGACTCACACTGTATCACCCTGGTCACCATCACCCACGACTCACACTGTATCACCCTGGTCACCATCACCCACGACTCACACTGTGTCACCCTGGTCACCATCACCCACGACTCACTGTATCACCCTGGTCACCATCACCCACGACTCACTGTATCACCCTGGTCACCATCACCCACGACTCACACTGTATCACCCTGGTCACCATCACCCACGACTCACACTGTATCACCCTGGTCACCATCACCCACGACTCACACTGTATCACCCTGGTCACCATCACCCACGACTCACACTGTATCACCCTGGTCACCATCACCCACGACTCACACTGTATCACCCTGGTCACCATCACCCACGACTCACTGTATCACCCTGGTCACCATCACCCACGACTCACACTGTATCACCCTGGTCACCATCACCCACGACTCACACTGTATCACCCTGGTCACCATCACCCACGACTCACACTGTATCACCCTGGTCACCATCACCCACGACTCACACTGTATCACCCTGGTCACCATCACCCACGACTCACACTGTATCACCCTGGTCACCATCACCCACGACTCACACTGTATCACCCTGGTCACCATCACCCACGACTCACACTGTATCACCCTGGTCACCATCACCCACGACTCTCACTGTATCACCCTGGTCACCATCACCCACGACTCACACTGTATCACCCTGGTCACCATCACCCACGACTCACACTGTATCACCCTGGTCACCATCACCCACGACTCACACTGTATCACCCTGGTCACCATCACCCACGACTCACACTGTATCACCCTGGTCACCATCACCCACGACTCACACTGTATCACCCTGGTCACCATCACCCACGACTCACACTGTATCACCCTGGTCACGATCACCCACGACTCACACTGTCACCCTGGTCACCATCACCCACGACTCACACTGTGTCACCCTGGTCACCATCATCCACGACTCACACTGTGTCACCCTGGTCACCATCACCCACGACTCACACTGTATCACCCTGGTCACCATCACCCACGACTCACACTGTATCACCCTGGTCACCATCACCCACGATTCACACTGTGTCACCCTGGTCACCATCACCCACGACTCACACTGTGTCACCCTGGTCACCATCACCCACGACTCACACTGTCACCCTGGTCACCATCACCCACGACTCACACTGTATCACCCTGGTCACCATCACCCACGACTCACTGTGTCACCCTGGTCACCATCACCCACGACTCACACTGTGTCACCCTGGTCACCATCACCCACGACTCACACTGTCACCCTGGTCACCATCACCCACGACTCACACTGTGTCACCCTGGTCACCATCACCCACGACTCACACTGTGTCACCCTGGTCACCATCACCCACGACTCACACTGTGTCACCCTGGTCACCATCACCCACGACTCACACTGTATCACCCTGGTCACCATCACCCACGACTCACTGTGTCACCCTGGTCACCATCACCCACGACTCACACTGTATCACCCTGGTCACCATCACCCACGACTCACACTGTATCACCCTGGTCACCATCACCCACGACTCACACTGTATCACCCTGGTCACCATCACCCACGACTCACACTGTATCACCCTGGTCACCATCACCCACGACTCACACTGTATCACCCTGGTCACCATCACCCACGACTCACACTGTGTCACCCTGGTCACCATCACCCACGACTCACACTGTATCACCCTGGTCACCATCACCCACGACTCACACTGTATCACCCTGGTCACCATCACCCACGACTCACACTGTATCACCCTGGTCACCATCACCCACGACTCACACTGTATCACCCTGGTCACCATCACCCACGACTCACACTGTATCACCCTGGTCACCATCACCCACGACTCACACTGTATCACCCTGGTCACCATCACCCACGACTCACACTGTATCACCCTGGTCACCATCACCCACGACTCACACTGTATCACCCTGGTCACCATCACCCATGACTCACACTGTATCACCCTGGTCACCATCACCCACGACTCACACTGTATCACCCTGGTCACCATCACCCACGACTCACACTGTATCACCCTGGTCACCATCACCCACGACTCACACTGTGTCACCCTGGTCACCATCACCCACGACTCACACTGTGTCACCCTGGTCACCATCACCCACGACTCACACTGTGTCACCCTGGTCACCATCACCCACGACTCACACTGTGTCACCCTGGTCACCATCACCCACGACTCACACTGTGTCACCCTGGTCACCATCACCCACGACTCACACTGTGTCACCCTGGTCACCATCACCCACGACTCACACTGTGTCACCCTGGTCACCATCACCCATGACTCACACTGTTTCACCCTGGTCACCATCACCCACGACTCACACTGTGTCACCCTGGTCACCATCACCCACGACTCACTGTATCACCCTGGTCACCATCACCCACGACTCACTGTATCACCCTGGTCACCATCACCCACGACTCACACTGTATCACCCTGGTCACCATCACCCACGACTCACACTGTATCACCCTGGTCACCATCACCCACGACTCACTGTGTCACCCTGGTCACCATCACCCACGACTCACTGTATCACCCTGGTCACCATCACCCACGACTCACACTGTATCACCCTGGTCACCATCACCCACGACTCACACTGTATCACCCTGGTCACCATCACCCACGACTCACACTGTATCACCCTGGTCACCATCACCCACGACTCACACTGTATCACCCTGGTCACCATCACCCACGACTCACACTGTATCACCCTGGTCACCATCACCCACGACTCACACTGTATCACCCTGGTCACCATCACCCACGACTCACACTGTATCACCCTGGTCACCATCACCCACGACTCACTGTATCACCCTGGTCACCATCACCCACGACTCACACTGTATCACCCTGGTCACCATCACCCACGACTCACACTGTATCACCCTGGTCACCATCACCCACGACTCACACTGTATCACCCTGGTCACCATCACCCACGACTCACACTGTATCACCCTGGTCACCATCACCCACGACTCACACTATCACCCTGGTCACCATCACCCACGACTCACACTGTATCACCCTGGTCACCATCACCCACGACTCACACTGTATCACCCTGGTCACCATCACCCACGACTCTCACTGTATCACCCTGGTCACCATCACCCACGACTCACACTGTATCACCCTGGTCACCATCACCCACGACTCACACTGTATCACCCTGGTCACCATCACCCACGACTCACACTGTATCACCCTGGTCACCATCACCCAGGACTCACACTGTATCACCCTGGTCACCATCACCCACGACTCACACTATCACCCTGGTCACCATCACCCACGACTCACACTGTATCACCCTGGTCACCATCACCCACGACTCACACTGTGTCACCCTGGTCACCATCACCCACGACTCACACTGTCACCCTGGTCACCATCACCCACGACTCACACTGTGTCACCCTGGTCACCATCATCCACGACTCACACTGTGTCACCCTGGTCACCATCACCCACGACTCACACTGTATCACCCTGGTCACCATCACCCACGACTCACACTGTATCACCCTGGTCACCATCACCCACGACTCACACTGTGTCACCCTGGTCACCATCACCCACGACTCACACTGTGTCACCCTGGTCACCATCACCCACGACTCACACTGTCACCCTGGTCACCATCACCCACGACTCACACTGTATCACCCTGGTCACCATCACCCACGACTCACACTGTGTCACCCTGGTCACCATCACCCACGACTCACACTGTGTCACCCTGGTCACCATCACCCACGACTCACACTGTGTCACCCTGGTCACCATCACCCACGACTCACACTGTATCACCCTGGTCACCATCACCCACGACTCACATTGTATCACCCTGGTCACCATCACCCACGACTCACGGTATCACCCTGGTCACCATCACCCACGACTTACACTGTATCACCATGGTCACCATCACCCACGACTTACACTGTATCACCCTGGTCACCATCACCCACGACTCACTGTATCACCCTGGTCACCATCACCCACGACTTACACTGTATCACCCTGGTCACCATCACCCACGACTTACACTGTATCACCATGGTCACCATCACCCACGACTTACACTGTATCACCCTGGTCACCATCACCCACGACTCACTGTATCACCCTGGTCACCATCACCCACGACTCACACTGTATCACCCTGGTCCCCATCACCCACCACTTACACTATCACCCTAGTCACCATCACCCACCACTTACACTGTATCGCCCTGGTCACCATCACCCACGACTCACACTGTATCACCCTGGTCACCATCACCCACGACTCACACTGTATCACCCTGGTCACCATCACCCACGACTCACACTGTATCACCCTGGTCACCATCACCCACCACTTACACTGTATCACCCTGGTCACCATCACCCACCACTTACACTGTATCACCCTGGTCATCATCACCCACCACTTACACTGTATCACCCTGGTCACCATCACCCGCGACTCACACTGTATCACCCTGGTCACCATCACCCGCGACTCACACTGTATCACCCTGGTCACCATCAACAACGACTTACACTGTATCACCCTGGTCACCATCACCCACGACTTACACTATCTCCCTGGTCACCATCACCCACGACTTACACTATATCACCCTAGTCACCATCACCCACCACTTACACTACACCACCCTGCTCACCATCACCCACGACTCACACTGCATCACGCTGGTCACCATCACCCACCACTTACACTGCATCACCCTGGTCACCATCACCCACCACTTACACTGCATCACCCTGGTCACCATCACCCACGACTCACACTGCATCACCCTGGTCACCATCACCCACCACTTACGCTGTATCACCCTGGTCACCATCACCCACCACTATCACTGTATCACCCTGGTCACCATCACCCGCGACTCACACTGTATCACCCTGGTCACCATCACCCGCGACTCACACTGTATCACCCTGGTCACCATCAACAACGACTTACACTGCATCACCCTGGTCACCATCACCCACGACTTACACTGTATCTCCCTGGTCACCATCACCCACGACTTACACTATATCACCCTAGTCACCATCACCCACCACTTACACTACACCACCCTGCTCACCATCACCCACGACTCACACTGCATCATGCTGGTCACCATCACCCACCACTTACACTGCATCACCCTGGTCACCATCACCCACCATTTACACTGCATCACCCTGGTCACCATCACCCACGACTCGCACTGCATCACCCTGGTCACCATTACCCACCACTTACGCTGTATCACCCTGGTCACCATCACCCACGACTATCACTGCATCACCCTAGTCACCATCACCCACCACTTACACTACACCACCCTGCTCACCATCACCCATGACTCACACTGCATCACCCTAGTCACCATCACCCACCACTTACACTATCACCCTGGTCACCATCACCCACGACTTACACTGCATCACCCTAGTCACCATCACCCACGACTCACACTGCATCACCCCGGTCACCATCACCCTCACTTCCTCCACCTCCTAAGACGACCAGCTAAACATCTCGTAATACCGAGGCTAATGTGACTCTTTATAACGGAACTGAAACGGAAGGATGTACCAATTTCCGTACCAACTAAAATTTGACACGGATATGGTTGCAATTATTTTATCACTCAACGTCCCCACAAACCAACCATGAATTAGGCCCCCCTAACATTCACAATACAGAATATATGGCACCATTCATCAGTCCAACTAATATCAACTGTACAAGCGACACGCACCGTACATGCGACACGCACCGTACATGCGACACGCACCGTACATGCGACACGCACCGTACATGCGACACGCACCGTACATGCGACACGCACCGTACATGCGACACGCACCCTATGGGCGACGCCCACCATATAGGCATCGTTACAGAGTCTCCAATATTCAGAACCCCACCTGACTGCTCAGCCAGTAAAATATACCATGAATGGTGTAAGACAGGCGGGGACTGACGGGATATGTCATACCAAAAAACGATCAATTGCCAGTGTGTGGGAGAGATGGAAGGAGACAGCCACACCTCTGTCAGACCCGCTACTGCTACTATTATTACCACCACCACCATTACTACTACTACTACCACCACTACTAGTACTACTACTATTACCACCCCACCACCACCATAACTTTTCATTATAAGTGAGACACTTGCAACATCTGGGTACGTTTATTCTGGAAACGTTTTACTACACAGAGGCTTCTTCAGTCCAATGCAGAAAACGGTGGAATAAGAGGAGGAGTTTGAGGTAATCAGTCCCTCAGCCTGGAATCAATGTGTCCAGTCCATCAATGTTGACAAAAGTGCAGCATAAAGATACCCGAATGTCACAAAGTGTCCTATCAGAGCCTGGCTTATAACTACTTATTATTTACACAACTTATCGTCTCATTACTCTCGTAATTCGTTTACTAAATATGTGTGTGTGTGTGTGTGTGTGTGTGTGTGTGTGTGTGAGAGAGAGAGAGAGAGAGAGAGAGAGAGAGAGAGAGAGAGAGAGAGAGAGAGAGAGAGAGAGAGAGAGAGAGAGAGAGAGAGAGAGAGAGAGAGAGAGAGAGAGAGAGAGAGAGAGAGAGAGAGAGAGAGAGAGAGAGAGAGAGAGAGAGAGAGAGAGAGAGAGAGAGAGAGGAAATAACAACAATACCCCCAGTGTCAGGACCCACTGCAAGACTCTCAGTGGTGTGTGAGGTAGTGGCAGCCAAGGACACCAACCCCCTGGCACAGTGTGTACCTGAACCCACTCATACCCATCCACCTGAACCCACTCCTGCCCATTCACCTGAACCCACTCATACCCATTAACCTGAACCCACTCCTGCCCATCCACCTGAACCCACTCATACCCATCCACCTGAACCCACTCATACCCATCCACCTGAACCCACTCATACCCATCCACCTGAACCCACTCATACCCATCCACCTGAACCCACTCATACCCATCCACCTGAACCCACTCATACCCATCCACCTGAACCCACTCATACCCATCCACCTGAACCCACTCCTACCCATCCACCTGAACCCACTCATACCTATTAACCTGAACCCACTCCTGCCCATCCCATCCAACCCTACTCATACCCATCCACCTGAACCCACTCATACCCATCCACCTGAACCCACTCATACCCATCCACCTGAACCCACTCATACCCATCCACCTGAACCCACTCATACCTATCCACCTGAACCCACTCCTGCCCATCCACCTGAACCCACTCATATCCATCCACCTGAACCCACTCCTGCCCATCCACCTGAACCCACTCCTGCCCATCCACCTGAACCCACTCATACCCATCCACCTGAACCCACTCATACCCATCCACCTGAACCCACTCCTGCCCATCCACCTGAACCCACTCCTGCCCATTCACCTGAACTCACTCCTGCCCATCCACCTGAACCCACTCATACCCATCCACCTGAACCCACTCGTACCCATCCACCTAAACCCACTCATTATCATGTGGGAGTTCGACACGTGGATTAGGTAAAGAAATACTCACGTAGGCTGGTAGTACGTATAATTACAGATAATGTGGAGTGCGCCCTTACAGCCGTACCTCTCTCTCTGCTCTCTTAACACTGACTGACTGGCCGCCCACAGTACCCATATGTGAGAGGGTCTTTGAATAATGCCAGGTCAGCGCAATATGAGTTCAGATAGTGACTCAGGCAGAGACGGTTGGTCGTTGAGTCAACGGTACACTGGTTACTGGTAACTGGTTACTACTACTGAGAGCTCGGCGACGCTAATGTATGTCGTCCCGACATACAACTAATACAAACTAGAGATGGCAGGTATACGGCTTGGGCTGATTCTATACAATGTCAAAGTACACAACAATTAAACATTATAACATACATAAGTAGAACATTGGAATGGAAGCTTACGTAACTGAAACTGTAATGCAATCCAAGGTATAATATAGCACAACTTAAAACTCAACAAATGAACATCGAACTCAACGTTGAGATTACAAGTGATAAAAAAAAATTGATCGATCGATCTGTATTCATGTGATCTACGGATTCTGAGGGAAGAATATATACAAAGAAAGAGTGTTTAACAGAAAGACCACTCATACCCATCCACCTGAACCTACTCATACCCATCCACCTGAACCCACTCATACCCATCCACCAGAACCCACTCCTGCCCATCCACCTGAACCCACTCATACCCATCCACCTGAACCCACTCATACCCATCCACCAGAACCCACTCCTGCCCATCCACCTGAACCCACTCCTGCCCATCCACCTGAACACTCATACCCATCCACCTGAGCTCACTCATACCCATCCACCTGAACCCACTCCTGCCCATCTAGCAGTAACCACGTCCAGCAGCACATGGTGACCCATACCGTGGCGAGTGTGTTCACGACCACACCACAACCCATGACTGGTTTCAAACAGATTCGTTGGACAATAAAGCAGACTGTAAACGGATGGGGTTGTAGACTCCCTTATCAAACACAAACAAAAAATATAAATCAGGAACGTACACGGTAAGCTGTCCAGTATACAAGTACAGTTAGAAATAGAAATACAAATAGCTAGAGCTTCATTTAAGGAGGTTATTAATAGAGTATTCAAGAGATTGCTAGTAGAATTACAGTAAATCAACCATTCAAATCATTATGAAGCCCTGTGTAGTCTGTGGTCAGTCAAACAAACGGGCTTCCACATGGATAAATTGTCATTTTTGTGGAAATTGGTGCCACGCCCCTTGTGCAGATATCCAAGAACTAGCTACAAGAAGTATTAAAACAGGGAAGTGTTTTTGGGTATGCCCAAATGAGATAAATCTGTGGACTAAAATCACAAGGGTATTAAAAGAGGATAACATCAAAGCTGCTTTCATAGACAACCTGGAAACTTTCTACAACAGATGGGAACATAAAAAGTCTGGGCTGAATGGTACTGCCCTTGATACTGGCCATGTAGTCAGAAACTGTAAGGCTGGAGGTGATGTCCTGCTAGTCAGTAAATGTGGGGCTGATAGTGCTGTCCTCGGAGACAGTAATGGTGAAGCTGGAGGTGCTGTCCTGGGAGACAGTAATGGTGAAGCTGGAGGTGCTGTCCTGGGAGACAGTAATGGTGAAGCTGGAGGTGCTGTCCTGGGAGACAGTAATGGTGAAGCTGGAGGTGCTGTCCTGGGAGACAGTAATGGTGAAGCTGGAGGTGCTGTCCTGGGAGACAGTAATGGTGAAGCTGGAGGTGCTGTCCTGGGAGACAGTAATGGTGAAGCTGGAGGTGCTGTCCTGGGAGACAGTAATGGTGAAGCTGGAGGTGCTGTCCTGGGAGACAGTAATGGTGAAGCTGGAGGTGCTGTCCTGGGAGACAGTAATGGTGAAGCTGGAGGTGCTGTCCTGGGAGACAGTAATGGTGAAGCTGGAGATTTTGCCCAGGTAGTCGGGAATTATACGCAGGAAGGAATACATATAAATGACCTCATAGGGGACAGGAGCCGTAGTGGGGAAACAAGTGTAGTCAAAGATAAGATAAAACCAATATTGCAAACTAGAAATATCACAGGAAATAGCAAACAAGAGGACTCCACTAGCAATAGTGAGGATATATTACCAAAAACAACTGGTGGGAGCTCCATTGTTGGTGCTAGGGAGGATAGGAATAAGACAGGTAAACATGCACCAACAGGGAATACAGTCACAGAAACCCAAGGATAACGGAAACCAAGCCTGTGCACATACTATGCACTAGGTATCTGCAGACATGGGAAATCTGGAAAAACAGACGGGACGTGCAACTATGACCACCCTAGAAAATGTCGTGCCCATATGACAACAAGAAAATGCAAACTCCCTTCCTGTAAGCTTTTTCACCCTGAAATGTGTACCTCTTCAGTACAGGAAAGACTGTGCTATAACTTAAATTGCCAGGCACACCATCTAAAGGGGACAAAAAGATACAAAACATCCAGGCCATGGGAAAACCTGGGTAGCCACAGCCACTTAAGAGGGAGAGGTTTTTTAGTGCCAGGAAAGAAAAAAAACTGGCAGGAAATGGCAGAAATCGTACATCAAATCCAGTCATTCCTGGAGTGGAACCACAGTCGATGGCCTCCACTCCAAACCAACAGATACAGATACTAATGCCGGAAAAAAAATCCCCCCCCCAGTACCAACAATACCACCAGTCCGATGACATTCTTCTTTGCAAATATACAGGGTCTAAAGCCAGCAACAAACAAAATACCTTTCATCCGTGGACTGCTTGCAGAGGCAAAGGCAATGTTCGCGGCTTTCACTGAGACCCACATAAAGGATCACTTGGACAACGAAATATGGATCCCAGGTTACAACCTATACAGATGTGACAGAGTGAACAGGCAAAAGGAACGGGGTTGGCCTGTACATTGCAGAGTCACTTGTGTGCACAGAACTGCTGAATGCCTCAAATGATGTAGTGGAAGTTTTAGCAGTAAAGGTCGAGAACCAAAACCTAGTCATTGTGATAGTCTACAAGCCTCCGGATGCAACGTCCTAGCAATTCCAGGAACAGCTGTTAAAAATTGACCACTGTCTGGAAAATCTTCCAGCTCCTGCACCCAACATCTTGCTCCTGGGGGATTTCAACTTAAGGCATCTAAAATGGAGGAATATAGCAAATAATATTGTTGCAGTAATAACACCAGGAGGCAGCTCTGATGAAAACTCACACTCACACGAGCTTTTAAATCTCTGCATAAAATTCAATTTAAACCAGCAAATAATAGAGCCTACTAGACTGGAGAATACACTAGACCTCATCTTCACTAACAATGATGATCTGATAAGAAATGTCACCATATCAAAAACAATATACTCAGATCACAACATAATTGAGGTTCAGACATGTATGCGCGGAGCCCCAGACTGACATAATGAGATTAGTCACGAGGGAGCATTCACCAAATTCAACTTCAGTAACAAAAACATAAAGTGGGACCAAGTAAACCAAGTCCTAACCGATATAAGCTGGGAAGATATACTAAGCAACACAGACCCCAACTTATGCCTAGAACAGATTAACTTGGGGGCACTCGATGTATGCACAAGGCTTATTCCTCTAAGAAAAAGGAGGAGTAGATGTAAAATAGAAAGAGACGGAAAAGAATAACAGAGCGGCTAAAAGAGGTCAATATATCTGAAATGCGTAGGGAGACATTGGTCAGAGAAATAGCAAGCATCGAACTTAAGCTAAAGGAATCTTATAGGAGTCAGGAATTGCAGGAAGAACTAAAAGCCATAAATGAAATCGAAAGAAACCCAAAGTATTTCTTCTCCTATGCCAAATCAAAGCCGAGAACAACGTCCAGTATTGGACCCCTACTTAAACGAGATGGGTCCTTATGGCATGCAAAGAGTACGTAACCTTTATTCGGCGCATGTACACACCCTTATTTACAGGCTATCTCCCCCAACCAGTGAACCAGGTTGCTAAGAGTTGATGGGGCCCCGTCGTTCAACTAGTGACCAGGTTCTAGTCAATAAGAAGATGGTTTTGGCAATCGCAGAGGTTATGTGGGTACCACTCTCCTGTCTGCCCTTGTCATTCCCATTCTAGAGCTGGTTGAAGCACGGTCTGCTATCTTGTGGCTTCTATTTCTGCCTTGCTTACCGTGGAGTGCACTATACTTATCACTGTACATAGTGTACATATTGTTGTTTTAAATTGGTGAAGGATAATATAAGTCTAAACTTTTTCTGCTGTTTTTATTTTGCTCCCATTACACCAGGGATAACAGGCCATTTGGAATCCTGGGTTGTAATATGGGTAGCCTGTCCGAGAGCTGGAGCTGGACTTAGAGAAACAGTTGAGCTTAGGGTGAAGCTCGTAGCAGGAACATTGTGCAGCTTGCTGTCTGGCATTGCATTAGCTTTGCCTATGCTTTACAAATTTTGCGTGTCAGTTACTGTTATGGTCAGCCTTGCTGTTGTGTGATCGTTCAACAGCTCGCTACTAGCTTGTTCGGTGTGCTCGCTTCGCTACGGTCAATCTTCTAGAACAGTGTAGCTGTCTGGCATTGCTTTACAAATTTTGCGTGTCAGTTGTTACTAGCCTGTTCGGTGTGGAGAATTTTGCAGTCAGCTTTGCTTGTATGCGTATTCTGCAATCGTACTGTGCATAGCTAAGCGTGTTCTGCAAATTAACGTGTTACGTTGGGGTATTCTGCAATCGTACTGTGCATAGCGAATAACTTATGCCACCTAGACGAGTCAGACGTCTGGTGTCGGCATATACTTTGCATAACCTACCTAAATTGTCCCTACAGCGTTGTTGGCAAATTGCTCGTTCCATTGGCATTAAATACAAACGCACTCTTACAGCTACACAACTGTGTTCACTGATTGCTGACAAACTTATAGAAGAAGAGATGGCACATCAGACTCCTCCCTCTACAGGAGCTAGGGCAAAAACTACTATGTTCTCGCAGGAGGAAGATGATACACCTACGGAGCAAAATGGTCAGTATAGTGCAGCTGGGTTGTCTCAAGGTGAATCAGCGTCGTTGGCACTTGAGCTGGCAAAAATCAATCTTGAGCAAACTAGGGAACAGAGAGCATTCGCAAGGGAAGAATTTGATAGGGAAAGAGAAAGGAGGCAGTTTTCGCATTCTGTAAATAATTTTAGTTTACAGAAAGCAGTACAGTTTGTTCCCCGCTTCAATGAGGCCGAACCAGAACAATTTTTCGAAAGCTTCGAAAATCAGGCTCGAGCCTTGAGGTGGCCGGAACGGCATTGGACATCGTTGGTTCATACAACATTATTGGGTAAGGCACAGGAATTTACGTCAGCATTAAATGACGCTGAATTTTCTGATTATAAAGTAGTGAAGACCACAGTGTTGGGAGCATATACATGTATCCCAGCCAAATACCGTAAGCTTTTACCAGCTGGTATAAAGCAAGTGGTGTCTCTACCTTTGAGGAACTGGTACAGCTTATTCTGATTGATAACCTGCTGGAGTCTGTGGGACCAGAGGTTCGAGTCTTTCTGCAGGATCGTGACTTAACCACTGCATTGGAGGCAGCCAGGTTGGCTGATACCTTCGAAACTAACCGCTCCTTGTCCGAGTGGTCCCGTCTCTCTTTTCAACAGCCTGGCATGAGCAGAGATCGTCAACCTTGGAGAATGAAGTGCCAGCCGGAGGGAGAACGTCTACGTCAGCCAACTAAGTCACCTGGTGAGCCACGCTTCTCAACATATGGTCCACCTGCGGAGAGGCAAACTACTCATGGTGCATCTCGACAACAGTATCCAGAGAGACACCAGCCAGAACGACACCATTTGCAACATCAGCAGGGAGTAAAGGGCAAGCCTGTCGTCTGCTTCCTCTGTAACAAAGTAGGTCACATCCGTTCCAACTGCCCCCATAAAACCCAACCCATTGGGAAAATCTCTAATATCCCTAGTAACATGTCCCCTAGAGAAGTAGAAAAAGGTATGGCCCCTTATTATTGCAAGAGTCTTATTTCCCTTCAGAAAAACTCAGAAACAACTGAAGTAAAGACCTTTAGAGATACTGGAGCATATTGCTCACTTGTAAGAGAAGGAATATTACCCCTTTCAGAGAACACTTCCTTGAATTCCTCTGTTTTATTGGAAGCATTTGGAGGAGCTATATATTCTGTTCCTTTGCATAAAATTTATGTACAGTGCAAATATTACACTGGGTACTTGACTCTAGGTGTCTCAAAAGGATTCCCCATGAAAGATGCCATGTTATTACTGGGTAATAACATTACTACTGTTAGTGCGTGTCCTGCACCTATAATGAGTAATTCTTCTCCGGTGTTGGCCATAACTCTGGCAACATCCCAAGGGTTGTCTGGAGAGAATGTTGACCTATCCTTGGATGACTCCGATCTCGGAATAGCCACGTTGTTTTATGAGGCACACCGGCCGGAGCCTCGTAAATCAAGTGAACAGACCCCGATCAAGCCTTCCTATTCCCAGGTTGCAGGATTGCCAGATGTCTCTGTTTCCATGCCCGAGGGACTATCCTTCCGGGAGGAACAACGAAAGGACCCTTCTTTAAAATTCGCTTTTGAGGCAGCCATGGGTAAATCCTCTTTGGGTCATCCAGTCAAGTATGAAGTTAAAAACGATTATTTGATCTGCACTGAGACTGGTAAGGAGATAGAGGGTCGGCAACTGTATGACAGGTTAGTGGTTCCAACCAAGTTTAGACCTCAAATATTAAATATAGCTCATAATACTTCATTAGGAGGTCACTTAGGAATTACAAAAACCTTGTATAGAATCACAAAAGAATTTTATTGGCCAAAATTAAAGAAAGATGTGAAGAATCATATTAGGTGTTGCCGAGAATGTCTGCAAGTAGGGAAACCTGGACATTCCATTAAACCTGCACCTCTCCAACCTATACCTGCTGATGGAGAACCTTTTGCAGATTTAATTATAGATTGTGTAGGTCCACTACCTAGGTCAAAGTCCAGAAATCAATATTTATTTACGATTATGGATAAAGTAACCAGATATCCTGAAGCAATTCCCATGCACAGTATTAATACTAAAGCTATTCTCAAAGCTTTAACAAACTTCATTTCTTGTTTTGGCATTCCTAAAACTATTCAAAGTGATCAAGGTACTAACTTTACTGCCAAAGCATTTAGGGAAGTATTAACTAGGTTAGGGATAATCCACAACTTATCCACTGCCTATCATCCTCAGTCCCAAGGCGCCTTGGAAAGATTCCCTCAGACGTTAAAAACTATGATGAGAACTTTTTGCATGCACTTTCCTACAGACTGGGATGAATCACTACCTTTGTTGCTGTTCTCAGTACGAGAGACGGTGCAAGAGTCTACAGGGTATAGTCCGTTTGAGCTGATCTTTGGGCACAATGTACGAGGTCCTCTTCGGGCGCTCAAAGAAGGATGGATGGGAGAAGACCTTAGCTCAACACTCTACAACCTGTCTTCAAGGCTGCAGGTGGCACGTCAGTTAGACAGCTCAAAGTAAGATGAAACAGAGGTATGACAGAAGTGCACAATTCTGCTCCTTCCATCCAGGAGACAAGGTGTTGGTGCAGGAACCTATACCTGGCCACACCTTGAAAGCTAGATTTACAGGACCTATGCAGATTGTAAGTAGATTATCTGATGTAAATTATGTGGTAGCTCCCATTGATAAGACCTCAAAAACTAAAATTTACCACATCAATCAATTGAAATCTTTTCATACACCAGATAAAGTCCCAGTAATGACTCTGTCCTCTACCTCTGAGGACGACTCTGATTCTTTGCACTTTATCTCTGAAATTAATATTAAACTTTCAAATTCTGTCCTCCTCAAGGATCCTAGCCCTTTAATGGAGGGACTATCTGAAACGCAAGCAACAAATTTAACCGAGCTTCTACAGTCATATCCTAATATTTTTTCGGATGTGCGGAAAAAATGTACGTTAGGTTATCATGATGTAGATGTGGGAAACTCTAAACCAATTAAACTCTCCCCCTACAGAGCTAATCCTGAAAAGCAGAGGCTACTTCAGCAGGAAGTAGAATTTTTGTTAAAGCATGGTTTAGTGGAGGAGTCATCTAGTACATGGGCTTCACCGTGCATCCTTGTGAAGAAGGCTGATGGAGGGTTTCGTATGTGTACAGACTACCGTAAGGTGAATGAGGTCACAATTACAGATGCTTACCCTCTTCCTCGTCTGGATGACGTAATTGACTTTGTGGGTAAGGCTACTTTTGTGTCCAAGTTAGATCTCCTTAAAGGTTACTATCAGGTACCTTTGACAAATAAGGCAAAGGAAATCTCTGCCTTCGTAATTCCAGGAGGTCATTATCAATACACAGTTACCCCCTTCGGAATGAAAAATTCCCCCTCTTCATTCCAGAAACTTATCCATCAGGCTATTAAAGGACTTGAAGGCATGGCAGCGTACCTAGATGATATTGTTGTGGTGTCTGATACTTGGGATCAACACCTACTTAGACTTAAGGCTCTTTTTGAGACCTTGAAGAGTTCCCATTTAACAATTAATTTATCTAAATCTTCCTTTGGCCAGGCCACTATCACTTTTCTAGGCCATGAAGTAGGTAGTGGTAAAGTTGCACCTAAACTTGCTAAAGTTCTTGCTATTAAAGATTATCCAGTTCCTCATGATAGGAAATCTCTTCAACGTATCCTAGGCATGATAGGATTTTACAGAAGATTCTGTAAGAATTTCTCAGATATTGTAGCCCCTCTTACCTCTCTTACCAGTCACAAAGTTCCCTTTAATTGGACCTCAGACTGTAACACTGCTTTTAATAAAGCAAAAAGAATATTGTGTACTGCACCCATTCTCTCGTCTCCAGACTTCTCCAAACCTTTTTCATTACAGGTTGATGCTTGTGAGTCTGGGGTTGGGACAGTACTATTACAAATCGAGAATGAGGAGTTGCAGCCTGTAGCATACTTTTCAGCCAAGTTCCAGCCACATCAGAGGGCTTACTCTACCATTGAAAAAGAAGCCCTCGCGCTGGTACTGGCTTTGGAGCATTTCGATGTTTATGTGGGCCAGACATCGCAGGCGGTCACAGTCTACAGTGATCACAATCCTCTAGTATATCTCCAAGCCATGAAGAACCACAACACAAGGCTCATGCGCTGGACGCTAAGACTGCAACCATACTCACTCAGAATTAAATACATTGCCGGCAAAGAAAATGTGTTGGCGGACTCTTTATCTACAGTCTAATATTTTTACTTACTTAGGTTAGGATGTTATATTTGTGGTAACCCCTTTTCACGCTCTTTTTTTTTATCCCCTGGTGTGGGGTTTTTTTTTAGTGAGGGGATGCGGGCTACCGTCCGCCTGTATCTTGGACCTATGCTAGCCTGACTGACTGCTGTCTCACTTTGAGTTTAGGGTTTGGCTTTTTGTCACGAGAAAAGCTGAGCTCTAAGAGTTGGATGGTGGAGAGGAAAGGCGGTCCCATTATTTTGTGCCATGGTGGCACGGTTACCACTGGGAGGTGGCAGCCTAATCCTGAGCCTTCTTGGGGTGGGGGTGTGGCATGCAAAGAGTACATAACCTTTATTCGGCACATGTACACACCCTCATTTACAGGCTATCTCCCCCAACCAGCGAACCAGGTTGCTAAGAGTTGATGATGGGGCCCCGTCGTTCAACTAGTGACCAGGTTCTAGCCAATAAGAAGATGGTTTTGGCAATCGCAGAGGTTATGTGGGTACCACTCTCCTGTCTGCCCTTGTCATTCCCATTCTAGAGCTGGTTGAAGCACGGTCTATCTTGTGGCTTCTATTTCTGCCTTGCTTACCGTGGAGTGCACTATACTTATCACTGTACATAGTGTACATATTGCTGTTCTAAACTGGTGAAGGATAATATAAGTCTAAACTTTTTCTGCTGTGTTTATTTTGCTCCCATTACACCCGGGATAACAGGCCATTTGGAATCCTGGGTTGTAATAGTCCTACACAGATGACAGCAAGGAAATGAGTGAGCTACTCAAGTCCCAATATGACTCGGTTCTTAGCAAGCCGCTAACCAGACTGAGAGTCGAAGATCAAAATGAATTTTTTATGAGAGAGCCACATAACTTGGTTAACACAAGCCTATCCGATGTTATCCTGACGCCAAATGACTTCGAACAGGCGATAAATTACATGCCCATGCACTCTGCCCCAGGGCCAGACTCATGGAACTCCGTGTTCATCAAGAACTGCAAGAAGCGCCTATCACGAGCCTTTACCATCCTATGGAGAGGGAGCATGGACATGGGGGTCGTCCCACACTTACTAAAAACAACAGACATAGCCCCACTCCACAAAGGGGGCAGTAAAGCAACAGCAAAGAACTACAGACCGATAGCACTAACATCCCATATCATAAAAATCTTTGAAAGGGTCCTAAGAAGCAAGATCACCACCCATCTAGAAACCCATCAGTTACACAACCCAGGGCAACATGGGTTTAGAACAGGTCGGTCCTGTCTGTCTCAACTATTGAATCACTATGACAAGGTCCTAGATGCACTAGAAGACAAAAATAATGCAGATGTAATATATACAGACTTTGCAAAAGCCTTCGACAAGTGTGACCATGGCGTAATAGCACAAAATGCGTGCTAAAGGAATAACAGGTAAAGTCGGTCGATGGATCTATAATTTCCTCACTAACAGAACACAGAGAGTAGTAGTCAACAGAGTGAAGTCCGAGGCAGCTACGGTGAAAAGCTCTGTTCCACAAGGCACAGTACTTGCTCCCATCTTGTTCCTCATCTTCATATCTGACATAGACAAGGATGTCAGCCACAGCACCGTGTCTTCCTTTGCAGATGACACCCGAATCTGCATGACAGTGTCTTCCATTGCACACACTGCAAGGCTCCAGGCGGACATCAACCAAATCTTTCAGTGGGCTGCAGAAAACAATATGAAGTTCAACGATGAGAAATTTCAATTACTCAGATATGGTAAACACGAGGAAATTAAATCTTCATCAGAGTACAAAACAAATTCTGGCCACAAAATAGAGCGAAACACCAACGTCAAAGACCTGGGAGTGATCATGTTGGAGGATCTCACCTTCAAGGGCCATAACATTGTATCAATCGCATCTGTTAGAAAAATGACAGGATGGATAATGAGAACCTTCAAAACTAGGGAGGCCAAGCCCATGATAACACTCTTCAGGTCACTTGTTCTATCTAGGCTGGAATATTGCTGCACACTAACAGCACCTTTCAAGGCAGGTGAAATTGCTGACCTAAAAAATGTACAGAGAACCTTCACAGCGCACATAACTGAAATAAAACACCTCAATTACTGGGAGTGCTTGAGGTTCCTGAACCTGTATTCCCTGGAACGCAGGCGGGAGAGATACATAATTATATACACCTGGAAAATCCTAGAGGGACTAGTACCGAACTTGCACACGAAAATCATCACTACGAAAGCAAAAGACTTGGCAGACGATGCAACATCCCCCCAATGAAAAGCAGGGGCGTCACTAGCACGTTAAGAGACCATCCAATAAGTGTCAAGGGCCCGAGACTGTTCAACTGCCTCCCAGCATACATAAGGGGGATTACCAACAGACCCCTGGCAGTCTTCAAGCTGGCACTGGACAAGCACCTAAAGTCAGTTCCTGGTCAGCCGGGCTGTGGCTCGTACGTTGGTTTGCGTGCAGCCAGCAGCAACAGCCTGGTTGATCAGGCTCTGATCCACCAGGAGGCCTGGTCACAGACCGGGCCGTGGGGGCGTTGACCCCCGGAACTCTCTCCAGGTAAACTCCAGGTAAACAACACGCACGCATTTCCTACCTCTCTTTTAGAACCTTTTCACCCCCCCCCCCACGTTTTCTTGAACTTACCAGCGAGGCCTGGTCACGGACCGGCCCACGGGGGCGTTGACCCCCGAAACCCCATCCAAGTATACTCCCCCCCAGGTATACTATCCCCTCCAGGTAAGTATAATACAAGCTTCAGAAGACGCTAGTATGCTCATCTGATAAAACAGAAACCGTGTTTGTTAAGATATTCCTTTATTAGTAATAAACACCGACAAACTGATTTAAAACACACGTGAGCAAACACTAGGACACGTTTATTGGAAAAGGTTTCGGTCCTGGGACCTCGATCAAGGTCCCAGGACCGAAAAGTTGTCTGATAGGTTCTAGTGTTGCTCACGTGCCTTTCTAAATCACCTTTACCTTTGACGAGTTCTGAGAGTTTTCCTTCTACCGGAGCCCGGCCATGGGACACGCTCGTCTGGTGCTTACTTGGTCAACTAGGTTGTTATTGTTGGTGACCCATCGCCCCCACATATCCATCACAGCCTGGTTCATCTCGCGCCTAAAGATACTTGTCCAATTTCCTCTTGAAGACTTCTACACTTGTTCCAGCAGTGTCTCTGATATCTTCTGGGAAGGTGTTGAATAATCTGGGACCACGGATGTTGATACAGTGTTCCCTTATTATGCCCACTGCACCCCTCATTTCATTGGGTTTATTTTGTACTTCCTTCCATATCTCTCACTCCAATATGTTCTGGTTTGGGACCAGGCCATCAAATATTATCCAGGTATATCACGTGACTCTCCCGCTCCAGTGAGGACACAAGAATGTGAATAGTAACAGAAACAGAAACATAAAAAGCGAACAAAATATAACATAGCACTGACTTTCATGAGTTTCGAGTCTCTCTCTACTCTCTGAGCTCGGCCGTAGGCCAGGGTCGTCTGGTGCTTGCCTGGTCAACCAGGCTGTTGCTGCTGGAGGCCCGCTGCCCTACATATCCATCACAGCCAGGTTGATCTGGCACCTGCTGAAGATACTTGTCTAGTTTTCTCTTGAAGGCTTCTACACTTGTTCCAGCAGTGTTTCTGATATCTTCTGGTAGGATGCTGAATAGTCTGGGACCCCGGATGTTGATAAAGTGTTCCCTTATTGTCCCCACTGGGTTTATTTTACACTTCCTCCCATATCTCTCACTCCAGTATGTTGTTATGGCAGTATGAGGATTTAGGACCAGGTCCTCGAGTACCTTCCAGGTATATATCATGTATCTCTCCTTCGCTCTAGCGAGTACGTGTCCAAGACTTTAAGGTGTTCCCAGTAATTTAAGTCCTTTACAGGTTCAATGTGAGCCGTAAACGATCTCTGTATTTGTTCCAGCTCTGATATTTCTCCTGCCTTGAACGGGGCCGTCAGCACTGAGCAATATTCAGAGTGAGGGAGCACTAGTATTTTGAAAGTTCTCAATACCCACCCCGTCATCTTCCTGACTGTCGTGATCTTTGTCTGATTATGTTCTTTGAAAGAAAGGTCCGCTGACATAATTATTCCCAGGTCTTTTACGTGTTTGGTGACCCTCTTGAGTTTTGTATATAGTGTTCCTTTTGAGTTCTTCATTCTTTCCATACCTAAGCAGCTGGAACTTATCACCACTGAACGTCATGTTGTTCTCCACTGACCACTGGAAAACACGGCTTGTCTTCCTCTAATTTTTCAGTGACTTCTACCGTAGTGACTTTCATGCTTATTTTAGTGTCATCTAGAAATGATGATACAAAACTGTGATGGGTGTTTTTATCTATGTCTGCTATGAGGATGAGAAACAGCAGAGGTGCCAGGACAGTGCCTTGGGGCACTGAGCTTTTGACCTCGCTGATGCTGGATCTTGCCCTGTTCACTACTACTTTCTGTGTTCTGTGTGTTAGGAACCCGAAAATCCATCTGCCTACCTTCCCCGTAATGCCCATGGCCTTCATTTTGTGCGCTATCACTCCATGATCGCACTAGTCAAAAACCTTTGCAAAATCTGTGTAAATCACATCTACGTTTTGGTCGTCTTCCAGTGCCTCCGTAATTCTGTCATAATGGTTCAGCAGCTGTGACAGACATGATCGTCCTGCTCTAAAACCATGCTGGTTCGGGTTATGTTGGTTGTGCTGCTCCATGAAATTTGTAACCTGCCGTCTCATCATTCTTTCGAAGATTTTTATGATGTGAGAAGTTAGGGCTACTGGTCTGTAATTTTTAGCTAGTGCTCTACTGCCTCTCTTATACAAAGGAACTATGTCTGCACTCTTTAAGGCCTCCGGTATTTCACTTAGATCTAAGTTCTTTCTCCAAGAATACTGAGGGCTCGTGCTAGTGGTACTTTGCACTTCTTTATGGGATTTGTACTAATGTCAGTTAGTTGGTCTGTGCGGCCTTCTTCTGGAGTGAAAAATATTTCTGCATTTTCTACCTTGCTGTCGAAGATTGAGACACTTATGCAACATATGAGAATCTTTATTGAGGAAACGATTCGCCATACAGCGACTTCATCGGTCCAATACGAACTCCTCCTCTCCTTACACCCTTCTGATTTGTATTGGACTGATGAAGATACTGTGTGGCGAAACGTTTCCTCAATAAAGATTCCCATATGCTGCATAAGTGTCTCAATCTTCAACTTGTCGGTTTTTTAAAACCATTTATCACATACCTTGGTGTCATTTAGTGGGTTGCTGAACACAGACTCGTACTGTTCTTTTAGGATTTTACTTATTTCCTGCTCGTCGTCAGTATACGAGTCTCCTCTCAGTAGTGGTCCAATTCTACAGGTAGTTCTTAGCTTGGATTTTGCATAGGTATAGAAATATTTTGGGTTTCTTACAACATCCTGTATGACCCTTTGTTCTCTTTATGCTTCTTCCGTCAGGTATGACATCCTAAGTTTTTGCTCTAATTCAGTGATCTCTCGGCTAAGACTATCTTTCCTCTGCTGAAGCCTATTTGTGTTTTTAAGCAATTCAGTAACTCGTTTTCTTCTTCTGTACCATCTCCTAAGATTTCTGCTTAATAAAGAGAGAGAGAGAGAGAGAGAGAGAGAGAGAGAGAGAGAGAGAGAGAGAGAGAGAGAGAGAGAGAGAGAGAGAGAGAGAGAGAGAGACTGAGCTGAGGGACTGACCACCTCAAAAGCTAATTCTGCAAGGTTGATTAACATTTTACACTGTCTCTGTTTCACTTCTATTCCTGCTGTCTCTGTATTTGACTGAGGAAGTCTGCCGCGCAGGCGAAACGTTTCAATCAACAATAAAGAACATAAGAACATAAGAACATAAGAACGAAGGAACACTGCAGAAGGCCTACTGGCCCATGCGAGGCAGGTCCAAGTCTCCTACCGGCTTAAGCCAATGCACCCAACCTAGTCAGGTCAGGTCACATTGACTTAAGGGAGGAACACGGCAACCGACCTGGTAGCACAAGCTATCAGGTCTAACTCACACCCACCCACATCCACTCATGTATTTATCCAACCTATTTTTAAAGCTACACAACGTTCTGGCCTCTATAACGGTACTTGGGAGTTTGTTCCACTCATCCACAACTCTATTACCAAACCAGTACTTTCCTATATCCTTCCTGAATCTGAATTTTTCCAACTTAAAACCATTGCTGCGAGTCCTGTCTAGGCTAGATATTTTCAGCACACTATTTACATCCCCTTTATTTATTCCTGTCTTCCATTTATACACCTCAATCATATCCCCCCTAATTCTACGTCTTTCTAGAGAGTGCAGACTCAGGGCCCTTAGTCTATCCTCATAGGGAAGGTTTCTGATACATGGGATCAACTTTGTCATCCTCCTTTGTACATTTTCCAGAGAATTTATATCCATTCTGTAATAAGGTGACAAAAACTGTGCAGCATAATCTAAATGAGGCCTAACCAAGGATGTATAGAGTTGAAGAACAACCTGAGGACTCCTATTATTTATGCTTCTTGATATGAAGCCAAGGATTCTATTAGCTTTATTGCGAACACTTATGCACTGTTGTCTTGGTTTCAGATTACTGCTAACCAGAACTCCTAAATCTTTTTCGCAATCCGTAATATTAAGATCTACATTATTTAGTTTATATGTGGCATGGTTATTGTCCTGTCCAACATTTAGAACTTTGCATTTGTCTATATTAAACTGCATCTGCCACTTCTCCGACCACTGCATCAGTCTATTCAAATCTTCCTGGAGTGCTCGAATGTCCTCGTCAGAATGAATTCGACGGCCTATTTTGGTGTCATCGGCAAACTTGCCGATGTCGCTCTTTATGCCCTCATCTATGTCGTTTATGTAGATTGTGAACAGCAGGGGGCCCAACACTGACCCCTGTGGAACACCGCTCGTGACACTTCCCCACTCTGATTTCTCCCCATTTATGCAAACTCTCTGCTGCCTATTTGTCAACCATGCCTCTATCCAGGAAAAAATTTCTCCTCCTATTCCATGTGCTTTAATTTTCCTCAATAGTCTCTGATGTGGGACCCTGTCAAAAGCCTTACTGAAGTCCATATACACAATATCATATTCATTACCGTGATCTACCTCCTCAAATACCTTAGTGAAAAAAGTTAATAAATTCGTAAGGCAGGAACGCCCCTTTGTAAAACCATGCTGAGATTCGTTGATTAATTTATGCTTTTCAAGGTGGCTACGAACTGCCTCGGCAATTATTGATTCCATAAATTTTCCCACTATGGAGGTTAGGCTTATTGGTCTATAGTTCGAAGCTAAGGACCTGTCACCTGTTTTGAAAATAGGTATCACATTTGCCATTTTCCACTTATCTGGCACCATGCCAGTTTGTAGTGATATGTTGAAAAGATTAGCCAAAGGTGTGCTAAGCTCCTCTTTACATTCCTTTAGAACCCTTGCATACAGTTCATCAGGGCCTGGGGATTTGTTAGGTTTTAATTTATCTATTTGCCTAAGGACCATGTCACTTGTGACCCTAATAGTGCACAGTTTATTATCGTCCTGTTCTACATAATTTATCCTTACTGGAATATCGCTGGTATCCTCCTGTGTAAAAACTGAGAGGAAGTATGTGTTAAAAATTCTACACATTTCCTTATCACTGTCAGTGAGCTGACCCGAGGAACTTTTGAGTGGGCCTATCTTGTCCCTGATCTTACTTCTGTATACCTGAAAGAATCCTTTTGGGTTAGTCTTCGATTCTCTTGCAACTTTAACCTCATAATCTCTTTTTGCTTTTCTAATTCCCTTTTTTATTTCTCTCTTTAACTGAATATATCGATTTCTCAATTGCCCCTCTCCTCTTTTGATTTGCCTATATATGCCTCTCTTTTGACCAATCAGATATTTTAATCTATTGTTCATCCATTTAGGATCATTTTTGTTTGATCTGATTTCCCTATTTGGAACATAATTTGACTGAGCAGCTAGAACTATGCCCTGGAAAGCATCATATCGGCAACCATCACCACCTACCTGACCCTTAGTCAGGTCATTCCAGTTCAGCCCACCCAAGTAATTTTTCAGTCCTATGAAATCAGTGGAAATATAAACACAAATGCAGTATAATGTGATCCTTTATTGACAACGTTTCACCCACGCAGTGGGCTTTTTCAAGTCACACACGGATCTACCTGGGGTTGGAAGGTACGGGAGTATTTATAGTTCAGAACGTTGAGGTCAGGTGAAGATTGCTGCATCAGATGATCTACCGGGTGGGGTTGTAGAGTCTTGGGTAGCTAGGCGGGGATATTGGACAAGTTGTGAGTAGACCTTCTGCAGTGTTCTATGTTCTTATGTGGGATAGCGATGAAGAAGTTTCTTGGCGAGTGGTTCAGCTATGTTATAGAAGCCATTGTTCTGGTTGAAATTGTTGGTTATAGAGATAAACGATGATTCCAGGATTCTTCTGTATTGAGTGTTGTCTTCTGTGGCTATAAGTCTTGAGTTTCTGTAGTTAATTAAATGGTTGTGTGAATTGCGATGTTGTACACAGGCATTCCTTGTATCGTCAGTCCTGCTTGCATATTGGTGTTCTGAAATACGTGTTTGGAGGTCTCTTGATGTTTCGCCCACGTATAATTTGTTGCAGTCATTACAAGGGATTATGTATACCCCTGCAGAGGATGGAGGCTTGTCCTGTCTACTACTGGTGATGTCCTTGATGGTCGTGGTTGTGGAGGTAGATACTTGGAATGATGTTTTGGCAAAGATGTTGGAAACATGTTTGGCAATGGAGTTGGTGGGAAGGACTATGTATCTCTTCTCGGCAGTGTCTTCTCTGGGTGTGTTGAAGATGTTTAATGCTCGCCGTCTGCAGTCTCTGATGAAGTGACGAGGATAGTGGAGTTTGGAAAATACTTGTTCAATTATAGTGCATTCTTCCTCAAGGAACTCGTTGCTGCAGATTCTGAGTGCACGCAGGAAGAAGCCTATAATTACACCAAGACAAGCTCAACCAGGTCGAGCCTTCAATCCAATTCACACTTGAAGAAGAAGTCGACAACACTCTTCCTTTTCTTGATGTTCTACTCTGCAAAGCTGACCACGAACTTCGTTTTAAAGTCTATCGAAAACCCACCAACCAAACGATCTTCTCCACTTCTACTCTCACCACGACACCAAAACCAAACGTGGTGTAATTATAGGCTTCTTCCTGCGTGCACTCAGAATCTGCAGCAACGAGTTCCTTGAGGAAGAATGCACTATAATTGAACAAGTATTTTCCAAACTCCACTATCCTCGTCACTTCATCAGAGACTGCAGACGGCGAGCATTAAACATCTTCAACACACCCAGAGAAGACACTGCCGAGAAGAGATACATAGTCCTTCCCACCAACTCCATTGCCAAACATGTTTCCAACATCTTTGCCAAAACATCATTCCAAGTATCTACCTCCACAACCACGACCATCAAGGACATCACCAGTAGTAGACAGGACAAGCCTCCATCCTCTGCAGGGGTATACATAATCCCTTGTAATGACTGCAACAAATTATACGTGGGCGAAACATCAAGAGACCTCCAAACACGTATTTCAGAACACCAATATGCAAGCAGGACTGACGATACAAGGAATGCCTGTGTACAACATCGCAATTCACACAACCATTTAATTAACTACAGAAACTCAAGAC